>NC_030386.2:338194-689084 GCF_001625215.2 Daucus carota subsp. sativus | reverse complement strand
TTTCACATAAATGGGTTCCTATGGATATATGAATTTTGTCACGACCATATTTGGGGCAATCGGGACTGAATCGGAGCAGATATAATGAAGTTCGAGTTTTTGACGAATTCTCAAAGGGGTTAGTACACGGGAATTTCATGTAATTTCACTAGGAAGTTTCTTTTGATATTTTCACATAAATGGGTCCCTATGGGTATATGAATTTGGTCACGGCCATATTTGGGGCAGTCGGGACTGAATCGTAGCAGATATAATGAATTTCGTGTTTTTAACGAATTCTCAAAGGGGTTAGTACACGGGATTTCATGAAAATTTCACCGGGAAGTTTCTTTTGATATTTTCACATAAATGGGTCCCTATGGATATTTGAATTTGATCACAACCATATTTGGGGCAGTCGGGACTGAATCGTAGCAGATATTATGAAGTTCGAGTTTTTAACGAAATCTCAAGGGTTCGGGAATTTCTTGAAAGTATCACCGGGCAGATATTTTTGATATTTTCACATAAATGAGTTCCTATGGATATATGTATTTTGTCACGACCATATTTGGGGCAATCGGGATTGAATCGGAGCAGATATAAAGAAGTTCGAGTTTTTGACGAATTCTAAAAGAGGTTAGTACACTGGAATTTCATGAAAATTTCACTGGGAAGTTTCTTTTGATATTTTCACATAAATGGGTCCATGTGGATATATGAATTTGGTCACGACCATATTTGGGGCAGTTGGGACTGAATAGTAGCAGATATAGTGAAGTTCGAGTTTTTAACGAATTCTCAAAGGGGGTTAGTACACGGGAATTTCTTAAAAATATCAGCGGGCAAATATTTTTATATTTTTACATAAATGAGTTCCTATGGATATATGAATTTTGTTCACGATCATATTTGGGGCAATCGGGACTGAATCGGAGCAGATATAATGAAGTTCGAGTTTTTGACGAATTCTCAAAGGGGTTAGTACACGGGAATTTCATGAAAATTTCACCGGGCAGTTTCTTTTGATATTTTCACATAAATGGGTCCCTATGGATATATGAATTTGGTCACGGTCATATTTGGGGCAATCGGGACTGAATCGGAGCAGATATAATGAAGTTCGAGTTTTTGACGAATTCTCAAAGGGGTTAGTACACGGGAATTTCATGAAAATATCCCTGGGCAGTTTATTTTGATATTTTCACATAAATGGGTCCCTATGGATATATGAATTTTGTCACGCCCATATTTGGGGCAGTCGGGACTGAATCGGAGCAGATATAATGAAGTTCGAGTTCTTGACGAATTCTCAAAGGGGTTAGTACACGGGAATTTCATGAAAATTTCACCGGGTAGTTTCTTTTGATATGTTCACATAAATGGGTTCCTATGGATATATGTATTTTGTCACGACCATATTTGGGGCAATCGGGACTGAATCGGAGCAGATATAAAGAAGTTCGAGTTCTTGACGAATTCTCAAAGGGGTTAGTACACGGGAATTTCATGAAAATTTCATTGGGAAGTTTCTTTTGATATTTTCACATAAATGGGTCCCTGTGGATATATGAATTTGGTCACGACCATATTTGGGGCAGTCGGGACTGAATCGTAGCAGATATAATGAAGTTCGAGTATTTAACGAATTCTCAAAGGGGGTTAGTACACGGGAATTTCTTAAAAATATCAGCGGGTAGATATTTTTGATATTTTTCACATAAATGAGTTCCTATGGATATATAAATTTTGTCACGATCATATTTGGGGCAATCGGGACTGAATCGGAGCAGATATAATGAAGTTCGAGTTTTAGACGAATTCTCAAAGGGTACACGGGAATTTCATGAAAATTTCACCGGGCAGTTTGTTTTGATATTTTCACATAAATGGGTCCCTATGGATATATGAATTTGGTAACGGTCATATTTGAGGCAGTCGGGACTGAATCGTAGCTAATATAATGAAGTTCGAGTTTTTAACGAATTCTCAAATGAGTTTGTACACGGGAATATCTTGAAAATATCCCCGGGCAGATTCTATTGATATTTTCACTTAAATGGGTTCCTATGGATATATGAATTTTGTCACGACCATATTTGGGGCAATCGAGACTGAATCGGAGCAGATATAATGAATTTCGAGTTTTTGACGAATTCTCAAAGGGTAACGTACACGGGAATTTCATGAAAATTTCACCGGGAAGTTTCTTTTGATATTTTCACATAAATGGGTCCCTATGGATATATGAATTTGGTCACGACCATATTTGGGGCAGTCGGGACTGAATCGTAGCAGATATTATGAAGTTCGAGTTTTTAACGAATTCTCAAAGGGGTTAGTACACGGGAATTTGTTGAAAGTATCACCGGGCAGATACTTTTGATATTTTCACATAAATGAGTTCCTATGGATATATGTATTTTGTCACGACCATATTTGGGGCAATCGGGACTGAATCGGAGCAGATATAAAGAAGTTCGAGTTTTTGACGTATTCTAAAAGGGGTTAGTACACGGGAATTTCATGAAAATTTCAGTAGGAAGTTTCTGTTGATATTTTCACATAAATGGGTCCCTGTGGATATATGAATTTGGTCACGGTCTTATTTGAGGCAGTCGGGACTGAATCGTAGCTGATATAATGAAGTTCGAGTTTTTAACGAATTCTCAAATGGGTTAGTACACGGGAATTTCTTGAAAATATCCCTGGGCAGTTTCTTTTGATATTTTCACATAAATGGGTCCCTATGGATATATGAATTTTGTCACGACCATATTTGGGGCAATCGGGACTGAATCGGAGCAGATATAATGAAGTTCGAGTTCTTGACGAATTCTCAAAGGGGTTAGTACACGGGAATTTCATGAAAATTTCACCGGGAAGTTTCTTTTGATATGTTCACATAAATGGGTCCCTATGGATATATGAATTTGGTCACGACCATATTTGGGGCAGTCGGGACTGAATCGGAGCAGATATAATGAAGTTCGATTTTTTGACGAATTCTCAAAGCGGTTAGTACACGGGAATTTCTTGAAAATATCCCCTAGCAGATTTTTTCAATATTTTCACATAAAAGGGTCCCTATGGATATATAAAATTGGTCACGACCATATTTGGGGCAGTCAGGGCTGAATCATAACTGATATATTGAAGTTCGAGTTTTTGACGAATTCTCAAAGAGTTTAGCACACAGGAATTTCTTGAAAATATCTCAGGGCAGTTTCTTTTGATATTTTCACATAAATGGGTCCCAATGGATATATAAATTTGGCCAAGACCATATTTGGGGCAGTCGGGACTGAATCGGAGCAGATATAATGAAGTTCCATTTTTTGACGAATTCTCAAAGGGGTTAGTACACGGGAATATCTTGAAAATATCCCCGGGCAGATTCTATTGATATTTTCACATAAATGGGTTCCTATGGATATATGAATTTTGTCACGACCATATTTGGGGCAATCGGGACTGAATCGGAGCAGATATAATGAAGTTTGAGTTTTTGACGAATTCTCAAAGGGGTTAGTACACGGGAATTTCATGTAAATTTCACTAGGAAGTTTCTTTTGATATTTTCACATAAATGGGTCCCTATGGGTATATGAATTTGGTCACGGCCATATTTGGGGTAGTCGGGACTGAATCGTAGCAGATATAATGAAATTCGAGTTTTTAACGAATTCTCAAAGGGGTTAGTACACGGGAATTTCATGAAAATTTCACCGGGAAGTTTCTTTTGATATTTTCACATAAATGGGTCTCTATGGATATATGAATTTGGTCACAACCATATTTGGGGCAGTCGGGACTGAATCGTAGCAGATATTATGAAGTTCGAGTTTTTAACGAATTCTCAAAGGGGTTCGGGAATTTCTTGAAAGTATCAACGGGCAGATATTTTTGATATTTTCACATAAATGAGTTCCTATGGATATATGTATTTTGTCACGACCATATTTGGGGCAATCGGGATTGAATCGGAGCAGGTATAAAGAAGTTCGAGTTTTTGACGAATTCTAAAAGAGGTTAGTACACTGGAATTTCATGAAAATTTCACTGGGAAGTTTCATTTGACATTTTCATATAAATGGGTCCCTGTGGATATATGAATTTGGTCACGACCATATTTGGGGCAGTCGGGATTGAATCGTAGCAGATATAATGAAGTTCGAGTTTTTAACGAATTCTCAAAGGGGGTTAGTAAACGGGAATTTCTTAAAAATATCAGCGGGCAGATATTTTTGATATTTTCACATAAATAGGTTCCTATGGATATATGAATTTTGTCACGATCATATTTGGGGCAATCGGGACTGAATCGGAGCAGATATAATGAAGTTCGAGTTTTTGACGAATTCTCAAAGGGGTTAGTACACGGGAATTTCATGAAAATTTCACCGGGCAGTTTCTTTTGATATTTTCACATAAATGGGTCCCTATGGATATATGAATTTGGTCACGGTCATATTTGAGGCAGTCGGGACTGAATCGTAGCTGATATAATGAAGTTCGAGTTTTTAACGAATTCTCAAATATGTTAGTACACGGGAATTTCTTGAAAATGTCCCTGGGCAGTTTCTTTTGATATTTTCACATAAATGGGTCCCTATGGATATATAAATTTTGTCACGACCATATTTGGGGCAATCGGGACTGAATCGGAGCAGATATAATGAAGTTCGAGTTCTTGACGAATTCTCAAAGGGATTAGTACACGGGAATTTCATGAAAATTTCACCGGGTAGTTTCTTTTGATATGTTCACATAAATGGGTCCCTATGGATATATGAATTTGGCCACAACCATATTTGGGACAGTCGGGACTGAATCGTAGCTGATATAATGAAGTTCGAGTTTTTAACGAATTCTCAAAGGGTATTGTACACGGGAATTTCTTGAAAATATCCCTGTGCAGTTTCTTTTGATATTTCCACTTAAATAGGTCCCTTCGGATACATAAATTTGGTCACGACCATATTTGGGGCAGTCGGGACTGAATCGGAGCAGATATAATGAAGTTCGATTTTTTGACGAATTCTCAAAGCGGTTAGTAGGGCTGAGCAAAACCGAACCGAAACCGAAAAACCGAACCGAACCGTGCAATTCCGGTTAGGTTCGGTTTTATTTTTCTGAAAATTTCGGTTAATTCGGTTTTCGGTTATTAACCGAATTACAATTCGGTTCGGTTCGGTTATTAAAATTATGAATTCGGTTATAACCGAAATAACCGAAATATATTTATATATTATTTTTAAATTATATATATATATATATATTATAAAAATAGTTAATAGAAATACAGATAACAGATAGCAGACTTACACTACACGAACCCAACCCTAATTACACGCTTTCTAGTCTCTCGCCTCCACTGGTCAGTAGCCACAAGCCGACTTCAAGAATCTGTATCTAACAGTCAAGAATCAAATCAAAGATTCAAAGGTACTAATCTAATTTGTATCTAATATTCTAACCCGTATCTAATCGACTACTCTAGTCTCTATATCATTTGTTTTTCCTTGTTTTTCAGATGGTGGCCTACTGGCCTGTGACTTTGAGTATGAACAAAGCAGCAACAACAAGCCTCTGGAAGTCTGGAACACTTCTGGCTTCATTTAAATTCTGTTTTTCGATTAAGAACTAGTACCTTCCACTATCTTGTGATGTTGTAACTGACCAGAATATTTGGGATTTGTGTAAAACTAAATTCTTGATTATTTTGCTAATTCCTAGAAGGCTTGGGTGTATTAATTTTTAATCGCACTTTTGATTTTTCATAATAATGTTTTTTTTAAATCAAAAAAAAAATCGGTTATTTCATAACCGTAACCGAATTAACCGAATTAATTCGGTTCGGTTTCGGTTCGGTTTAATAGCTAATTCGGTTCGGTTCGGTTTAGTAAAAAATTTGCATTTCGGTTTTCGGTTATTTCGGTTCGGTTCGGTTTTAAACCGAACCGACCGAATGCTCAGCCCTAGCGGTTAGTACATGGGAATTTCTTGAAAATATCCCCTGGCAGATTGTTTTTATATATTCACATAAATGGGTCCCTCTGGATATATAAAATTGGTCACGACCATATTTGGGGCAGTCAGGGCTGAATCGTAGCTGATATATTGAAGTTCGAGTTTTTGACGAATTCTCAAAAGGTTTAGCACACAGGAATTTCTTGAAAATATCCCAGGGCAGTTTCTTTTGATATTTCCACATAAAGGGGTCCCTATGGGTATATGAATTTGGTCACGGCCATATTTGGGGTAGTCGGGACTGAATCGTAGCAGATATAATGAAATTCGAGTTTTTAACGAATTCTCAAAGGGGTTAGTACACGGGAATTTCATGAAAATTTCACCGGGAAGTTTCTTTTGATATTTTCACATAAATGGGTCTCTATGGATATATGAATTTGGTCACAACCATATTTGGGGCAGTCGGGACTGAATCGTAGCAGATATTATGAAGTTCGAGTTTTTAACGAATTCTCAAAGGGGTTCGGGAATTTCTTGAAAGTATCAACGGGCAGATATTTTTGATATTTTCACATAAATGAGTTCCTATGGATATATGTATTTTGTCACGACCATATTTGGGGCAATCGGGATTGAATCGGAGCAGGTATAAAGAAGTTCGAGTTTTTGACGAATTCTAAAAGAGGTTAGTACACTGGAATTTCATGAAAATTTCACTGGGAAGTTTCATTTGACATTTTCATATAAATGGGTCCCTGTGGATATATGAATTTGGTCACGACCATATTTGGGGCAGTCGGGATTGAATCGTAGCAGATATAATGAAGTTCGAGTTTTTAACGAATTCTCAAAGGGGGTTAGTAAACGGGAATTTCTTAAAAATATCAGCGGGCAGATATTTTTGATATTTTCACATAAATAGGTTCCTATGGATATATGAATTTTGTCACGATCATATTTGGGGCAATCGGGACTGAATCGGAGCAGATATAATGAAGTTCGAGTTTTTGACGAATTCTCAAAGGGGTTAGTACACGGGAATTTCATGAAAATTTCACCGGGCAGTTTCTTTTGATATTTTCACATAAATGGGTCCCTATGGATATATGAATTTGGTCACGGTCATATTTGAGGCAGTCGGGACTGAATCGTAGCTGATATAATGAAGTTCGAGTTTTTAACGAATTCTCAAATATGTTAGTACACGGGAATTTCTTGAAAATGTCCCTGGGCAGTTTCTTTTGATATTTTCACATAAATGGGTCCCTATGGATATATAAATTTTGTCACGACCATATTTGGGGCAATCGGGACTGAATCGGAGCAGATATAATGAAGTTCGAGTTCTTGACGAATTCTCAAAGGGATTAGTACACGGGAATTTCATGAAAATTTCACCGGGTAGTTTCTTTTGATATGTTCACATAAATGGGTCCCTATGGATATATGAATTTGGCCACAACCATATTTGGGACAGTCGGGACTGAATCGTAGCTGATATAATGAAGTTCGAGTTTTTAACGAATTCTCAAAGGGTATTGTACACGGGAATTTCTTGAAAATATCCCTGTGCAGTTTCTTTTGATATTTCCACTTAAATAGGTCCCTTCGGATACATAAATTTGGTCACGACCATATTTGGGGCAGTCGGGACTGAATCGGAGCAGATATAATGAAGTTCGATTTTTTGACGAATTCTCAAAGCGGTTAGTAGGGCTGAGCAAAACCGAACCGAAACCGAAAAACCGAACCGAACCGTGCAATTCCGGTTAGGTTCGGTTTTTATTTTTCTGAAAATTTCGGTTAATTCGGTTTTCGGTTATTAACCGAATTACAATTCGGTTCGGTTCGGTTATTAAAATTATGAATTCGGTTATAACCGAAATAACCGAAATATATTTATATATTATTTTTAAATTATATATATATATATATATATTATAAAAATAGTTAATAGAAATACAGATAACAGATAGCAGACTTACACTACACGAACCCAACCCTAATTACACGCTTTCTAGTCTCTCGCCTCCACTGGTCAGTAGCCACAAGCCGACTTCAAGAATCTGTATCTAACAGTCAAGAATCAAATCAAAGATTCAAAGGTACTAATCTAATTTGTATCTAATATTCTAACCCGTATCTAATCGACTACTCTAGTCTCTATATCATTTGTTTTTCCTTGTTTTTCAGATGGTGGCCTACTGGCCTGTGACTTTGAGTATGAACAAAGCAGCAACAACAAGCCTCTGGAAGTCTGGAACACTTCTGGCTTCATTTAAATTCTGTTTTTCGATTAAGAACTAGTACCTTCCACTATCTTGTGATGTTGTAACTGACCAGAATATTTGGGATTTGTGTAAAACTAAATTCTTGATTATTTTGCTAATTCCTAGAAGGCTTGGGTGTATTAATTTTTAATCGCACTTTTGATTTTTCATAATAATGTTTTTTTTAAATCAAAAAAAAAATCGGTTATTTCATAACCGTAACCGAATTAACCGAATTAATTCGGTTCGGTTTCGGTTCGGTTTAATAGCTAATTCGGTTCGGTTCGGTTTAGTAAAAAATTTGCATTTCGGTTTTCGGTTATTTCGGTTCGGTTCGGTTTTAAACCGAACCGACCGAATGCTCAGCCCTAGCGGTTAGTACATGGGAATTTCTTGAAAATATCCCCTGGCAGATTGTTTTTATATATTCACATAAATGGGTCCCTCTGGATATATAAAATTGGTCACGACCATATTTGGGGCAGTCAGGGCTGAATCGTAGCTGATATATTGAAGTTCGAGTTTTTGACGAATTCTCAAAAGGTTTAGCACACAGGAATTTCTTGAAAATATCCCAGGGCAGTTTCTTTTGATATTTCCACATAAAGGGGTCCCTATGGATATATAAATTTGGCCAAGACCATATTTGGGGCAGTCGGGACTGAATCGGAGCAGATATAATGAAGTTCCATTTTTTGACGAATTCTCAAAGGGGTTAGTACACGGGAATATCTTGAAAATATCCCCGGGCAGATTCTATTGATATTTTCACATAAATGGGTTCCTATGGATATATGAATTTTGAAACGACAATATTTGGGGCAATCGGGACTGAATCGTAGCAGATATAATGAAGTTCGAGTTTTTGACGAATTCTCAAAGGGGTTAGTACACAGGAATTTCATGAAAATTTCACCGGGAAGTTTCTTATGATATTTTCACATAAATGGGTCCCTATGGATATATGAATTTGGTCACGACCATATTTGGGGCAGTCGGGACTGAATCGTAGCAGATATTATGAAGTTCGAGTTTTTAACGAATTCTCAAAGGGGTTAGTACACTGGAATTTTTTGAAAATATCACCGGGCAGATATTTTTGATATTTTCAAATAAATGCGTTCCTATGGATATATGAATTTTGTCACGACCATATTTGGGGCAATCGAGACTGAATCGGAGCAGATATAATGAAGTTCAAGTTTTTGACGAATTCTCAAAGGGGTTAGTACACGGGAATTTCATGAAAATTTCACCGGGCAGTTTCTTTTGATATTTTCACATAAATGGGTCCCGATGGATATATGAATTTGGTCACGACCATATTTGGGGCAGTCGGGACTGAATCCTAGCAGATAAAATGAAGTTCGAGTTTTTAACGAATTCTCCAAGGGGTTTGTACACGGGAATTTCATGAAAATTTCACCGGGCAGTTTCTTTTGATATTTCAGATAAATGGGTCCCTATGGATATATAAATTTGGTCACGGTCATATATGAGGCAGTCGGGACTGAATCGTAGCTGATATAATGAAGTTCGAGTTTTTGACGAATTCTCAAATGGGCTAAGTACACGGGAATTTCTCGAAAATATCCCTGGGCAGTTTCTTTTGATATTTTGATATAAATGGGTCCCTATGGATATATGAATTTTGTCACGACCATATTTGGGGCAATCGGGACTGAATTGGAGCAGATATAATGAAGTTCGAGTTTTTGACGAATTCTCAAAGGGGTTAGTACACGGGAATTTCATGAAAATTTCACCGGGTAGTTGCTTTTGATATGTTCACATAAATGGGTCCCTATGGATATATGTATTTGGTCACGACCATATTTGGGACAGTCGGGACTGAATCGTAGCTGATATAATGAAGTTCGAGTTTTTAACGAATTCTCAAAGGGGTTAGTACACGGGAATTTCTTGAAAATATCCCTGGGTAGTTTCTTTTGATATTTCCACATAAATAGGTCCCTATGGATATATGAATTTGGTCACGACCATATTTGGGGCAGTCGGGACTGAATCGGAGCAGATATAATGAAGTTCGATTTTTTGACGAATTCTCAAAGCGGTTAGTACACGGGAATTTCTTGAAAATATCCCCTGGCAGATTGTTTTTATATTTTCACATAAATGGGTCCCTATGGATATATAAAATTGGTCACGATCATATTTGGGGCAGTCAGGGCTGAATTGTAGCTTATATATTGAAGTTCGAGTTTTTGACGAATTCTCAAAGGGTTTAGCACACAGGAATTTCTCGAAAATATCCCAGGGCAGTTTCTTTTGATATTTCCACATAAATGGGTCCCTATGGATATATAAATTTGGCCAAGACCATATTTAGGGCAGTCGGGACTGAATCGGAGCAAATATAATGAAGATCCATTTTTTGACGAATTCTCAAAGAGGTTAGTACACGGGAATATCTTGAAAATATCCCCAGGCAGATTCTATTGATATTTTCACATAAATGGGTTCCTATAGATATATGAATTTTGTGACGACCATATTTGGGGCAATCGGGACTGAATCGGAGCAGATATAATGAAGTTTGAGTTCTTGACGAATTCTCAAAGGGGTTAGTACACGGGAATTTCATGAAAATTTCACCGAGAAGTTTCTTTTGATATGTTCACATAAATGGGTCCCTGTGGATATATGAATTTGGTCACGACCATATTTGGGACAGTCGGGACTGAATCGTAGCTGATATAATGAAGTTCGAGTTTTTAACGAATTCTCAAAGGGCTTAGTACACGGGAATTTCTTGAAAATATCCCTGGGTAGTTTCTTTTGATATTTCCACATAAATAGGTCCCTATGAATATATGAATTTGGTCACGACCATATTTGAGGGCAGTCGGGACTGAATCGGAGCAGATATAATGAAGTTCGATTTTTTGACGAATTCTCAAAGCGGTTAGTACACGGGAATTTCTTGAAAATATCCCCTGGCAGATTTTTTTTATATTTTCACATAAATGGGTCCCTCTGGATATATAAAATTGGTCACGGCCATATTTGGGGCAGTCAGGGCTGAATCGTAGCTGATATATTGAAGTTCGAGTTTTTGACGAATTCTCAAAAGGTTTAGCACACAGGAATTTCTTGAAAATATCCCAGGGAAGTTTCTTTTGATATTTCCACATAAATGGATCCCTATGGATATATAAATTTGGCCAAGACCATATTTGGGGCAGTCGGGACTGAATCAGAGCAGATATAATGAAGTTCCATTTTTTGACGAATTCTCAAAGAGGTTAGTACACGGGAATATCTTCAAAATATCCCCGGGCAAATTCTATTGATATTTTCACATAAATGGGTTCCTAAGGATATATGAATTTTGTCACGACCATATTTGGGGCAATCGGGACTGAATCGGAGCAGATATAATGAAGTTCGAGTTTTTTACGAATTCTCAAAGGGGTTAGTACACGGGAATTTCATGTAAATTTCACTAGGAAGTTTCTTTTTATATTTTCACATAAATGGGTCCCTATGGATATATGAATTTGGTCACGATCATATTTGGGGCAGTCGGGACTGGATCGTAGCAGATATAATGAAGTTCGAGTTTTTAACGAATTCTCAAAGAGGTTAGTACACGGGAATTTCTTGAAAATATCCCCGGGCAGATTCTTTTGATATTTTTACATGAATGGGTTCCTATGGATATATAAATTTTTTCACGACCATATTTGGGGCAATCGGGACTGAATCGGAGCAGATATAATGAAGTTCGAGTTTTTGACGAATTCTCAAAGGGGTTAGTACACGGGAATTTCATGAAAATTTCACCGGGAAGTTTCTTTTGATATTTTCACATAAATGGGTCCCTATGCATATATGAAATTGTTCACGACCATATTTGGGGCAGTCGGTACTGAATCGTAACAGATATTATGAAGTTTGAGTTTTTAACGAATTCTCAAAGGGGTTAGGACACGGGAATTTCTTGAAAATATCACCGTGCAGATATTTTTGATATTTTCACATAAATGAGTTCCTATGGATATATGAATTTTTTCACGACCATATTTGGGGCAATCGGGACTGAATCGGAGCAGATATAATAAAGTTCAAGTTTTTTACGAATTCTCAAAGGGGTTAGTACACGGGAATTTCATGAAAATTTCACCGGGAAGTTTCTTTTGATATTTTCACATAAATGGGTCCCTATGGATATATGAATTTGGTCACGACCATATTTGGGGCAGTCGGGACTGAATCGTAGCAGATATTATGAAGTTCGAGTTTTTAACGAATTCTCAAAGGGGTTTGTACACTGGAATTTCTTGAAAATATCACCGGGCATATATTTTTGATATTTTCACATAAATGCGTTCCTATGGATATATGAATTTTGTCACGACCATATTTGGGGCAATCGGGACTGAATCGGAGCAGATATAATGAAGTTCAAGTTTTTGACAAATTCTCAAAGGGGTTAGTACACGGGAATTTCATGAAAATTTCACCGGGCAGTTTCTTTTGATATTTTCACATAAATGGGTCCCGATGGATATATGAATTTGGTCACGACCATATTTGGGGCAGTCGGGACTGAATCGTAGCAGATATAATGAAGTTCGAGTTTTTAACGAATTCTCAAAGGGGTTTGTACACTGGAATTTCATGAAAATTTCACCGGGCAATTTCTTTTGATATTTTCAGATAAATGGGTCCCTATGGATATATGAATTTTGTCACGGTCATATATGAGGCAGTCGGGACTGAATCGTAGCTGATATAATGAAGTTCGAGTTTTTAACGAATTCTCAAATGGGTTAGTACACGGGAATTTCTTGAAAATATACCTGGGCAGTTTCTTTTGATATTTTCACATAAATGGGTCCCTATGGATATATGAATTTTGTCACGACCATATTTGGGGCAATCGGGACTGAATCGGAGCAGATATAATGAAGTTCGAGTTCTTGACGAATTCTCAAAGGGGTTAGTACACGGGAATTTCATGAAAATTTCACCGCGTAGTTTCTTTTGATATGTTCACATAAATGGGTCCCTATGGATATATGTATTTGGTCACGACCATATTTGGGACAGTCGGGACTGAATCGTAGCTGATATAATGAAGTTCGAGCTTTTAACGAATTCTCAAAGGGCTTAGTACACGGGAATTTCTTGAAAATATCCCTGGGTAGTTTCTTTTGATATTTCCACATAAATAGGTCCCTATGAATATATGAATTTGGTCACGACCATATTTGAGGGCAGTCAGGACTGAATCGGAGCAGATATAATGAAGTTCGATTTTTTGACGAATTCTCAAAGCGGTTAGTACACGGGAATTTCTTGAAAATATCCCCTGGCAGATTTTTTTTATATTTTCACATAAATGGGTCCCTCTGGATATATAAAATTGGTCACGGCCATATTTGGGGCAGTCAGGGCTGAATCGTAGCTGATATATTGAAGTTCGAGTTTTTGACGAATTCTCAAAAGGTTTAGCACACAGGAATTTCTTGAAAATATCCCAGGGAAGTTTCTTTTGATATTTCCACATAAATGGATCCCTATGGATATATAAATTTGGCCAAGACCATATTTGGGGCAGTCGGGACTGAATCAGAGCAGATATAATGAAGTTCCATTTTTTGACGAATTCTCAAAGAGGTTAGTACACGGGAATATGTTCAAAATATCCCCGGGCAAATTCTATTGATATTTTCACATAAATGGGATCCTATGGATATATGAATTTTGTCACGACCATATTTGGGGCAATCGGGACTGAATCGGAGCAGATATAATGAAGTTCGAGTTTTTTACGAATTCTCAAAGGGGTTAGTACACGGGAATTTCATGTAAATTTCACTAGGAAGTTTCTTTTTATATTTTCACATAAATGGGTCCCTATGGATATATGAATTTGGTCACGATCATATTTGGGGCAGTCGGGACTGGATCGTAGCAGATATAATGAAGTTCGAGTTTTTAACGAATTCTCAAAGAGGTTAGTACACGGGAATTTCTTGAAAATATCCCCGGGAAGATTCTTTTGATATTTTCACATGAATGGGTTCCTATGGATATATAAATTTTTTCACGACCATATTTGGGGCAATCGGGACTGAATCGGAGCAGATATAATGAAGTTCGAGTTTTTGACGAATTCTCAAAGGGGTTAGTACACGGGAATTTCATGAAAATTTCACCGGGAAGTTTCTTTTGATATTTTCACATAAATGGGTCCCTATGCATATATGAATTTGGTCACGACCATATTTGGGGCAGTCGGGACTGAATCGTAACAGATATTATGAAGTTTGAGTTTTTAACGAATTCTCAAAGGGGTTAGTACACGGGAATTTCTTGAAAATATCACCGTGCAGATATTTTTGATATTTTCACATAAATGAGTTCCTATGGATATATGAATTTTTCACGACCATATTTGGGGCAATCGGGACTGAATCGGAGCAGATATAATAAAGTTCAAGTTTTTTACGAATTCTCAAAGGGGTTAGTACACGGGAATTTCATGAAAATTTCACCGGGAAGTTTCTTTTGATATTTTCACATAAATGGGTCCCTATGGATATATGAATTTGGTCACGACCATATTTGGGGCAGTCGGGACTGAATCGTAGCAGATATTATGAAGTTCGAGTTTTTAACGAATTCTCAAAGGGGTTTGTACACTGGAATTTCTTGAAAATATCACCGGGCATATATTTTTGATATTTTCACATAAATGCGTTCCTATGGATATATGAATTTTGTCACGACCATATTTGGGGCAATCGGGACTGAATCGGAGCAGATATAATGAAGTTCAAGTTTTTGACAAATTCTCAAAGGGGTTAGTACACGGGAATTTCATGAAAATTTCACCGGGCAGTTTCTTTTGATATTTTCACATAAATGGGTCCCGATGGATATATGAATTTGGTCACAACCATATTTGGGGCAGTCGGGACTGAATCGTAGCAGATATAATGAAGTTCGAGTTTTTAACGAATTCTCAAAGGGGTTTGTACACTGGAATTTCATGAAAATTTCACCGGGCAGTTTCTTTTGATATTTTCAGATAAATGGGTCCCTATGGATATATGAATTTTGTCACGGTCATATATGAGGCAGTCGGGACTGAATCGTAGCTGATATAATGAAGTTCGAGTTTTTAACGAATTCTCAAATGGGTTAGTACACGGGAATTTCTTGAAAATATCCCTGGGCAGTTTCTTTTGATATTTTCACATAAATGGGTCCCTATGGATATATGAATTTTGTCACGACCATATTTGGGGCAATCGGGACTGAATCGGAGCAGATATAATGAAGTTCGAGTTCTTGACGAATTCTCAAAGGGCTTAGTACACGGGAATTTCATGAAAATTTCACCGCGTAGTTTCTTTTGATATGTTCACATAAATGGGTCCCTATGGATATATGTATTTGGTCACGACCATATTTGGGACAGTCGGGACTGAATCGTAGCTGATATAATGAAGTTCGAGCTTTTAACGAATTCTCAAAGGGGTTAGTACACGGGAATTTCTTGAAAATATCCCTGGGTAGTTTCTTTTGATATTTCCACATAAATAAGTCCCTATGGATATATGAATTTGGTCACGACCATATTTGGGGCAGTCGGGACTGAATCAGAGCAGATATAATGAAGTTCGATTTTTTGACGAATTCTCAAAGCGGTTAGTACACGGGAATTTCTTGAAAATATCCCCTGGCAGATTGTTTTTATATTTTCACATAAATGGGTCCCTATAAATATATAAAATTGGTCACGACCATATTTGGGGCAGTCAGGGCTGAATCGTAGCTGATATATTGAAGTTCGAGTTTTTTACGAATTCTCAAAGGGTTTAGCACAAAGGAATTTCTTGAAAATATCCCAGGGCAGTTTCTTTTGATATTTCCTCATAAATGGGTCCCTATGGATATATAAATTTGGCCAAGACCATATTTGGGGTAGTCGGGACTGAATCGGAGCAGATATAATGAAGTTCCATTTTTTGACGAATTTTCAATACACGGGAATATCTTGAAAATATCCCCGGGCAGATTCTATTGATATTTTCACATAAATGGGTTCCTATGGATATATGAATTTTGTCACGACCATATTTGGGGCAATCGGGACTGAATCGGAGCAGATATAATGAAGTTCGAGTTTTTTACGAATTCTCAATTTCTTGAAAATATCCTTGGGCAGTTTCTTTTGATATTTCCACATAAATAGGTCCCTATGGATATATGAATTTGGTCACGACCATATTTGAGGCAGTCGGGACTGAATCGGAGCAGATATAATGAAGTTCGATTTTTTGACGAATTCTCAAAGCGGTTAGTACACGGGAATTTCTTGAAAATATCCCCTGGCAGATTGTTTCGATATTTTCACATAAATGGGTCCCTGTTGATATATGAATATGGTCACGACCATATTTGGGGCAGTCGGGACTGAATCGTAGGTCATATAATGAAGTTCGAGTTTTTGACGAATTTTCAAAGGGGTTAGTACACGTTAATTTAATGAAAATTTCATTGGGAAGTTTCTTTTGATATTTTCACATAAATGGGTCCCTGTGGATATATGAATTTGGTCACGACCATATTTGGGGCAGTCGGGACTGAATCTAGCAGATATAATGAAGTTCGAGTTTTTAACGAATTCTCAAAGGGGGTTAGTACACGGGAATTTCTTAAAAATATCAGCGGCCGGATATTTTTGATATTTTCACATAAATGAGTTCCTATGGATATATGAATTTGGTCACGGTCATATTTGGGGCAATCGGGACTGAATCGGAGCAGATATGATGAAGTTCGAGTTTTTGACGAATTCTCAAAGGGGTTAGTACACGGGAATTTCATGAAAATTTCACCGGGCAGTTTCTTTTGATATTTTCACATAAATGGGTCCCTATGGATATATGAATTTGGTCACAACCATATTTGGGGCAGTCGGGACTGAATCGTAGCAGATATTATGAAGTTCGAGTTTTTAACGAATTCTCAAAGGGGTTCGGGAATTTCTTGAAAGTATCACCGGGCAGATATTTTTGATATTTTCACATAAATGAGTTCCTATGGATATATGTAATTTGTCACGACCATATTTGGGGCAATCGGGATTGAATCGGAGCAGATATAAAGAAGTTCGAGTTTTTGACGAATTCTAAAAGAGGTTAGTACACTGGAATTTCATGAAAATTTCACTGGGATGTTTCTTTTGACATTTTCACATAAATGGGTCCCTGTGGATATATGAATTTGGTCACGACCATATTTGGGGCAGTCGGGATTGAATCGTAGCAGATATAATGAAGTTCGAGTTTTTAACGAATTCTCAAAGGGGGTTAGTAAACGGGAATTTCTTAAAAATATCAGCGGGCAGATATTTTTGATATTTTCTCATAAATAGGTTCCTATGGATATATGAATTTTGTCACGATTATATTTGGGGCAATCGGGACTGAATCGGAGCAGATATAATGAAGTTCGAGTTTTTGACGAATTCTCAAAGGGGTTAGTACACGGGAATTTCATGAAAATTTCACCGGGCAGTTTCTTTTGATATTTTCACATAAATGGGTCCCTATGGATATATGAATTTGGTCACGGTCATATTTGAGGCAGTCGGGACTGAATCGTAGCTGATATAATGAAGTTCGAGTTTTTAACGAATTCTCAAATATGTTAGTACACGGGAATTTCTTGAAAATATCCCTGGGCAGTTTCTTTTGATATTTTCACATAAATGGGTCCCTATGGATATATAAATTTTGTCACGACCATATTTGGGGCAATCGGGACTGAATCGGAGCAGATATAATGAAGTTCGAGTTCTTGACGAATTCTCAAAGGGGTTAGTACACGGGAATTTCATGAAAATTTCACCGGGTAGTTTCTTTTGATATGTTCACATAAATGGGTCCCTATGGATATATGAATTTGGCCACAACCATATTTGGGACAGTCGGGACTGAATCGTAGCTGATATAATGAAGTTCGAGTTTTTAACGAATTCTCAAAGGGTATTGTACACGGGAATTTCTTGAAAATATCCCTGTGCAGTTTCTTTTGATATTTCCACATAAATAGGTCCCTTCGGATACATGAATTTGGTCACGACCATATTTGGGGCAGTCGGGACTGAATCGGAGCAGATATAATGAAGTTCGATTTTTTGACGAATTCTCAAAGCGGTTAGTAGGGCTGAGCAAAACCGAACCGAAACCGAAAAACCGAACCGAACCGTGCAATTCCGGTTAGGTTCGGTTTTTATTTTTCTGAAAATTTCGGTTAATTCGGTTTTCGGTTATTAACCGAATTACAATTCGGTTCGGTTCGGTTATTAAAATTATGAATTCGGTTATAACCGAAATATCCGAAATATATTTATATATTATTTTTAAATTATATATATATATATATATATATATATATATATATATATATATTATAAAAATAGTTAATAGAAATACAGATAACAGATAGCAGACTTACACTACACGAACCCAACCCTAATTACACGCTCTCTAGTCTCTCGCCTCCCCTGGTCAGTAGCCACAAGCCGACTTCAAGAATCTGTATCTAACAGTCAAGAATGAAATCAAAGATTCAAAGGTACTAATCTAATTTGTATCTAATATTCTAACCCGTATCTAATCGACTACTCTAGTCTCTATATCATTTGTTTTTCCTTGTTTTTCAGATGGTGGCCTACTGGCCTGTGACTTTGAGTATGAACAAAGCAGCAACAACAAGCCTCTGGAAGTCTGGAACACTTCTGGCTTCATTTAAATTCTGTTTTTCGATTAAGAACTAGTACCTTCCACTATCTTGTGATGTTGTAACTGACCAGAATATTTGGGATTTGTGTAAAACTAAATTCTTGATTATTTTGCTAATTGCTAGAAGGCTTGGGTGTATTAATTTTTAATCGCTCTTTTGATTTTTCATAATAATGTTTTTTTAAAATCAAAAAAAAATCGGTTATTTCATAACTGTAACCGAATTAACCGAATTAATTCGGTTCGGTTTCGGTTCGGTTTAATAGCTAATTCGGTTCGGTTCGGTTTAGTAAAAAATTTGCATTTCGGTTTTCGGTTATTTCGGTTCGGTTCGGTTTTAAACCGAACCGACCGAATGCTCAGCCCTAGCGGTTAGTACACGGGAATTTCTTGAAAATATCCCCTGGCAGATTGTTTTTATATTTTCACATAAATGGGTCCCTCTGGATATATAAAATTGGTCACGACCATATTTGGGGCAGTCAGGGCTGAATCGTAGCTGATATATTGAAGTTCGAGTTTTTGACGAATTCACAAAAGGTTTAGCACACAGGAATTTCTTGAAAATATCCCAGGGCAGTTTCTTTTGATATTTCCACATAAAGGGGTCCCTATGGATATATAAATTTTGCCAAGACCATATTTGGGGCAGTCGGGACTGAATCGGAGCAGATATAATGAAGTTCCATTTTTTGACGAATTCTCAAAGGGGTTAGTACACGGGAATATCTTGAAAATATCCCCGGGCAGATTCTATTGATATTTTCACATAAATGGGTTCCTATGGATATATGAATTTTGTCACGACAATATTTGGGGCAATCGGGACTGAATCGTAGCAGATATAATGAAGTTCGAGTTTTTGACGAATTCTCAAAGGGGTTAGTACACAGGAATTTCATGAAAATTTCACCGGGAAGTTTCTTATGATATTTTCAAATAAATGGGTCCCTATGGATATATGAATTTGGTCACGACCATATTTGGGGCAGTCGGGACTGAATCGTAGCAGATATTATGAAGTTCGAGTTTTTAACGAATTCTCAAAGGGGTTAGTACACTGGAATTTTTTGAAAATATCACCGGGCAGATATTTTTGATATTTTCAAATAAATGCGTTCCTATGGATATATGAATTTTGTCACGACCATATTTGGGGCAATCGAGACTGAATCGGAGCAGATATAATGAAGTTCAAGTTTTTGACGAATTCTCAAAGGGGTTAGTACACGGGAATTTCATGAAAATTTCACCGGGCAGTTTCTTTTGATATTTTCACATAAATGGGTCCCGATGGATATATGAATTTGGTCACGACCATATTTGGGGCAGTCGGGACTGAATCGTAGCAGATAAAATGAAGTTCGAGTTTTTAACGAATTCTCCAAGGGGTTTGTACACAGGAATTTCATGAAAATTTCACCGGGCAGTTTCTTTTGATATTTCAGATAAATGGGTCCCTATGGATATATAAATTTGGTCACGGTCATATACGAGGCAGTCGGGACTGAATCGTAGCTGATATAATGAAGTTCGAGTTTTTGACGAATTCTCAAATGGGCTAAGTACACGGGAATTTCTTGAAAATATCCCTGGGCAGTTTCTTTTGATATTTTCATATAAATGGGTCCCTATGGATATATGAATTTTGTCACGACCATATTTGGGGCAATCGGGACTGAATTGGAGCAGATATAATGAAGTTCGAGTTCTTGACGAATTCTCAAAGGGGTTAGTACACGGGAATTTCATGAAAATTTCACCGGGTAGTTGCTTTTGATATGTTCACATAAATGGGTCCCTATGGATATATGTATTTGGTCACGACCATATTTGGGACAGTCGGGACTGAATCGTAGCTGATATAATGAAGTTCGAGCTTTTAACGAATTCTCAAAGGGGTTAGTACACGGGAATTTCTTGAAAATATCCCCGGGCAGATTCTATTGATATTTTCACATAAATGGATTACTATGGATATATGAATTTGGTCACGACCATATTTGGGGCAGTCGGGACTAAATCGGAGCAGATATAATGAAGTTCGATTTTTTGACGGATTCTCAAAGCGGTTAGTACACGGGAATTTCTTGAAAATATCCCCTGGCAGATTGTTTTTATATTTTCACATAAATGGGTCCCTATGGATATATAAAATTGGTCACGATCATATTTGGGGCAGTCAGGGCTGAATTGTAGCTTATATATTGAAGTTCGAGTTTTTGACGAATTCTCAAAGGGTTTAGCACACAGGAATTTCTCAAAAATATCCCAGGGCAGTTTCTTTTGATATTTCCACATAAATGGGTCCCTATGGATATATAAATTTGGCCAAGACCATATTTAGGGCAGTCGGGACTGAATCGGAGCAAATATAATGAAGATCCATTTTTTGACGAATTCTCAAAGAGGTTAGTACACGGGAATATCTTGAAAATATCCCCAGGCAGATTCTATTGATATTTTCACATAAATGGGTTCCTATAGATATATGAATTTTGTGACGACCATATTTGGGGCAATCGGGACTGAATCGGAGCAGATATAATGAAGTTCGAGTTCTTGACGAATTCTCAAAGGACTTAGTACACGGGAATTTCATGAAAATTTCACCGAGAAGTTTCTTTTGATATGTTCACATAAATGGGTCCCTGTGGATATATGAATTTGGTCACGACCATATTTGGGACAGTCGGGACTGAATCGTAGCTGATATAATGAAGTTCGAGTTTTTAACGAATTCTCAAAGGGGTTAGTACACGGGAATTTCTTGAAAATATCCCTGGGTAGTTTCTTTTGATATTTCCACATAAATAGGTCCCTATGGATATATGAATTTGGCCACGACCATATTTGGGGCAGTCGGGACTAAATCGGAGCAGATATAATGAAGTTCGATTTTTTGACGGATTCTCAAAGCGGTTAGTACACGGGAATTTCTTGAAAATATCCCCTGGCAGATTGTTTTTATATTTTCACATAAATGGGTCCCTATGGATATATAAAATTGGTCACGATCATATTTGGGGCAGTCAGGGCTGAATTGTAGCTTATATATTGAAGTTCGAGTTTTTGACGAATTCTCAAAGGGTTTAGCACACAGGAATTTCTCGAAAATATCCCAGGGCAGTTTCTTTTGATATTTCCACATAAATGGGTCCCTATGGATATATAAATTTGGCCAAGACCATATTTAGGGCAGTCGGGACTGAATCGGAGCAAATATAATGAAGATCCATTTTTTGACGAATTCTCAAAGAGGTTAGTACACGGGAATATCTTGAAAATATCCCCAGGCAGATTCTATTGATATTTTCACATAAATGGGTTCCTATAGATATATGAATTTTGTGACGACCATATTTGGGGCAATCGGGACTGAATCGGAGCAGATATAATGAAGTTCGAGTTCTTGACGAATTCTCAAAGGGGTTAGTACACGGGAATTTCATGAAAATTTCACTGGGTAGTTTCTTTTGATATTTCCACATAAATAGGTCCCTATGAATATATGAATTTGGTCACGACCATATTTGAGGGCAGTCGGGACTGAATCGGAGCAGATATAATGAAGTTCAATTTTTTGACGAATTCTCAAAGCGGTTAGTACACGGGAATTTCTTGAAAATATCCCCTAGCAGATTTTTTTTATATTTTCACATAAATGGGTCCCTCTGGATATATAAAATTGGTCACGGCCATATTTGGGGCAGTCAGGGCTGAATCGTAGCTGATATATTAAAGTTCGAGTTTTTGACGAATTCTCAAAAGGTTTAGCACACAGGAATTTCTTGAAAATATCCCAGGGCAGTTTCTTTTGATATTTCCACATAAATGGATCCCTATGGATATATAAATTTGGCCAAGACCATATTTGGGGCAGTTGGGACTGAATCGGAGCAGATATAATGAAGTTCCATTTTTTGACGAATTCTCAAAGGGGTTAGTACACGGGAATATCTTCAAAATATCCCCGGGCAAATTCTATTGATATTTTCACATAAATGGGTTCCTATGGATATATGAATTTTGTCACGACCATATTTGGGGCAATCGGGACTGAATCGGAGCAGATATAATGAAGTTCGAGTTTTTTACGAATTCTCGAAGGGGTTAGTACACGGGAATTTCATGTAAATTTCACTAGGAAGTTTCTTTTTATATTTTCACATAAATGGGTCCCTATGGATATATGAATTTGGTCACGACCATATTTGGGCAGTCGGGACTGGATCGTAGCAGATATAATGAAGTTCGAGTTTTTAACGAATTCTCAAAGAGGTTAGTACACGGGAATTTCTTGAAAATATCCCCGGGCAGATTCTTTTGATATTTTCACATGAATGGGTTCCTATGGATATATGAATTTTTTCACGACCATATTTGGGGCAATCGGGACTGAATCGGAGCAGATATAATGAAGTTCGAGTTTTTGACGAATTCTCAAAGGGGTTAGTACACGGGAATTTCATGAAAATTTCACCAGGAAGTTTCTTTTGATATTATCACATAAATGGGTCCCTATGCATATATGAATTTGGTCACGACCATATTTGGGGCTGTCGGGACTGAATCGTAACAGATATTATGAAGTTTGAGTTTTTAACGAATTCTCAAAGGGGTTAGTACACTGGAATTTCTTGAAAATATCACCGTGCAGATATTTTTGATATTTTCACATAAATGAGTTCCTATGGATATATGAATTTTTTCACGACCATATTTGGGGCAATCGGGACTGAATCGGAGCAGATATAATAAAGTTCAAGTTTTTTACGAATTCTCAAAGGGGTTAGTACACGGGAATTTCATGAAAATTTCACCGGGAAGTTTCTTTTGATATTTTCACATAAATGGGTCCCAATGCATATATGAATTTGGTCACGACCATATTTGGGGCAGTCGGGACTGAATCGTAACAGATATTATGAAGTTTGAGTTTTTAACGAATTCTCAAAGGGGTTAGTACACTGGAATTTCTTGAAAATATCACCGTGCAGATATTTTTGATATTTTCACATAAATGAGTTCCTATGGATATATGAATTTTTTCACGACCATATTTGGGGCAATCGGGACTGAATCGGAGCAGATATAATGAAGTTCGAGTTTTTGACAAATTCTCAAAGGGGTTAGTACACGGGAATTTCATGAAAATTTCACCGGGCAGTTTCTTTTGATATTTTCACATAAATGGGTCCCGATGGATATATGAATTTGGTCACGACCATATTTGGGGCAGTCGGGACTGAATCGTAGCAGATATAATGAAGTTCGAGTTTTTAACGAATTCTCAAAGGGGTTTGTACACGGGAATTTCATGAAAATTTCACCGGGCAATTTCTTTTGATATTTTCAGATAAATGGGTCCCTATGGATATATGAATTTTGTCACGGTCATATATGAGGCAGTCGGGACTGAATCGTAGCTGATATAATGAAGTTCGAGTTTTTAACGAATTCTCAAATGGGTTAGTACACGGGAATTTCTTGAAAATATCCCTGGGCAGTTTCTTTTGATATTTTCACATAAATGGGTCCCTATGGATATATGAATTTTGTCACGACCATATTTGGGGCAATCGGGACTGAATCGGAGCAGATATAATGAAGTTCGAGTTCTTGACGAATTCTCAAAGGGGTTAGTACACGGGAATTTCATGAAAATTTCACCGCGTACTTTATTTTGATATGTTCACATAAATGGGTCCCTATGGATATATGTATTTGGTCACGACCATATTTGGGACAGTCGGGACTGAATCGTAGCTGATATAATGAAGTTTGAGCTTTTAACGAATTCTCAAAGGGGTTAGTACACGGGAATTTCTTGAAAATATCCCTGGGTAGTTTCCTTTGATATTTCCACATAAATAAGTCCCTATGGATATATGAATTTGGTCACGACCATATTTGGGGGAGTCGGGACTGAATCAGAGCAGATATAATGAAGTTCGATTTTTTGACGAATTCTCAAAGCGGTTAGTACACGGGAATTTCTTGAAAATATCCCCTGGCAGATTGTTTTTATATTTTCACATAAATGGGTCCCTATAAATATATAAAATTGGTCACGACCATATTTGGGGCAGTCAGGGCTGAATCGTAGCTGATATATTGAAGTTCAAGTTTTTGACGAATTCTCAAAGGGTTTAGCACAAAGGAATTTCTTGAAAATATCCCAGGGCAGTTTCTTTTGATATTTCCACATAAATGGGTCCCTATGGATATATAAATTTGGCCAAGACCATATTTGGGGTAGTCGGGACTGAATCGGAGCAGATATAATGAAGTTCCATTTTTTGACGAATTTTCAATACACGGGAATATCTTGAAAATATCCCCGGGCAGATTCTATTGATATTTTCACATAAATGGGTTCCTATGGATATATGAATTTTGTCACGACCATATTTGGGGCAATCGGGACTGAATCGGAGCAGATATAATGAAGTTCGAGTTTTTTACGAATTCTCAATTTCTTGAAAATATCCTTGGGCAGTTTCTTTTGATATTTCCACATAAATAGGTCCATATGGATATATGAATTTGGTCACGACCATATTTGAGGCAGTCGGGACTGAATCGGAGCAGATATAATGAAGTTCGATTTTTTGACGAATTCTCAAAGCGGTTAGTACACGGGAATTTCTTGAAAATATCCCCTGGCAGATTGTTTCGATATTTTCACATAAATGGGTCCCTGTGGATATATGAATATGGTCACGACCATATTTGGGGCAGTCGGGACTGAATCGTAGGTGATATAATGAAGTTCGAGTTTTTGACGAATTCTCAAAGGGGTTAGTACACGGTAATTTAATGAAAATTTCATTGGGAAGTTTCTTTTGATATTTTCACATAAATGGGTCCCTGTGGATATATGAATTTGGTCACGACCATATTTGGGGCAGTCGGGACTGAATCTAGCAGATATAATGAAGTTCGAGTTTTTAACGAATTCTCAAAGGGGGTTAGTACACGGGAATTTCTTAAAAATATCAGCGGGCAGATATTTTTGATATTTTCACATAAATGAGTTCCTATGGATATATGAATTTGGTCACGGTCATATTTGGGGCAATCGGGACTGAATCGGAGCAGATATAATGAAGTTCGAGTTTTTGACGAATTCTCAAAGGGGTTAGTACACGGGAATTTCATGTAAATTTCACCGGGCAGTTTCTTTTGATATTTTCACATAAATGGGTCCCTATGGATATATGAATTTGGTCACGGTCATATTTGAGGCAGTCGGGACTGAATCGTAGCTGATATAATGAAGTTCGAATTTTTAACGAATTCTCCAATGGGTTAGTACACGGGAATATCTTGAAAATATCCCCGGGCAGATTCTATTGATATTTTCACATAAATGGATTACTATGGATATATGAATTTTGTCACGACCATATTTGGGGCAATCGGGACTGAATCGGAGCAGATATAATGAAGTTCGAGTTTTTGACGAATTTTCAAAGGGGTTAGTACACCGGAATTTCATGTAAATTTCACTAGGAAGTTTTTTTGATATTTTCACATAAATGGGTCCCTATGGATATATGAATTTGGTCACGACCATATTTGGGGCAGTCGGGACTGAATCGTAGGTGATATAATGAAGTTCGAGTTTTTGACGAATTCTCAAAGGGGTTAGTACACGGTAATTTAATGAAAATTTCATTGGGAAGTTTCTTTTGATATTTTCACATAAATGGGTCCCTGTGGATATATGAATTTGGTCACGGTCATATTTGAGGCAGTCGGGACTGAATCGTAGCTGATATAATGAAGTTCGAATTTTTAACGAATTCTCAAATGGGTTAGTACACGGGAATATCTTGAAAATATCCCCGGGCAGATTCTATTGATATTTTCACATAAATGGATTACTATGGATATATGAATTTTGTCACGACCATATTTGGGGCAATCGGGACTGAATCGTAGCAGATATAATGAAGTTCGAGTTTTTGACGAATTCTCAAAGGGGTTAGTACACGGGAATTTCATGAAAATTTCACCGGGAAGTTTCTTTTGATATTTTCACATAAATGGGTCCCTATGGATATATGAATTTTGTCACGACCATATTTGGGGCAGTCGGGACTGAATCGGAGCAGATATTATGAAGTTCGAGTTTTTAACGAATTCTCAAAGGGGTTAGTACACGGGATTTTCTTGAAAGTATCACCGGGCAGATATTTTTGATATTTTCACATAAATGAGTTCCTATGGATATATGTATTTTGTCACGACCATATTTGGGGCAATCGGGACTGAATCGGAGCAGATATAAAGAAGTTCGAGTTTTTGACGAATTCTAAAAGGGGAAGTAGCAAGGTTTAGATTAGAGTGCAAATTTTGTATTCTAGCTATCTTTGTAAACTTGGGATATATAACCAAGTTAGAAAACGCTTGAGTGATTTGAGAGAACTAGTGTTGAATCAGCAGCTGTGAGAATTGTAATCAATCCAAAGATTTCTTCTTGATATAATATCTCACGGGTAGATCAAATAATCCACCCGTATTTTTAATTACTGGTATTCTACCCCCCCTACAATCGTACCCGGACCTAGCTAACATGAACCTTACAAATAACACAAATTTTGTACCTTCTTCAAATTCCAATTCTATTGTGGAATCAGGATCCCTAGACAACAACTGTTGTTTGTAGCCCCATAGCTTAGCATACTATTCCGTATAAGATATATTGATTGCTTTAAGGCATTTCCTTTTGGCTCTCCTTAGCACATAGGCCTTCAAATCAACTTGTGGATCTTGAATAACCTTCTTGTGGAATGCATCAATAGGCCAATTTGGGTTCATCTTGAATTCATTAAGTTATTTCCCTAGAGGAAACCCATAATTAATTAGAGGAAGACCTCTTTGCTATCTATCACGGTCCGCATGTTATTATTTAGATCTAGGGTTATGGTTGTGTAAATATGGCGTATTTAAACAAACAATTAAGTGGATTACTAATATAAGATGGGGTCCACTGTAAATGTTACCTTGTCCCACTTGCTTGATATGAAATGTTATTTCAAAAGTCAGAGAAGCATAAATATACCATTTGTATGGCTATTTGCCCACAACTTACACCCTGGACCTGTCAGACAACACAAAGCTCACCATCATTCCCTCCTCATAGTTGTGTTCAATGATAGCATCCCTGAATTTGAGGTGATTTTCAAATGTCATGCCAACTTCTAGTTTTTATGGAACTACATCTTCGTAAGTTGGCCACTTGATTTTACTCATTCCTGAGATGTTCTCACCATAAATGTCTTCAAACAATGAATCCAAGGAATCATAGTCTGATGCATCAACACCTTCCACATATTCTTCCTGCCCACTGTCATCTCCATCACTGAGACCTAGATTGTGCCTTATCTTGCCAATCCACTCAGCACCTTCATCAAATTCTGATCAAAATTGCATCATCATCAATCACTGTTTGACCAACCAGACCTCTCCTCATCTTCTTCATCCAAATTAACAACTTCATTGATGTCCCTTCTCTCATAATCATCAAGATATATATTCTCATAATCCTTGTCTTGCAGGTCACGATCATCGTCTTCATTGTCGTTCAAATGTTTGACAAATATGTCAATCCTATGATTGTTTTCTTAGGCATAGCTTAACATCAAATTAAAATCTCCAACATTGTTCAAGAGAATCAAGCCAGTCTCCTAAGTTTTTGTGAGGTTCCTAAATTATAAATTCTTGAAGCCACTATAACTTAAGGCATGCGCTTTATCTCTTATCTCATCAACTGAAAGTTTAGAGATATCATGAAAGTTTTTGTGATTGAGTTTTTAGGTAGAAATTTGTTTATATTCGAAATTCAACTTTTAAAATAATAAGATATCCCAAACAATGGATTTGGATTTCAAATACAGGAATTGAAATACTAATATTCTTTGAAATCCTACATTTAAAATGAAATTCATTTTTTCAAACGGCACCTTAAAGGATTTATCTGCAATACACACTAGTACACTGCTCACCACCTACCTGCCACTCACTCTTTTTCCAAGCATTCGTGTTTCACATGAGCCCCGGTTGGATTCTTTCAGTGGATTATGGTCGAGAAATTCGTTTGTCTAAAATTACATGATTGAACCGTTTTTTTTTCCCTTAACTTGCATTGTATAATTATTATATACAGCACCACAGACCTCACCGGCTGGAAAGGTATTTAAAGCCTTTCATATATTATTATGATTTAAAGTTGCATATTATAATACTAACAATTTCTGTAACTTAGCTTACTAACTAATGTTGACATAATATCACTTTCATACGGTTGAATTTGCAAAAACAAATATGAATTTTAGGAGCCCCCGGTAGAAAAACTATCTAACATGCCAGATATACTATTCTCCGTTGGCAAAATACCAAGGTTGTTAAAAATCGTTGAAAATATGAATTTATATAATGCATGCAGTCGATTCTTCTATTTGTGAACATCGTCTATAATAAGACATTAATATAATTAATTTTGTGCCGGTCAAACTGAAATTTATTGATATTTTATCAATTGATAAAATAAAAAATATATATCACCGGAAATAACTTTTAATCTACTTTAAGATATAATTTTCAGTTTTTTAATATAATAAAAGAGTGACTTATAATTTTTGTCATAAATTAGTCAATTTGACTAATATAAATAGAAATGTTACAACTAAAAAGAGACCGAGCTAGTAGTTTATAGCATCACCAAGAATTTTCAGCTAGAAATTGATGCATGAGTTTCAAATTATAACTTACAATTTAATATAAATTGATGTGATAAGTTGAGATCAGATTATGTTGAATTAGTAATAATTTATAGGTTGCTAAAAATATAATAAAAATAAACATAATGGATAACTTATAACTTTTGGGTAATTATAATCAAAAAAGATTTTTAAAAATTTAGGTCACTATAAAAAATATCTCAAATTAACTTATAACTTTAATTCAGTTTCAGACTTTAAATTCGTTTAAACACAAACATTTTTCCAGCTTAAAATCGGAAACACCTTTAAACCCCCCGACTTAAAATCTAAACCATCAGCCACCATAACAGTGGTGCACGGGAAGAACTCAACGCCATTATCAATTTTTCGAGAATTCTAAAAACTATAAATCCAGAAGAAGTTGAAAAATATGTATTTGTATTGACCCCCTCCTGCAATACCTTTTCCGGCGAAACACTCAGCACTCAATAAGTCAGAAAGGTCTCCCCAGAAAGGTCTAAACAGGGGAGCCGGAGCGAGAGAGATAATACTAGACTAAAAGTTCTTTGGTAGCCCTCTTTGTTGGCATAACATAAATAGTACATGTATTCATATAATTCTCAAAAACACAAGTTGCGGTGTATGCTTACAAACAAGTACCAAAACTTCCTATATAAAGGCGGAACGAAAAAAGGAACTACTACGCAAGTTACTATGAATAAACTGTAAACAAATACCATGCAAAATCTTGTGGGGTTTGGCACAACATTAGAGGCTTTGTGATGATCGCATTCCATTTCCAAAATTAGTCATTTGACGTCGAGTTCTTTTTCTGACTACTGTAATTTCCGTATTTCCGAGAGATCCCTGCATCGGTTATTGTATCCCAGAGCTGCAAGTATAGTGAAAGAAAATTAATTTCCTTGATAAAGAAAACCTGTAAAACAGAAAAGGCTGAATGGTTCCACAAGATGTATAGTTCACCGCTATTGTCTACTTACTTCCAATTTTCCTTTAGAACCCCCTATAGCCAGCAAAAAGGGGGAATCTTCTGAGAAGGCTATGGAAAATACTGCTCCCTGGTATCATTACATGTAAGAAAGTGAGAAGTAAGCTACCGACTACTGAAGACTAATACAAAATATTCATAATGAATTAAAAGTTTCATGAACAATGAATCACATACAGCTTTAGGATTCTTAGATGCAAGACATGAAGGTTGATTATTGGAGATATCCCATAGTTTTACCTGCAGCAACAATAAACAAAGCTGTAAATATAGAGAAGCTATTTTGGGAAGCAGGACACAAAGTCATACACGCTGCGGATGTGGGAAAAAATGGGAAAATGCAGACTGCCAAAAAGGCTTTACCATCTTATCCGTAGAACCTGTTGCAAGAAGCTACGGAAACACGAAAAAAAACAAGTCAGTAGGACCGTTAAAAAGATAAAACATTAAGGGCCAGGTGCAAAGAGGCATGTACATTTGGTATCCGAGGGTTATAAGAAATAGAGGAAACAGCTTTGTCATGAGCATGGAGAGTGAAACTTGGCTTTGGCCCTGATGCGTCAGCCTTGGCAGCCCGTATGTCAAAACCACTAACAGTGCCATTTTCCAGACTGACCTAAAAATGCATGAATGGAACACTAATGTATAAGGTCTCACAGGAAACTATATAGTTATATAGGAAAAAAAGAAAAAACCTTCAACTTCTTTTTCTCAAAAAAAAAAAAGAAAGAAATGAAAAGAAGATCATGACAAAACATTTATCAACTTTGATTTTTAAGAGCTATGCTACTGATTTTGAACAAGAGGACAGACCACAAATGAGTGCTCGGTGTGAGGATCCCATGTCAGGCTCTCGACATCAGCATTTACTGACCACTTGAATCCAGTATGCTCCGGAATTCTTCCGTCTTTCTGTAATAGGATTTGGGGAGGGGGATGGAAAAGTTGAGCACAGACATATTCTCAATAACAAAGGAAACTGTATTTGATAATACAACAACTGCTGGTGTATATAACTGGAGACTCTAATAATTACAGTACATAACTATTTACCATAACTACTGAATGATCGAAAGATCCACTGAGAAGAACTTGGGGAGCATGATTGTTCCATGCAACAGCTTGGACCTGATGGGACAAAATCAAAAAGAACCCATTTAGAGGTTATTTCATCATTTCTCAACAGCTATAGATGTACAAGCCCCTGTACCGATGCTGAAAATTGAGTTATGAGCACTCACTCATATACAGGATGCCACAGATATCTTTCACGTGTCCAAGAACCTCTAATTTACCGACTATTACAGATTGATAGTGTAGTAGAACCAGTACATATAATCAGAAAAATCTATTAAATGAAGTAAATCTGTGAAGATAACTACAATGCTTAATCAAGTACTCGCTCTTTCTTTTACTCCTATAAAATTTGTTAACATGTACTGCATAGCTGACACAGAGATACTTGGTACATTGTATATGCACAATAGTACTGCATGTCAGACATATCTAAATAATTTAGTATATAAATAATTCTTCATCTGAGAGGAAGCTAACTCGCCGCTTACATTGTTAATTGTTTCAACAGAGAGGATTGGAACCTACCAACTACCAAGGTTTAATATTTCTTATTCTAAATACTTGAACTACTTATATTTTTGTAGGGAGATGTGGTGAATTAGATTTATGTCGGAGCCAAGCAATTTTTATATTCAGAAGCGGCTCTTTCCAGTAGGTATGTATCTATTGCTGCATTCAGATCATACTAGAGAAATACACACAGTACTAAGCATAATACTCACTTTATCTGTATGGTGTTCCATTGTGATATTGCATTCTCCAGTGGCCACGTCCCAAATCTTTACTGTTTTGTCAGCACTAGCACTAGCAAGAATATTTCTGCAAACAAATAAAAGTAAACATGTTAATGTAACTTAAACCGCGCAGACCAGAAGAAAGAATAAAGAACCCGCCATTACCTGTACTCTTTGTTCCAAGCAAGTCCAAGCACTGAATCTGTGTGACTGCCTTTTTTGTATTTAATAGATTTCTAAATGAAAAACAAGAATATAGAGGTAAAATAACAGTGTTCTTCACAACTTAATTTTTTAAAGAAATTATTACAATAAGAACAATAAAAGTGAGATACAAGTAAACTCAAACGTTATCCATCTTTTGACAGGCTCTGAAACTTTGTATTTAAAGCTCAGACTTTATTCACTGTGGAAAGAAAGTAACTGACCTTTGTTCCCTTTTTTTTCTTCTTCTCCTCCTCGGCAATACCTCCTAGTATCAGGGATGGTTGTACTTCATCCATCTAATAAACGTAAAAGGAAATTTTTTCCGTTACTGCAATGATAAAAAGTCATTTGACATCTTATGAGGTTTGAGCTCCATGAGTCACATACAATGTCAAGATCCCATATCTCAATTGCTGGGTCCATTGATCCAACAGCAACAAAGTTCCCTGTTAAGAATAACACCATAACTGGTAAATAAGGATGGAAAAAATAGAGCACGGGATGAACAAACACATATTTATTTAAACAAAAGACATATTGTCTCCCATGATTTTCCAGAGAAAAAAAGAGATAACTAGTTAAGAACTTAACGACTTTATTGAGTTCTTTGTAAATGCTCGAATATACGCTTCTCAGTTCACAATGTGAGTTGAACCAACTAAAAAATCAATTATCAGTACTCAAAGGAAACAAAGGCCCTGTCCTGTCCCTGAAATACAGTGAAAGGCGTCGATCTATGAATGTGTGGAGATGGTATCACTTATTCACTTAATTATTGTGACTTGGCTATGAGCCTATGCTTCTTTAGGATCAGTCATAAGTCTCGTGGGGACTACTGGAGTGAGATAAATAAAAAGCTTTTGACACTGTAATGCTTGGTGGACTATTTCTGGATTTTAGAGTTGAGCAATTATTTGAACTCATAAATGACAAAATAATAGTAAAGTTTATATACTCAAACAATAGTAACGTTAATATAATACACTGTTATTAAAGATCCCAAGTTTGATAGAAAAATACAATAATTTTTAGGAGGGATATATATACATTTTAAAAGCAGTTCAAATCTTCATATATGCATCAAACTAATTTGTTGTAAATCCTCTCAAGAAGTAATTAAAAGTACTGTATTAATAAATGACTACATAAATTTAATGTACAACTACAAATGCTAATAATATGTAAAAAAGTGATGTACCTTTTTCTCCACCTTTTATTGGGCAATCAAGCCATGCTGTGCAGAGGGGAAATGCCGGGAGTATAATATCATGATGGATAAACATGTTTTGATCGTCATCAACTATATCTTCCAATATCCAGATCTGTAATATAAATGAACCTCACCAATTAGTGGGGTGCTCCATGTTAAAAAAGTAAAATAAGACCATGTGGTATTATGCCAACAATATAGTACATGCCTCAAGATGGCTAAGATCATCCTCATTACGTGCACATATTATCACAGAGTCCTCGGCTTTTATTACCATATCTTCAAGCTCTTCAGAGTCATTACCCTGCAGTGTCAAAGAAGAAAACCATGAAAAATTATGACATCTAACAGAAACTGAAGACCCATATTAAAGGTACCACGCAAAGGAATAACTTACATCATCCTTCAGATATGGATCCTCTTCGTTATCCTTGTAGTAAGTGTCCCCCAGTCCCTTACTAAAAAGCTCGATGCCTAGGGTCAAATCAGGGATATACTGCTTTACTATCCTTCTTATTTATTGCCCAAGAAATAATTCACAGAAAGATAGAATTTTGGTGCTGAAATTATATTAGTTTCTACTATCTGCTGTCTACCCGCAACTATAATATAAAGGCTATACAAGGAAAGTAATTGTCAAAAATATAGGAAATTGAGAAAATTCAATGAGATAGACAGATAAAGATACCATCATCCTCTTCATCATAGTTATCCATATCTAATTCTCGTAAACCATCTGCAATGTCCTCAAAACCGATACTCTTAGATGACTTCCCCATGGCATCAGCTGCTGCTAATGCTCGAGCAACCTCATCAGGCTCCTCGACAGCCTCCACATCCATACCTTCGTCATCTTGTTCACTTTCACCATCTCCACTGCACAGATAAGAAGTGTTGTTATATATATAAAAAAAAAACTACCTACATGGCTACATCTTTGATATGTAATTCAAGATATCGAGTGCTAAATTATCCTTCATTTTTGAAAAAAAAAAAAAATACACTTCACATCAAGCCCTGAATCTGATATAGACAGAGCATGTAAAAGCTCATATTAAATAACCCTTTCTTATAATCTATATGTGAAACGGAAGGGTACTTACAAATAAACTGCTTATCCCAACCACTACACTGAGTAATGGAATTCTCCTGGTGAACCTTGAAAGTGTCATGTTAAAATGACCACAAATACTTAACAAATTACAGACATACACCCATTAAAATGTTAACATATTTATCATCATCTTGGCACTTAGTATCCATAAAGGGAGTGAGATGGAGAGAGTGAACATGGATTACTGAAAAGGGGTTGCAAGCAATGTCTGACACCACCCAAGACCTGTCTCGATTTTTCACCCACAAAACCCAAAAATGAGACTGACACGCATTTGGAATAATCCGAAACGACATTTACCATAAATATTATTACTTCTAAAACTTCAAACTAGCATTTATCAAATGCAAGTAAGTTCTGAAACTACACGACATAAACAAAGTTACACTAACACAACCCAAAAACCGAAATTGCCACAACAGCAAAAACTATCCTATACATACTACTTAAACCTAAAATCCACTAAACGAAAAATAAAGAACCTACCTTTCTTCCAATACTCCGCTCTTTATAAGCTTCTCGATTTCCTCCTTTGAAGGAGGCTCGGCTGCTTCCGGCACAGGTTTTGAAACCCCCTTAGGGATCCAAGAAACAGCTGCAATCATTCTTCAATGCCACTACTCCTCCCCTGCCAAACCCAACAAACATACAAACACAACCCCATCAAACAACACACACAACAACCTTAATCAACAAATCTTGAGACCCAATTACACCAAAATCAGGTCTTGACAACTCTACATAGCTCAATCATCAATTAACAAACTAAAAACCCTTACTATACAACTACACAAGACATTAAATTTATAAACAAATACAATATAAATGCTTATATGAATTAATCAACAAATCTTGAGACCCCATTACATCAAAATCATATCTTGGCAACTCTGCATAGCTCAATCAATCAATTAACGAACCAAAAACACTTACTTTATAATTACAGAATATATAAAATTTATAAGCAAATTAAATACAGATATTTATATAGAACTTAACACATGTGTGTATCTGTCGAAAAGATAGATATGAAGAAGGTGCAGCTTACTTAGAACACAGAGGGGCTGAGAGTTGCAGCGATGAGTTTTCAGGGTTTAAGACAGATGTGCAGCTGGAAGCTGCGGCTTTAGGATGTTTGTTTTTACAATAACCAAACAAATTGGTATTTATATTTTTCTGGCCCATGTGTGCATATTTTATAATATTTGTTTGTGTATTCATTAAATTCAAAAATAATAATGAAAAATATTTTATTGTGAAATAATAATGCAATTGGTTGTCAAATAAAAAATAAATCTAATATATTAAATAACTATATATTTCATTATAAAATTACATAATTAATTTAGAGTTTGGTAAAATTAAAATTTATTTTTTTGCCAAAAAGCGATTTGATTTTATTAAAACCGTAAGTCATCCAACATTACATAAATGAATAGTTATATCTCATTCGCATACTGTTTGACAAATCTAAAATGAATATTTTTGTTATTTAAGCTTGCAAGTATGTCACGGGCCTCACGGCTTTCCTGCACAACTCTTCCCAGGTATGAAAAGCATGAGATAAAGCTGTGAATGGCCTACAAACAATCAGATTCCACAATTGCTTCAGTACAGTTGTTATCCCTAACCCAATTTAAAGCCTCTTGAATACCAAGAGTTTCTGCTAGATCTAGGTTAGGCTATCCTATCAGGCATCTTGAGCGAGCTTCGATAACTTTCCTTCATGATCACGGACTACAAATGCATGGCTGTAGCAGTTTGTATTCTCAAAGATAGTTGCATCTGTGTTTATCTTAATTTCGTTAAACAAAGGTGTATGGCAATGCTCACCATCATCTTGATTCATGTAGGCCATAAATCGATCAAAGTTTTATCCAGAACACTCTTCCACCGGTTATAAATAGAATATGCAGATTCCACTACCTCTGTGATCTCCAAACTACGCTGATTCAAGACAAGTTCATTGCGATGTTTCCAAATCATCCAACAGATCATGACACTAATATGAATTCTCTTATTATCTTGTTGCTTAAAAACTAGTTGGAGCCGCTCGTTGAAAGAGTTGAACACCCCGCTAACAGGCTGAGTGTGCACTCTTGTCCAGCAAGTGACGGCATAAGAGCACAAAACTAAAGTAAAGAATGGTCTCAAGGAAATCATTACAAGTGGGGCAAGACTCACTCATATGTACTCTTCTTTGACGTAGAAGTTCCTTGGTTGGAAGATAATTCGTTGAAGCGCGCCATAGAAAGTTCTTGATCTTTGGGGGCATCTTTAGGTTCCAAAATTTTCTCCAGAATCCTGAGCTTGAGTCTAAGCTTTGGTTGATCTTGAGATCCTGCGACAAATAGTATGCATTTTTAACAGATCATTCTTTCTTGGACTTCAAGTAAGTCAGAAAGATGATGGTATCTTCATTTGACAATCAAAATATATTAGAGATCTTATGAGAAAGTACAATCTAGAAGACTTTTCTCCGGTCCGGCAAAGACACCAATGACCACTTCCACTAAGCTTGGTCTGGACAAATCTAACACGAAAGTTTATATTTTAAGTTATAGAGGTATGATTGGCTCATTACTATATCTCACTGCTAGTAGACCTGATATAATGTTTGCAACATGTTTATTAGACACCTTATAGCTATTAAAAGAATTTTAAGATGTCTTAAGGGTACACCTAATTTAGGTATCTAGTACCTTAAGAACGCTGGATTTGACCTAACAGACTATACATATCTTGATTATGCAGGATGCAAGATAGACAGAAAAACACTTCTAAAAGCTGTCAGTTTCTAGGATTATGGTTGGTTTCCTAGTATAGCAAGAAACAACACTCAGTATCTACCTCGACGGTAGAAGCTGAATGTATTGCGGCAGGTAGCTGTTGTGCTCAAATCTTAGGGATTAGGAATCAACTCAATGACTATGGACTTGTATTTTGTGATAATACAAGTGTGATAGCCATTTTCAACAATCTTGTACAACATTTTAGAACCAAGCACATAGATATTAGGTATCATTTTGTTAGAGAACATGTCATGAATGGAACTGGGGTACTGTTACACTTTGTACCATCAGCCGGTCAGATTGTTGACATCTTTACTAAACCACTTAATGAATCCACTTTCTCAAGATTGGTTTGTTGACTTGGAATGTTAAACATGACTTGAGCTCTTGTAATAGTTTTTATGTTTATTTCTATTTTTAGTTGCATGCTTCTAAAATATCTATTATTGGTATCTATAATGTTTATAAGTATTGATTATGTTTTAAAAATTTATCATTATTCGTAAATATTCAAGTAATTGACGGTTGCAATAACTATGTCGCCCATATCAGGGAAAGACATTGGAATTGCTGGTTCTTTATTGAATCAAGTGCCTTCACAGGCATCCGAGGAAAACTTGGACACGTTGCCATAAAAAACGTCCTTGTCTATCCTCCTGGAAGGAAAATTTACCGATCCCCAAAGGGATTTTCACCCTTATAGGTGAAAGGCAATGATTTAATTTGAAAAAGATGCTATTGTTTAGATCTTATGAGGCCAATAATGTTGTTTCTGCAGGCTGTATAAAAATAAATTTGTTGTAGGTTTATCTTCTAAATAATCAGTGAACCATACTGATTAAAAGGAACAGTTTGATTGTAATATAAACTATGCAATAAGAGTTACAAAGGAAAAGACTTTAAGAGATACTCCCTCCGTCCCTATTTACTTGTCACTTTGACTTTTTGCACGTAACTTAAGGTGATTAAAAAACATAGTTCCGCTCATTATTTTTACAATTTTCTTTTTCTGAATTAAAATATAAACTATAAATTTTAATTCAGAAAAAAAAATTTAAAAACAATAAGCGGAACTATGTTTTTTAATCACATTAAGTTACGTGCAAAAAGTCAAAGTGACAAGTAAATAGGGACGGAGGTAGCAAAGGGGAAGAAGACGTTATACATAATGTACAAAATTTTAAATTTCTAATACCATCCTAAAAATAAATGTCAGGAATAACTATTAATTATTCTAATAATTGTTATCTTTTGAAGGAACTCAGAAGGATTACAGCTTTACTTACTAGTATTTTTTGCCCGCGCTCCGCGCACGGCAGACAATTATTTATTGTTTGTTCAATTATTATTTCAGAAATAAATTTAATAATATCTTAATTTTCAATTACAAAATAGGCCGGAAATTTTATGTTAGACATAATTTTGTGATACTTAAAGGTATTATATATCAGGAATATTAAAGTGAAATTATTCGTCAAACTTAACAGTATATGTCAAACGAACACCATATTAATAAAATTTCCAAAAAATATAAATTTGTATCAAATTCGAACTAGTAACTAATCCTAACATAGAAGTACTGAAAAAACTCATATAAGCAAAAAATTTCAAATATCTGCTTAAGTATCTGCTGTAAGGTTTAAGTATCTGGAATCATGAATGGAAATTCTTTTGCAGCTAACATCAGATTTTGCGATTGTAGTTCTGATCTCTGTAGCAAATCTATACTCAAGATCTAGTCTATCGAAATTTGAAATTGTCGTCTTTGCTGATACAAAGATTTGTCGCAAATCTAATTATTTTGCTGGTAGTCGAAAACTAAAAATCGACAAATTAACTGAGTTAAAATTTCAAATACATACTCTACTGCATAATGCAGAACTTGACAATACAAATGAAACCAGAATTCAAATGCGCATTCTAAATGCGCGCATAAGAATCAGTAGAAATCCGAAATTCACATTCGACATGTATGTAAAATCTGCCATGAATCTGATCATCCGAATGACCTGATTCTACAAATTGAAAATAAACCAACATTGAACACCTCTATTTTAAGAAAACGTTTCAGGATGGCAAAATGTACGCAGACCTTACTAAAAGTATAGCGTGAAAATTCTCGCCTCAAGGGACAATAGCTTGAAAATGATCAAACTATGCTCATCTATTAATCATTTCTAAAAATCTCTGCTCAGATTCTTGCCGTTGTAATCTCATATCCTTGTTGAACTTGCTGATAAACGCTTCGATTCGGTGGTTCAACTCAGCCTGACCTATTGACATGTCCCTCTGCAGCCCACCTCTCTGCCTCCCCAACACGGACTCATTAAACGTCTCATATTTTCTCATCTCCTTCCGCCCTGCCACAGGCATAACTACTGGAGGTGCATTCCATGTTTCCGTCTTCTTCAGCTGCTTTTTTTCGGGTAATTTCCCAGCCTCAATAATTGCTTCCCATGTTGCCTCCATTGTATCAAATTCTTTGTCAATGTTTTCAGTAACCGGCTCTTCAGTAACTAAGACATGTTTGAAGTGTTCTGAAGATGGACTCTGCTTCCCTTCTTCTTTCGTTGTTTTCTCCGAAGAAACAATCTTACTTGTGTCTAGTCCAGTGAGTGGTAGTAATGTCTTTGGAGTTTCATGAAAAAAAATGAAATCAACGTCCTCATTCTCGTTGATTTCATCTACTGATGAAGGTTCTGGTGGCACTACTTCTGACAAAGTGTCACCGTAACCTTCATCTTGTAAACGAGGACTAACATATTCATGTTGGTCCTCGTTTATCTTAGGATGATAAAAACTGGAGGTAAAAACTACGAAAACAATGATGATATTAATGAGGACATAGATATAAGGTGGAGATAGCCAGAACTTGAGGGAGAGCCAAAGCTGTGGTAGGGTAGAAACTTTGGAAAAAGAGTATGGTATGACAGCTGTTTTGAATAAGAGAATTATTGAGATGAACCCTACAAATAAAAGTAGTAGTTGAATGGCCCAGAATGTGGTTTCCAATCTGCTCTTCCCTCTGTTTCCAAACAAATCTTTTGCCATGAAGAAAATATCCATTAACTTGTGCTCCTAAGACGAAAATTCGAAATGAGCTTCTGAATGGTTTTTGGGTAGTGTTAATGTTTTAGTCCAAGAACTTGATAAAATTGTTCGATTGGACGATCAAATTGCAGAACAGAATGATTAAAAAAATAGAGATGAAGAAACCCTTTAAGAAAACAGGGGATAGAAATGAAAAAAAAAACAGAGTTGGAAGAGGTAGATGAATGAAAGCAGGGGAATATAAAGATTGGATAGAAGCTAAAAAAGGGCCAGTTTCATCTGCTCAAATTTGTGCATATAAATAGTTGTAGACATGCAACACTTGAGGGAGAGAGAGAAGGGGAGAGAGGGAGGGAGAGAGGGAGAGGTTTCTGTGTGGAAATAGAATCTGTAAGCAAAGAATTGGAGGAAAGATGAAGTGATTTACGTTATACTACATACCTGAGCTTGCTGCATCATTCTACAGAGGAGAAAGAGAGGGAGAGAGCTGATGTTTGTACTATATAATGCAGAAGCACCTACTTCACTTGTTTATGTAGAGAAACAATGCCTTCAGCAAACCATTACATGTTTCCACTTTACACTCTCTTCCTGGCCGTTGATTCGCACTATTTGCGCCCACACCGTTAGATCAATCGTTATTGTTAATTCATTGTTAGTGCTATAATTAATGGCCTCAAGTTTATAATACAATCATTTTGAAAAATGCTTACATGACAAAATTGGTAACAAAAATTTTATAAAATCCACCCGATTGAAATAGAGAAAATTTTATAAAATCCACCCGATTGAAATAGAGAAGAAAGACAGTGAAATCTCTGATGGTTTTAGATCTAAAAATTATCCGAGAATACATCTTGAACGGAATCACAAAAATAAGAGAAATCGGACTGAAAACCCATCCACTTGGAAGAGAGACAACGAAATCTCCGACAGTTTTAGATCTAAGTTTCCCGAGAAGAAGTATTATTCAAAAACTAAAAAAAAAAATTATGTAATTAACTGATTTAGAAAACGAGGGAAGCCTCAGGCGGTTACGACAAGAGAAAGGTTAGAGAAAATTAGGGTTAATACTAACTTTTTAGAAAATATTTGCAAAAATACGCTCCGCAACTAGATGCAACGAGATGTAATTTCAGTTAATTGCCCCGCAAGTTTGCTAATATGGTTGCAACGGGTTGCATGTGGTTGCAACGGGTTGCATACAGTATTTTTGCAAATATATTCAAAAATTTGGTATTTTTTCAAAATATTTTTAAAAATGTAGTAATTTTTCAAAAAATAATTTTGAATTTAAATATTTATGAGAAAACCCCAAATTTTATATCCACGTTTATGCATATAAGCAATACTTATCCACTTTTAACACAAGTTCAATAGGTCAGATGGAAAAATCCACGCAAGATAATATGAAAAAATAGGGTTTGAAAACGAATTCGAGTAATTCGAATACGAATCTAGATTCGTCTCGTTAAAAGTAAATATAATTTGTATTTGTATAATAAAATGAGCGAGTTTGAATGATTTTTATAATTTGGATGAATATTGAGTCCGATTTAGGGTTGTAATTCGAGTCGAGCTGGGCGAATTTCGAGTCGAGCTTAATTCGAGTCATGTTTAATCGAGTCGACTCGAGCCGGCTCGATTAACTAATCGAGCATAAATTTTTGTCCGAACTCGACTCGGTTAATTTCACGAGTCGAGTCGAGCCGGCTCATTTAGCTAAACGAGCCGGTTCTAACGAGTCGAGCGAGCCAGCTCGTATAATTTTACACTTAATCGAGCCCAAACCTCTACCCGAACTCGACTCGTTTAATTTCACGAGTCGAGTCGAGCCACTTGTTTAATTAAATGAGCTGAAACCTTTGCCCAAACTCGGCTCGTTTAACGAGTCGAGCCGACCCGAGCCCACTTAAACGAGTTCAAGCCGGGTAAGCTCGCGAGCCGCCCAACTCGAATTACAGCTCTAGTCAGATTCTACCACTCTCATATTCGATCATATTTTTTTGGAGTAGTTTGTCTAATTAGAGATACTCGAATGTAATTCGTAAATTATATATATCATTGTGTATATATTATGTAATAATGTTTAATATTAATGAAATACTTTAATAATTATTTTATGTTAATTATAATAAGCAATTAACCGAACAAAAACACAATCATTCGAGTACTCTTACTTTTTTAATTATCTTTTTTCTAAGGAACTTTTTTAATTATCCTTAACGAATTCAAAAATAATATACAAAAAGAGTAATTTGTTATTCATTCAAGCTGAGCTGAATCATATATGAACTCAAGTCAAACAAAATAAATTTTTCTAATTTTAATTCGAATCCGAACCAAATAAAGATGCAACCCTTCGACTCGGTTTGACCCTAGAAAAAAATAATCATACAAGTCTCCCAAGAGATGACAGAGTCGCGACTAATCTCATCGATACACATATAATCATAAAAGTAATTCTCTTGGATAAGAAAGCTACACTCCACATAGGCTTTACGATTTTAGACCTAAAATTTCACTAATGTTCTAAATTGTCGTGTTCTTGTACTTGTTTGAAACAGGGAATCAACTATTGCGAATAAACACTTATTTAATGTTACAACCATATGGAGGCACTTTCCAGAACTCGGGTTTGCCCCGATCTGGTTTCGCTTTTTATTGATACACTATACATGGCTGTTTTATTGATACATTATAAGTGGTTGTTTTATTGATACATTGATACACGTACGTCCAAGTATCTGAAACATGATCATCGATGACAACCGCGTAGCCACGTGATACGCAAGAATCCACATTGATACACGTACGTTCAAGTATTTGAAACATATTCATTGATGACAACCGCATGGCCACACGCAAGAATTCATGTAACTCGTAGAATTGTTTTTTTCATGCACGAGTTTATCACCCATGTCATACTCCATTCCTATGTTTTCTGTATACGTTGTGAATACACTGTTTGGAAAAGATGTAGAAATCCTCAAACAAAAGTTAGCATTCTCAGTTTCTTATAAGTGCTTCTGACTTTTTACACGTCCGGGTTAAGAAAAGTATAAGCCGACTTCTTACGGAAAAAAGCCAGAAGAGGTTACACAAACCGGCACTATATACGCGTGTTTTGGCAAACACCACCATAGTTTTAAATTTGATTTACCAAATCATTCAAATTTAGAGCATGATAAAAATCATGTTTCAATCATATGATCCAATTATAAATTCAAATTCAAATTCAAATTTATAATTGTTATATTTATTCCTTGATCCAAATTTCATTCACTTTAGTCCACGGTTAAAATGGTTTGGGACAAAACTGAATTATTGAAGTTCGAACACATGAATTTGTGTGATAATCATTGAATTACAATTGTATATGAAATTTGGTGGAGTTTTTCCTCGAGAGTATTGCCATACAAAATATATAGAATGATTAATCCAATTATTATTTAAAAAATAATTTTATATAGATAATCAAACAATTAATTTGATTGGTTAGTAAAAAAAACTAAGAGCCTGTCTATGTGGCTTTAAATCAGGAATTTAAAGTTATTTTTGACTTTAAATTAGAAAATGTATGTTTATGAAATAAGCTTGAAATTGATTTAAATCACAAGTCATAAACGTTTTTAAGTGACTTAATTATTTTAAACATTTTATTTTGATAAAATTTACTAATACGTCATAAGTTATCCATAATTCATTTTTATTTTTATTTTTATTTTTATAATACTCGTAAATTATTAATAAGTCAAAATTATCCAAACAGACAATTTATACGCAAGTTTTTCATATCAAGTTATGTTAAGTTATACGTTATATTTTTAAACAATCAAACGTCCACTAATTCAATCTACTAGAGCATCTCCAATATTTTTTATCTAAAATTGGTTTGGTAAACTGAACTTGTAGAGAATATTATATAAATTTGTTGAACCCGTGAGATATTGTGCATCTCATATTGGATTAGTTATAATTTAAAATAGTATTCTTCAGGCTATCATGTTCAGGATATGAGTGTGCTAGTATATTTAACCCGAATACTTGAGGGGCACGTAAGCTTGCCTAAACTTTGGTTTAACAAAAATATTTTTTTTAATTTAGCTAATTGTTCTTCATAGAACATCTCCAAGAGTTTCCTATTGGATCCCAAATATAATATAAAAAATATGACTCTTAGTAATATAATGTCATATTTTTAAGAGTTTTAACTCCAATAATCCTCTCAATTTCGTCCTACTGTTATATATTTTATTCCTATTTAAACCCACTATGTCAAAAATTTCAATTCATGTAGGGGAGGGAATGCATTTTTTATTATTAAAAACAAATTAAGAACAAATTAAGATTCACTACAAAACTTCTAAAATAGAGGAAAAAGAAAAGACTCTTAAGTTTTTTAAGAGTCACCGAGAGTCTCTTGAAACTCAAGTTTTGATCTTTCTCTTCAAGTCTATTTAAGAGTCTTTTATATGTTCTTAATCACTAATCAAATCAGCTATCAAAACAAGTAATTTAATATACTAATCGATAATCACTCTACCCGTCAAACAACACATATATTTGATGATTTTGGAATTTGTATCAGTGATTGATATAATTCTCTATTTCTCGTAATAATATTGTTTGCGCAACGGTGGATGTCATGTCCCAAACTTGAAATGGGCAGGGAGTGAACAATTTCCATTGGCGAGGGGTCCTCCAAAATGAGTAAAAATGAGACCATTAGTAGAGCAATGATAGCTAGCATGCTCTTTTATGTTTGCTTTGCTTTTAAGATTAGGGTACTGTTTGGGGTTGCTGTTGTAGACAGCAACAGCAGCTTTTTGCTGAAAAGCAGGCGAAAAACTGTTTGGTAAATCTAAAAGCAGCTTTTCCGAACAGCAGCTTTTAGCTGAAAAGCTGCTGTTAGAGAAAGCAAGTCCTCCCATGCTTTTGGAAAAAGCTACTTTTCAGCTTTTGCAGAATGCTATTATAGATTTCATTATAAAATCTCACCAAAATCATTATTTTTTTTATATTACAACTCAAAATAAGTAAATATCAAAAAAATTACCAAACAGCTATCTGATTTCTACAACAGCACTTATTTTACCAGCACTTTTTCTGACAGCATAGCAATTTTTAACAGCACTCCCAAACAGACCCTAGGGTTCTAAAAGTACAGTGGTGCGCACCACACTCACACTTGCATGCCAATTTCCAAGCTAAATGCATTTGAGGTTGATGTCAAATTGTCAATATGTTAATAATAACTATTGTTAACGATCATTTACTTTCGACAACCCTCCTTCAAATCGAGAAGCGAAACTAATTAGTAGAGTCTTTTGATTCAAGATTTATCAGAATTTTTAGATTTAAAATTTTAATTAAATCACGATTAAATAACTCAAATGGTTAAGAGCTTATACTCTGTCGTACCAGATTCTGGATTCGACCCCGACTCACTCGAGAATTTATTTAAACAGATAAGGCTATAAGCCATATTTGTCAAAAACAAATATATAATTAATAAATCGATGATATATTTCTATAGATTAATACTACACTCGTTACTCGAATAAATTAATTTGTAAATTTTTAATTTTTAGTCTAGGTTTACAAGCCAACACGAACCAATTTATTTATTTTAAAATCTCACTAAGAAAAAGATGTGTTGACTTTAATGGACTAACAAGTAACCTTGATTCTACTGGTGCCTCGATGATTGTCATATACTCCCTCCGTCCCAAAATGAATGAGCTAATTTAACTTTTAGGGAGATTAAGAAAAGGTTAATAAGTTTAGTTGAAAAATGTGTAAAGTGATGGGACTTATTAATATTTAATAATAGATTTGAGATAATGGAGTAAAGTAGTGGGTGTAATAGTGTTTATATTATTATATAATGGAGATAGTGGAAGAAGGTAGTGAGTGTAACATTGTAAAGTAGTGTTAAAAAATAGTAAGTATGATAGGTTCATTGTTTTTGGAACGTCCCAAAAAAGAATAAGAGTTGTATAAAATGGGACAGAGGGAGTAATAATGAAATTGCTACGACAACTTGATTCCCTGTTTTCAGAACCTTAAAATTGTTAATGTAGGGAAATGAAAAAACAAACATAAAAATAGTTAATTAACCTAATCTTTGGCTCATTGTCTCCTTTAAGGGCATCGGCTAAACATATTTTATGTAAATTGGAAAAAATTTTGAGGCCCTGTTCTCCTTTAATAAACAGGACTTTAATTATGAACCAACGAATTAACAAAAATTAGTAATGAAACAATTTTTTTTATCCTATCAGCCACTTTAACAAAAATTGATAAATCCAGTGATAAATTGATACCGATCAATTTGATTATAGACCGACAAGGCCACAATATATATGTAAAATTTTGAAATTTAATTGTTATTAGACGAATTAATTATTTGATTGATTTATAAACTTAGCACAGTATCTTAAAATTTTTGATTGATTTTCGATTAATTCTTAAAAAATATTTAACTGACTACAATCTGATTTGATATAAAATCTCCAAAAATTCCCGATAATTCCCGAATCGACAGGTCGACCGAGTAGTTTATTTTTTACAACCATAATATAGTAATAAATTTGATATTTTTTTATAATAATAAATTAACGAGCGACGATAATCCACAAGCAAGGATAACTTTACTATTGGCTGAGTCACGAATTTCACAAAAATATAAAATCCACTTTCCCGTGAGATACGGTGAAATTTCTTCCCCCTAATTAGCTTCGTTGTTGTGTTTTAATTTTGATGTTATTGTTGTCTTGTAGTTTGTCCTTGTAATAATAAATTGATCATCTTGCTAAGTGGTCACTCTCGAAAAATAAAGAAATGAGTAGGAGCAATGAGCCCAGAGCCATGTTATATAAAAAGAAAAAGAAACAAATTAAAAGGGAGAAGAGTGGGTGCATGGAACATAAGTTGATTGGACATTTTCACTAAGATATACAAAGTTAAAGCATCTTCATCTCATCTCAATGAGCAGAGCAAACAATGGATTTTAATTGTCTACTCCATGTTTTTTAATTCATAATGAAGCCTTCATGCATGCACATGAGAATGTAGGATGAAAAAACGGTTGCTTCAACTCATATTAAATCAATTTACTTCTCATTGTACTCAAATTATTTGGTCATGTTAAGGTCGTGATACTTTTGGGTTTTTTCGTCGTATTTGAGTCGTGTTCAGAAATAATTTAGATTCACAATTAGTCTATCTCAGAAATTATTTATCACACCACACTTCAAATATTACATATTATTTTCTGGACAAGATGGTCTTGACTCTTGATCTCAAAATTCACAAAATCTCAGTTAAAATCAATAGAATTGATCCAAAAATTCACCGTGTCTTAGTAAAAATTAAGATAACTCAAATATTTCATGTAATCTTTTGGACAAGATGGTCTCAGTCCCGAATTCATGTTATCTTCGGGACAAGATGGTCTCTCTCCCGAGATCGAGATTTATAATCTCAGTTGAAATAAACAAGACTAGAGTCTTGGTTAAAATCAAAATGATCGTACTAGTCTTGTGATTCACAATTGAAATCGACTTTTGAAGACTTGATTCATAAATATATCATATATTATCAAAATCTATATTAATCTTGAAATTCATAGGACTCTAAACATTTTGAGGGCCGTGGGCGCAAGTTTTGTCGATATGAATGCACCTCTTCAGGTTCATGGGTATGTACCACCACAATACCACGTTAAACATTATTTGCCATTTATCACCCTTCCTTTTCCATGCTTGAACTCAGAAATTTCTACCAGACTATTTAATTGCTCAATAATTAAGACATTATGGTATCAAGATATATTAACACAGTTGTGGGGTTGATAAGGGGCCTGAGAAGATGATTGTTGGGCTGTCATACTCAAGTACAAGATACTAATAATGACAAGATGCAAAGCAACAAAAAATGCCCCCTGTTTTAGAGGCAAATGGGTCAAATCATCTTATTACAAAAACTTGCGAAAATTAAATAAAATTGAGTTGTTTGATAATGCACCATACTGCAACTGAATGCTTCTGCAAGTGTTACTTAACAATTCCCTCTGCAACAAACTGGAAAGATTGCAAAAAACCGGAACTAAGGGCGGTGGAACTACTGTATCTGTAGGAGTTCGGTTTTTAACAGGCCCCTTTACTTTCGGATGAAAAAGGGAGGTGCATAATTTTATGCAAAAGCATTCGGTTTAAACAGCACTATGACATACTGAAATTAAGCAGTCAAGTGCTTCACAACCAAATGACAATAACTTGCGACAACTAATGTGAGAGCAAAAGGCCAACGCTCACCTCTCGGTGTCATCCACTTAAACATTGGCCCAAAAACATGCCAGAAATGAGAGATACAACACTTATTTACAATGGAACAAGTAGCTAGCTAGGTTGGTTGAGTCAGTCGTGTTAAGTGACCACAAGTTGTTAGGAGGAGGGCTTACCAGGATCATATATTATTCAAACAAGTCGGCCCAACTACATAAGTTATAAACTGGTACATTGGCTGCACTAATCAAGTTTATTAATATATCAGCAAATAGACACAAAGGGGAGGCTATATTAAAGCATATTCTAGACGGAAAGGTCACAGAAAAACTGAAATTAATAGATTAGGCCTGACAAATCAATCGACTGTAGCAAAGTCTTTTTAACATAAGGAAAATCATTAACTAAGGAAAGGTACACCTAAGATATTTATCCATTGCCAGATGTACCAAAAATCAAAATTTTTGAAACGGATAAGAGACTTTTCCCTTAACTGTGAATCAAGGGCGGAAGGATTTCATGCACACCTGTGATGAAGTAGAGTTGAAATTCTTCTAGAAGCTAGAGTTCCTGCAGAAGAATTTTATGAGAACTGTAGTTAGATGCAAGCATGGGGTTATTTGAAATCTGTTATTTCTGATATAGTAGATTTAGATGCTAGAGACTGATAAGGCACTGATCAGAGACGTGGTAAAAATATACGGATTTCAAACTCACAGATAGTCATTTGCAAATATAGCATATATTACCTACATTTTTCTTTCATCTACATGTATATGCATAGATCATAGAAGTTAACAGAGTTAATATGTGAGTAGTAGTTAGAAAGTAAAATTTTCATATTACATCAGGCATACATTTATTCAAACAGCTGCTTAATAGAAACCAGACACCTTCAGTGGAACATTGTTTTTAAATGTGAACTTATGAGAAGTTAGTAATTTTACATTGTAGATAGTAGCAACATTTATCAACCAACCTACTCACACGGACTCTCTCCTTCTCTAAAGTACTTATACACACTCCATCCAAGTCAATGCAACTAAAGCACCAACTTGGAGGGCTGGTATAAGTACACATCTTAAGTTCGCAACTCTTGATCATAATTTCTAATCATATGAGAGGCATCAAAGTACTTAAAAATTTCCTCAAGTGTCTTGCTTCTGAGAGCTTTTTTATTTTATTTTTATAGGTATTTTCAGCGGTAGTACTACAGTCCTGCTGGTATTTTTATGCTATTAATAAACATGCAAGCGTTTGTAGTCCAACGGTTAGGATAATTGCCTTCCAAGCAATAGACCCGGGTTCGACTCCCGGCAAACGCATGTTAATTATAGAAATTTTTTGCCACGTTCATTGCGCCCCTCTGGAATTTGCGGATGCCTATCTTCTCACTAAAATATTTTGAAAACCATTGTATGATGTAAGAAATCTTAAACTAGTTGTGAGTGGCCTTGTCATTCTAGTGATCATAAGCTGTTCTTGCTCACTGTTCATTATAAGCAAATATTATCAGGAAAATACACTTCCAACAGGCAACAACTATCGGTTCCTACTTTGCTAAAATAAGTGTTTAAAAAATGAAAACTGAAGCAATAATGACTAACTTGAAGAATTAAAATGCACACACGTAATATGTTAATTCTGTCTGTTTCTTTGACTCCACAGCAATACAGCATTACAGTCTGTAGATCTAAACAATTTCTTATCCTCGGAAAAGAAAGTGGTTTATGACAGTTGTCAATTTCCTGAAACATCATATATGGACATTTTTGATTATGTAACTGAGGAGCGTCCGTTTGGGAATCATTCCTTGGCCCAGGTCCTAAGAACGCTCTTCATTAAAATGTACTAGAGCATAATTCAATGTTGATTCATGGATTACCAGCTGATAGAGCATCAGAATTAGGGTCACATAATTTATCCACATTCCCGCACTTTTCATTTATAATTAAAAACATTTAAATATTAATGCTATTTCCTGTTAACAAGATTCTAGATGCTTGAAGATATTTAAAGACCAATATTTTTTGCCGGCTACGTCATGGTAACAAGATCCTGTAGTTAAAGATAAAAACCAGGCACATTCTGTAAATACTTGTTTTCTGGTAATCTTAGAGCTTCAGACATCTGATAAAACAGTAACCTCTTTTTGCTGAAATATATGTCCTACATTCTTAATAACTAAGGAGGGAAAAGAAAGATAAAAAAGTAGAAAGTCGAAACAAACTTACACTATTGCAATGTGCAATTCATATGAAGGGACATACCTTTATAACCAGAACCACTTCCCACCTCCATCTGTTAACTAATGCTTCAGGCAACATACTGGTGTCATAGTCATCTGCTTATAGCTCTATTCAGCTCCTGCGTGATAAAATTCATATCATAAACTGATTCTCTACTTTTGGCTTCAAACAATTGCTAAAATATGCAGTTGTCTGCATCATGTACTTACATAAACATATTATATCCAAACTTATGGTTCTAGTGAAACTTTGCAGATTCCTTATTTGCATGTTCCGGCAATTAAAACTATTAATTTTATCATTTGTAAGATATTTGAAGTAGAGAACCAAAGAGTGTTCTTACAGTCAAAAGTTGCCCATCTGGACGGAGGCACAACTGTACGATCATGATCCGAGACATAGAGCAAACTGAAGAGATCTGTATTAGCATCAATCTTCTTTGGTGTTGTATCATTTTTAGGCACATTTTCAGCAGGTGGAGGTATAAAAAAATTCTCTTTTAGATCCATTGAGAGTGAAGCCTGTTAGAAGTAGATAAATAAATAGCACTCTGTATAAGTGATACGCATGCATTAATGTGCAGTGTATAATTAAATTAAAAAGAAAAAAACATTGAAGAAAAGAGAGTAAGAAGCAGCATTAAGAAGGAAAATACATAGTTCAACACCAATATCTCATTTTACATGGCTGGCATGCAATCACGAACAGATGCCTTATACCTGTATGAACATGTAACTGCTAACTATATGATGCACCTAGCTGTAGTCCAGGCACCATGCAGTATTAATAGATATTTAGTAGCAACATACCCCGTGATGCTTCGTATGAGCAGATTGTGACGTGTACTCGATTATAGCCTCTTCTTCCATAGAATATTTTCTTGCTTTCCTCGGAATGGGAATCTTGACTGGACCTTCCATTATATTATGACATGTATCGCTACTTTGAAAATCTGAAGGATCTGGTTGTTTTTTAGATTTAGAAGCCCACCTTCTTCTCTCATACCTGACAACTCCAAATCACATATTAGAGAAGAAAGAGAGAAGTGTACTTGTGAATCTCAACTCTGAATGCACACACATTAAAGATCAGCTGAGAGATTACTTGGCACGTATGAAACTTTGAATATCACGCCTGTCATCGTCTTGTGGCAATTCAGCTTCCCAATAATTGTTTGCCTTTTCATTACCCATAGCTGCACCACAAAATTCGAAAGAGCAACCTCTTATATATAAAATAGAGCCTTTTTTTTCAACCCGAAAACCTGCTATTCTGTAGATGTGCAACTCATAATAAGAATTCAACCAAACATTGTATGTTCCACAAAACGATTCTGGGACCAAAATACTTTTCTTAAGGAGATTAATACATCTCAGGTTTATAAACCTTGCTAATGTGACCACAACCTCCTCACGTTGCGTCAGGACCTCAAGACAATGATACTAAGAGTAAGTTATTCCCTGTGTGTGAGAGAGGGAGGGGGAGAGGACTATGTATATATTCTTACCTTGCATAAAGGCAACCTGATCAGGTAGCCAAGTGTCGAGTGCTGTAGATCTTACCTGTATTATAAAAAAAAAAGATAAATTAGAAAGGAAATGCTTCGAGAATGTAATGTGACTAGGTTATATATTAATAGCATTACTTTGTAACTATAAATTTACTACAAATAAAAATTTTAAAATGAAACCTTTGATATGTGTACTCCAAGACTTCGATGTACTCCCGAACATTGCAAGCATATAAATATTCCAAGATTCACACTTGCCCATCTTGGCGCCCTGAATAAAAATATATCACAAACAAATAATATTATAATGAGGTTAAATATGTTCAAATTTGTTTTCATTGTAATGCTTAATAAGGAATTTGACACTTGCTTTACGTACTGAATCAGAAGATAGACTGGTATTACATGAATATAGAAAATGTGGTAGGAAAAGGCTATAACAAAAGCTGCATAAGATGCTTAAGCACTCATATACTTGGTATAAAATTAAACAACAATCTTTTAATTTTTCACTTCAAATTATTTATTCACAAGAAATTAGGGACTGTACTTCCACCGAACATGGTTACTACATCCTGATACAACCCTGGAGAGTTTTCATGCTTTACAAATATTATGACATCCTTTCTGCAATCCTTTATTTATTCCTAACAGAACTGTTAAAAATTCACCATTTTCTAAGTACTCAGATGGTATCCACTTTACGCAATCAAGTATATCAATCTAGAATATCATACTTGCTGTGACAATCTGCACACTCCCTATTTTCTGGTAGCTTGAGAAGACCCTCCAATATCTGCAAAAAAAATAAAAAAATAAATGCAGAACTGTAAAGAGAAGTACAATTCGACACTATATACATCCAATCTCCAATAGCTTAAAAATACAAAGGAACCAGCTATAAGTGTGGTATCACTCTATCTATATTATTCTATTTCCGGTTCCTGCAATTGATATTTCTAGGCCTTCACATCCAAAATCCTCATCCAATCATTTAAGTTCAGGTTTTCGATCAAATTGAAAAACAAATCCATACCATTTATGATTGTAAAATTTCAGGAACTAGCATTTGTAGGGTTGGATAGTATATATATCAATAAAAGAATGTTGCCATCCATGGTCTGTGGACACAGGATCAACACTGGTTAAAGTCCCACCAAAATGCCCTATATTTAGTACAACTGTATAGCCATGCTTAAACATCAGCATAACCAAACCTACCTGGTATATCCCGCAGGGTTCATACCATTATAATTGCAATAAACCTAAATTACAATTAAAATCCATATGGGTATAAGCACATATGCATGCTAATCACAGATTGTTAAATTAAAAAAAAAAAAACCATATATTTAAAGTTAAGCTTAATTCAAGAAGATGTAAGGTTTTGCATGATCAACACCCCAAAAAAAGAATATATCAAAAATTTATACCTTGGTGTGTTTCTGATTAAGTTCCTTAGAGACTGAAGCTTTACCATTCATCTTTGCCAAATAAAAATTAATTGGCTTCAACAAAAAACACTAAAAAGCAAAGAAACAGAAAGAGAGAAGGAGATGGGAGATTTTTCAGTTTTGTTATTTACTTCCCAAGCCCTTTCATCTCTCCATTTTCTTTCCTTTTCTTTTATCCTTTTAAGTATTGTTTTAGTAATCTTATTGAAGAATGGCAGATTGGGTGGAAGAAGGAGGGTTCAAATTGATGCAGATGATTAAAACAATCTAAATATTTAGTGGTGGATACCATGCAAATAATAAATATGGACTAAAAATAAATACTTGGAAGCTTCCTTATTACCCGGTATCACTACAAAATTGCTTGCCTCCCTTTTTTCTTTTACATTCTGTCCTGCCCTTCACTGCGATTTATCAAAAATTTGTCCAGAACATTGTGATGGGATGGCAACTAAACTATCTGATAGTTGAAGTTTAAACGCCTTCCTTGCCCGATATAAAAAAAATGTTCCCTCCGTTTCATATTACATGTCAACTTTTAAACACTTTTAAACAAATTACGCATAATAAGAAATATCAACCATGTCCTTATTACATTTCAAGGTATGTATGAAGATGTCTATGTTGTCCTGATGAAAAAATATATTTATGTCTAAAGATATCTATTATTTATGTTAAAAAATATTGTTTTTAGTACGCTTATTATGTTCCAGAGGCGGTCAATTAAAGGGGCATGCGGCCAGTATAGAAGCCGCAATAAAAATAAAATAAAATTTCACAACTCAGAAACGATGCGAGATTGAGTTCCTAGATCTCAAATATAAACAACGAAAATTGGAAGTCAGCTTAAAACTAACTTTTCATTTGTAATCTGAGGTACAAGTGACCTGAGTCAAACTTTAAGCTTCACTTAAGAGGCAAAAAGTTGCTTTCACATCAACTTAAAAGAGTAATAAGTTAACAAACAAGATGATGAGAAAGCAATCTTCTTAGATGCATGTCATTGAAAAGATTCAAATGGCTCCTAATCCCATCTATGGACCAATAATAGATGCCAAAAATTTTAACCATTTACTGGGACCAAAGTATTTGATAATTAAATTCGAGTTCGAACTCTGTCACAAGTGGTCATATACAGCTCTCATGTTTCTGATTGACTCTACAAGTAGCAAGTGCATTTAATCAGCTTCAAGTTCAGCTCCAAACTCCTCCAATCTTTTGGCATCATACTCCAGGTCCCTTATAGCGGCATGGTTGACTGATCCATCATCTTCACTAGCCTGTATTTGTCTACCACCAAACCTAGAGTCGCAAACAGGGTTATTAGAGCAATATTTACAATTAATTAAGCAAATAAGAAAATTATCGTGTCAGTAGAGGCTTCAGTCAGCTGTATACTCAAAGGTACAAAGCAATTCGAATTATAGCTTCATACTGATTAACCATGTGCATCACTGATGTATGATAATATACGCACAACCAAATATCTCAAGTTGATAAAAAATCAATAAACTTAAAAATGTGATCATGTTTAGAGATGTCCAAAAGATCTATTCGGGCCAGATCCAGATCGGGCCAAACAAAACCGGTTTTTTTTTAAAACAGATTGGCCCGGTTTTTTTTTTAAATCGGGCCAGGCCAGGCTTTTTCGAAAAATACTAAGCCTGGTCTACTTATAAAAAATCCAGATTTTTCAGAAATCCGGATAAAATCCAGATTTTTTGAAAATACTAGGCCTGTTTTAGGCCCTCGGACCGGCCGGGCCAGACCGGGTTTTTTTCCGGATCAGGTTTTTCAAATTTTTTTCCAGATCAGATTTCAGATTTTTTGGACATCTCTGATCATGTTTATCATTCCATGCGTCTCCATGGCCAGATATATCTATGTATGATAACTTTGTTTTCCTCTTATAGAATGGTCAAGAGTTGCGTTGACAATGTGAACACTATGCTACATGGGAAAAACATGCGTATTATACTAGCACATAATTAACCTAAGCATGCTTACAGAAATTCTATAAAGAAATGAAGTCCTGCACCAACTATCATATTATAATCAGCTACTATGATGCATGATATCGAGGCACGATGATAAATGCAATTCTTTGTTAGTCATGTAGAACATTACATTGTTTTAAAATTTAGTAAAAGCAAAATAGAGGCATAAGTTACCATCTTCCATTCATCACTTCTATGCACTTCCTTGCATCTTTCCTATCCTTGAACCTCACCAGCACAACACCCTGCGGATGATTCTCACAAACCTGCAGATATTACAAATTCAATTAAGAGCCACATATGTGCATGCGCGAACTCAAACTTGGATCGACCTTTAAATGCCAACTTACTCCAACTTAGATCAATCTCTAAATTCTAACTTAGTCAAACTTGGATCAATCTCCAAATGCCAACTGACAATGTTATAAAAATGCTTGCCCTTTGATCCTTATATAGTAGTACTACTTTAGTCTATATCCAGATTTACAAAGAATGAAGGGAAACAGAATAATGAAAGAAGACAAGTCAGAGGGTCCCCTTCACAAAGTCAAGAAAAAAACTTGGCCTTTAATGTCCTATACATTTTACACAACCATTTTCCAGGCTTTTGCATATCTATTGTACTCTATAACATATACACCTATAATTGATCATAGAATATAGATATCATCTCATGATACCATTACATAATTATAGACCATTAATTCGTTGAATTAGTGGTTATGGTAATGGTCAAGCAAACAAATAAATTGGGGCGCACAGAAGGTAATTACTAAATACTACATCACTTTTACCAAGATGCAAAACAGGATAGCAACACCCAAACTGAATGGCAGATATATTACAATACCTTCACTGACTCCACAGGACCTTGCTTTGCACACTCGTCTTCAACATCTGCTGCTAATTCAGCACGTAGATCCTCATCTGCCTGAGAGCATTACAATTTTACGTCAGAATATCAAACTAAAGATATGTATATAAACAGTGAGACAGTACCACTGTAATGAGATCTGAAAATTTGCATAAGTAACATTGTTGAATTAATTTGTGTGACTGTAAGTGGTGATTTTGTTTCCAATAAAAATCACTGATATGCATCCTGATCAGTAGTTTCCATTATATAATTCCCAATTCTTACAGTTCAAATTGGAGCACAAGCCTCTATATAAGAATGTCTGCAATGTAGAACGATGCAGTAGGTGTAAATTTTTTTATAAATTAAAATATTAAGAAGTTTCACAGACCAGTTCAATTGCAATTGTGATGGAACTACTAGAAATCTGTATGTCCAAGTTAACGCTTGCCATGATAACAAAAGAGCTACATATCTTCTCTTTCATCCAGATTTTTAATGTTGTAGGTGCGTGTGTGGAAACACACATACTGGTGTGAGTGTGCATAAGTGTACATGAGTAGGTTGTAAGGAGCGCAATAGTTTACCCTCATTTCGGCAGGAGAGAACATATAGCGGAGAACAACAGTTGTTGGAATCAACAACTTTGAGTCGTCACGGCCACCTGAACCATAATACGAGCATGTTATGGCAGGGTCTATGAATCATGCCAAAGGTATAAAATTGCAACATTTTTACAGAAAATTGCTTTTGGAGATACAGTATAGCACAGATTTAAATAAAATGCTTCTGTATGACCCCTATATGAGTATGCCTAGATATTTACACTTCTTATGATAAAACATTCTTTTAAATGCCTCTAAAGTCTGTTGCAGTACAGTAAAGCAACTATCTCAGGTAGCTAAATGATTTTCAATTCTCATGGATGCATCAATAAAAGTTCAAATGCTATCAATTTCATACCCAAATTTCTCCAAAGAAACTTGTTGAATAGTTTCAACCCCCCACCAAACAAACAAGGAGAACACATATAATATAAAAATTGAATCAAATATTTCAGAATCTAAAGCCACTTCAGACAAGTAACAGAAATCAAAACATATAACTGATTATTTGCAGCAAGAAGGTTTCAGCCTCCGAAGGACCAAAACAAAAATCAGTAAGACAACCAATTATAAAAATTTGCATAGTAGTTTACAGTAGATGGCTAAAATCAGGACGCCGCAAGAGATGCACCATTAGCAGTGAAGCTTAACACACCAAGATCTGTAAAATTCCTACCACTACATTAGTATTGAACTTGCTATCGCATTAAACAGTTTCAACCCCCCACCAAACAAACAAGGAGAACAGATATAATATAAAAATTGAATCAAATATTTCAGAATCTAAAGCCACTTCAGACAAGTAACAGAAATCAAAACATATAACTGATTATTTGCAGCAAGAAGGTTTCAGCCTCCGTAGGACCAAAACAAAAATCAGTAAGACAACCAATTATAAAAATTTGCATAGTAGTTTACAGTAGATGGCTAAAATCAGGATGCCGCAAGAGATGCACCATTAGAAGTGAAGCTTAACACACCAAGATCTGTAAAATTCCTACCACTACATTAGTATTGAACTTGCTATCGCATTAAACACGTATTAAATATACTACAGCTATTATCATGTACAACTGATATGAGGAATTTCAAAACCCTTCATGTGAAATAAACAGAATTTAAAATAGCATGTCACAAAAATGTTCATTTGAATTAGATAATACGGAGTATTTGTTATCATCCCCTGTCTCTTACAGCTTCTGGGTGAACTACACAGCAAGAAATATATGGAAGACATAAAGAGCAACATAATGTATTGTGTTTGATATATCGATAAGAAAAGGTTCTAATGATCTGTATGTAATAATAAATTATGGACATTAAAAACACAACAGAATTAAAAAAAAAACAGATCTTTGTGCCAGGTAATCAGAGAAAACCTGGACTTTATAATAAGTAAAGACGTCATAAGTAAACTACCTTAATGAAAAGTCACGGTGAGAAATACAAAAAATGGTTAATAGAGATATATATATATTAATACGTCGGTTTATCTGGCACTCTACTCCATCTTCGTTATAAAATATTCATTTTATTTTATAAAATGAATATATAGTAATTGCACCTGAGCATCTGACTGTAGTGTTTTTCATCCTTGCAAGCAGGCAGAGATAATTTCCTACGCATTGACGTCCACTAAATTTTAAGTTATCCAGTTATATTAACATCTTTCAGCCTAAGGTACTCGCCATACCCCCACAATATATAAGCAACTAATACTTGTAGGGGAAATTAATCAAGCACCCTGAAAATATACCAAGAACATCTTTCTTATTTAGACCTGGATATATATCTGGTTCAAGGACATTAATCCATTACAAAACCAAATATCAACATTCATAACAAAGGAAAATTTGACCCAAAAAAAATAGTAACTAAAAGAAAATTTTATCACACGTGACATAAATACTAACCCCAGCCAAGCATCTTGTGTTCAACCTTCTCAAGTTTCCTCTTCTTCTTCTTGTCCACTTGTTTCGAAATAAATTTCTCCCCTGCAAATCATAGAGAAAAATTGTCTAAAAAACATCACTGGCACTTCAAAGCTATATATCACACACAAGTTTGATCCAATGCAAAATTTAAATGTTTTAAATCCTATGGCAGATCAAAATAATGAAACATGTAAAAGAACTAACTAAAATAGAATAAACTCCTATGGCCCGAGCATAATACCTTTCTGCTCAAACTTGGCTACAGTAACTGACATTGGATTCTTGTCACCGAGCCTTAGGGGTGACCCATCCAAAAGTTGCAACGCCAGATGAACCGATGGCTCCTAATAATTAAAAAAGAGCACAAGAATGACTTAAGAAGCACAACCAAAATATAACAAGCATTCAAAGAGAACATAGTCATACGATCAAACATCATAAAAGCTACCTTCATATATGAAACAAGAGCATCCCCCTTCTTTTTTCCTGTTTGCTTGTCGACATAGATCTTGACACGAGGCTTTTTTGTTTCAGGGTCCTAATCAATAATACATCACAAAAAGGTTCATTTAATGGAATAGAGGTATCAGTTGAAGGTCAGTCCAGAACTACTTTAAAAAAAAAAAAAAAAGAGGATAACTAGTTTGGTACAATAAAGTAAAGTTTTCTTGGAGCAATCAAAAGCATATAGCACTGCAATGCAACAAGTTTGCAAAGTGAAACAAGTTTTAACACAGTTGTGATGGTATCCAGGTGAGACAATGCACTTGCAAGGATCCTGGACACTTCTAGGCTCCCACTTGAGCGATAAGCTGCTACCCTAGGCACCCTTCAACATAAGCTATGCCATATTATAATAGTATACACATCTTTCACTTAGATTACCCCATTGCCCCTAGGTAATGGCTGGCAACATTTAGACTTCACCATGGTATATATGGTGGTTAATCCTTGTTAAATTATTCAAATAATGAAGTGCAATCTCCACTCGACATAGTCTACGCGCAAAAAATTCCATAAAAAAATACAATGTATGAACAACAATTGTGAAAAAGATTTAAACCCTAACACAGTTTTCAAAATATTTATGACAACTCCACGATCTACCCCGCACAGTACATGGTCAAAGGCTATTCAAGAGGACTTATTTATCTATAGAAAGAGATAATGACATCAAAAATAACTCAGAGGCTCTAGCATTAGCGGAAATGGATGATATTCGATGTTTTCCCCAATAAGCAATTTATCAAGGCAGAAGGACGCATATACAATTTTGATTGGCATGGTCATTCAGTTTCTCCTACAATTTTTTTCTCTCTCACCTATTTTTCACTTAACTTGGTCTCACAGACTGATACTACGGACTGGAACAATTACTTCAAAACTAAGAGACATCAACTACATAAAATAAAAGGAAAGTAAGTTGAAATAATAAAGGCACTCACCTCTTTTATTATTCCACACTTGGAAAATACTTCGACTACCTGAATGGTATTCCAATGTTAGCATTAGAAACATTAAAAAGAAGGGTACTCTAATGTTGTGTTTGGTTGGGGTGAATGATTCCGGAAGGAATAGAATGAAAAATAAACTATTTTATAAACAATTTTTAAGAAATTTCATTCATTCCTCCATTTCATTCCTTACATCATGTGCTAGAGTTCACACCTTCACTTTGAGATGGAATGCTCCATTCTCTCCCATCCTCAATTTCTTCTCAAATCTCATCATAGCAATTTTGCACTTCCTCAATTTTTTTCAAAATTTTCTTCCTATCACTATCAGTTTCAAGTATTTTTACTCATTCCATTCCATTCTCCCCAACCAAACACAACATAAGGAAAAAAACAAGGCATCCATCCATAAAGATAATACTTTGTTATACTGTAAACTGTATATCAGTGTGCTAAGCATGAGTATTTTAAAGATACAAGATAAAGAAAGATTGACAGCAATACCTCATCAAAAGTAACATCTTCTGGCAATCCAGTCACGTAAACATGCGTATTAACTTTTAATTCAAACCAACTGTCAGGAGGTTTATTAGGCTCCTGGAATGAACAATAAAAAAGGCTTTATTAGAAGAAAAATATATTATTTAATATAAGAAAGGATATAATACAGAAATATTTAAAATGGAGTACACAATCATAAAAAGGAAGTGAATCTAGATGCTACTGTTAACATTCATGCTTAACTAACAAGTAAAAGGTATGTGCCAAAACATATTAGTATATTTGCATCCACGATAATAAATTAAATAGCCGGATAACTGAATGTCTAAGGACAACAATACACAACAAAACCTACCTTCTTATCAGCTGGCTTTTCAGGTGACTTCCTCTTAGCTTCAGGCACTGGTTCTGCAACTTCACTACTAACAGTAACATCTTCCTTTCCGATGGCATCGTCGACTGTCGGAAATACTTCCTCTTCTTTCTCAAAAGTCATGTTTTCTACATCATACTCACTACTTTTTATATTGCTTTCACTCTCCTGCCATAAATTAAATCAGTCAATGTTATACTCTATTTCAGACATTTCTTCTTTCCATCTTGGTATACGAAAAAATTATAAATGGTACAGTAATATAAAAATTGGATGATGCCAACCACACAACATATCAAATATTTACTATAAAAATTTGCTAATTGTGAATATGATTTGTAAATCATCAAATGAATGGTTCCTATATCTTTAGATGGACACCTATAACTTACTCAGCTAAAGCACAAATTGAACTGAATTGCTATCACAGAATTACATAAATTTAAAAAATAAAATAAAATAAGTTTTTCTCATTACCTATTAATTATTATCATCTACTTATTGTACAACTGTTTCATATAAATCAGTTTTCACAATTCCAACTCTGTCAGATTAACTTCATAACTTGCACCTACTTGCACATCTTAGTAAGCGTCTTAGTAGGGAGAAGTGACAAAGAGAAGCTATCAGTTCGTAGTTCACATATTAATAAGGAAAATTCACAACCTGGCAATGTCTCTTTTCTTGATAGCATAGAATTATTATCAACATAAGCTGCAAAGGTATTTCTAGACCAAGAGTTGTACATTCTTGTAATCCAGGAATTAGAGAACAATAATCATACCCATGCATAATTTTGGATAACACTCGAACAGTTCAATTTATATTGTCAGTTATTGTCACTGGAGGCTAATATTTGTATACTAAGAAGCCTGCCTATCTTACATGAGGAATGCAATTTTAGGATCTACGAGTACAATAAATCACATAAGTGTATACAAATCTTAATGCCTACCTGAGGAACCCAAGCTCTAAGCCCCCTGTCCCACTTGTAGGTAGTCCCATCATCATCAGTGAATTCTTCCTCGCCGTCTGGGGGTGTCGAAGGTCTTTCAGCATCATCATCCAGCTTGCTGGAGTCAGCTTTTAACATCTCTGCTTGTGCCTGTGCTTCTGCTTCCATCACCTCCTTCTGCCATTGTTCATACTCGTCACCATTGTTGGAGGGAAAAGCCACTGCAAAATATAAATAAACAAGTCTCTAATCAGACACAGAACCAAACAGCAGACTCCCAGAAAAGCAGACATAGTATCATCACAAAACTGGACTCAGTACCTTGTTGAGCAATCCCAGTAACCACCCCTGGTATTGCTGACAACGGCTGCCACTCAGTCCTTCCCTCAGACCAAACAAGTGTACTCTCAGTGAGATAGCCGCTTAAAAAATGCTCTGTCGAGGCCAACAAACAAGCTTAAGTACATTGTTCAATATCCCGTAATACCATTTCAGCAAGATTACAGATGGAACACAATTGTCCCTAAACCATGCTCTACTTGTTACTTGTGGAACTGAAATAACAAAATAAAACAGTATAAAAAAACAAAAAAGGGCATCTGAACAACCATTCAAACCACCAATTTTTCGCATTATAATCAAATACACTCCAACCATTTCCAATCAAAAAATAAAAACCAATACAAAACACTAACCTCGCAACTCGGAAACAGCATAAGGCCCAATGTGTTGTTGTTCTTCACTCAGAATAAACCATCCCACTTCACTCACATTTCCCGTACTCTTGTCATCACCAGCCTCCATACCTACAGATATCGTAACAAAAATCACTTTACATGTATTCACTATAAAACTGAGAAACACACACAGAAATATACTTCCTCTGTCCCATAATAAACGTCCTAATTTTTTTCAAGTGTTTTTCACGCATTTCCAAACTTATAAAAAACATACTTGTAGATATTATTTTTTCGTGTTTTTTGTTTTGTATAAAAATAGGAAGTTCAAATTTTAATACAAAATAAAAAATACGAGAAAATAATGTCTACAAGTATGTTTTTTACAAGTTTGGAAATGTGTGAAAAAACTTGAAAAAGAATAGGACGTTCATTATGGGACGGAGGGAGTACAACAAACCAGAATACACCAAATCTTAGTAAACAAAACCAGTTCGCAATTCTATATAGCATAAAGCTAAATCAAACCAGGGCTTAATTCTAACACGCATTTAACCCTCAAAACACAAATGCCACCTAGACCCGAGAATTCCATCCATTATTGAGATTAAAAATACCCAGCCCAACTTATTCATTTATCGAGATTCTACAGAACATATATATAACACTTACTAATTGATGGCAATCAGCTAAACCATCAAATTCACATACAAATATCACGAACATACATAACAACAAACACGAAAACACAAAACAGCAAGCTAAATTATAACAGGGCTCAACTGTTAACACACACTAAACCCTCTAAGATAAACACCGCCTAGACCCCAGAATCCCATTTATTTATAGAGATTAAAAATACACTTCCCGGACCGAAAAATAAAAACTAATTTATCGAGATTATTAATTTATCGAACATTCATTTATCGAGATTCTACTGAACATATACATAACAGGAGAGTATCTAAAAACATAAACTACCCACGAATCAGATATATCTGAATTAGGGTTTGATAGTGATGCAATAATTATGTGATTAAATGAAAAAAAAATGATGCAAAAATATATAAAAGAAAATGATAAAATAGAAAAAAATAGTGTACCTTGTTGATTGTTTGTGTGAGAGGTGGCCATTGATTGTGCTGTGTTTGTTTCTTCTTCTGCCATTGATTCAAGCTTCAATTACAGAAAGCTGGGTTGCAGTGGCTTTATGGGCTTTTGGATCCATGTTGTATTTTAACCGTATGTAGGGTTTGGGCCAAGCATGCGCGTCGGTTCTGCTGGGCCGGCTATAAATAAATCATGGGTGTGTTAAATGCAAATCATTTTTACAGGGTAGCATTGTACAGTATCATGATTTTTATTGATTTTTAAAAATTTAAATGTATTCAATTAAGATTTATAAATACTCTTTAAAAGTAAGGAGATATTGTATTAGGATTTTAAAAAAGTCTTTCAAATGTATTGAATTACAACTTTTAAAGAGTTATCAAAAATCAATTGTTATTCAACATATCAATGACTTTGGTGGAAAAATATAATTAATAGACTTTTAATGACTTTTAATGGATAATTGCATATATTTTTCTAGAAAATTGTCACGCCATTATTGAAAAGATTTGACATGATTTTATCTTCCCTCAAATTAACCAGTCGCTCCAACCTAGAGTTCATCCTCTGCCAAAAGTCTCCCCAATTCATCCTCTTGTGAAAAAGGTTCCTTTTCTTCTCTATTATCATTCTCTATTATCATTCTGTGTTTTTACATATATATAGATCTACTTGCTTCAGCTAATAGTAATATGTATACGTTATTTGTTTTTTATTTTTTCTGCATATACACATATATGTATCAATATGCACAGAATAATGGGCGATGCATGTCAAGAGAATGACACCTTCAGCAAATTTTTCACGAGGCACATATGGGAACAACCTAATGTACCATATGATGATTGATGCAGCTGGTCCCAGTTTTGAGACACTATATGAGGATCGTTCGGCACCCATTGAAGGTTCTGATGAACCTCTAGTTGTTGATGAAGACCAATTGTACCTTGAAACTGCTGGCGGACTAGACAAAAAAACAGAGTTATATATGGACCAGAAACTAGGTGTAGTCATTATAGGGGCTCCAACTTCAACAACGAAGAATATAAACAAATACAGATGGAGTTGCAGGGACATGAAGAACCAAGTGAAGGAATTACAGGAGATGAGAAACCAGGAACTATAAAAGATGAGAAATCTGATAGAAGAGATGAAGAGCCAACTTGCTATGGTGTTTAACAATCGGAATGGAAATTAATCATTAGTGTAAAAGACTGGCTGACTTTTATTTATGTATTAAGTTTGCATGGCTTCTGAATCATAATTTGGATGCTGCTTTCGGTTGTTAATTTATGTCATTTTTCCTTTAATTAATTAAGCAATTTATCTTATTAATTGTATAATAAAGGAATGTTGAAAAGATTTGAATGTACCAAAAAAAATGTTTATAATTTTGCCAACGATTTTTACCAACATAACTGAAATATAAATTATTAAATTTTAATAGGTATTCTTTGGTAAAATTGGCAACGGAATTTCATTATTCTGTTGGTAAAGTTACCAACAGAATTTTTTTCTGTCGTAATAATTTCAACAATTTTATTACCAACAATTTTTTCTGTTGTAATAATTCCAACAATTTTATTCTGTTGTAATAATTCCAACAATTTTATTACAATTTTTTTCTGTTGTAATAATTCCTACAATTTTTCTGTTAACAACGAAAAATCTGTTGGTAAAATTAACAGAAGGTTAATCTGTTGGTAAATACCAATGGTTTTATCTCTGTTGACACTTTAACAACGGAAAATCCGGAGATATTGAATTTCTCTCAAAGTCAACACTTTCTTAATCGGTCGTAAAATTACCATCAGAAATACATATTCCGTTGGGAAAACTTTACCAACGAGGATATTTGTAATAGTTTTTTCTGTTGATAATTCCGTCGCAATTTTGAATTACCAACCGAATATCATTTTTACCAACAAAATATTCCTTTGGTAGTCCGGATTTCCTTGTAATGACTTGTATAAATATATTCAGTCGCATGATTTTAAAATGAGATATACTTTGTTCAAAATAAATAAAAATTAGATATACTTATATTTATACTAGATTCAAATTTGTACGAATCTTCAATTTATACTAAATAATATATTTTCTTTGTCACTCTCATTATTTTACCGTTATTATATATTGTTTGGCATACATGTAAAGTGGATATAAAACATAGTTTCATTACTTATTTTTAATTTTTTCTATAAATATTAAATTAAATTTTTGTTTAGATGAAGTATATTAAAATAATTTATAAAACTTACAGGAGTCTTAAAATACTTGTCACATCCTCGTCTCTCAAGATAAATTGCCCGGAGACAAATTGAGTGTATTTTTTGAGAAAAATTATAATTTCTCGTTATCAAAATACATTACGAAAGAAAATCAACGTTCCTAAAATCCTCGGAAAAGCTTAGAATCAAGTTTTATATATGTGTTATTTGACTGAGCTTAAAAATCCAGTTTTCGAATTTATAAGTCACTTACGTGTACTTTTTACTAAAACGTTAAACTTCCGATTTATAAATCCGAATCTAAGAAATTAAAAATGTTATTTTTAGTGATTTATTTTTATTTTCAATATGATTTTACAAAAATAAAGAAAATCACTTTAAAAGATAATTTATAATATTTTATTATTGTACTAATAATTTTGAAACCGGATAAGTAGTAAATATAATAATGATCCAAACATATAAATTAAAAATCATTTTTTTATTCTAGACACTTGTTTTTAAGTTAAACCAAGCCGCTCCATGATTACATCTGATAAAATTTAATATTCCAATGCGGCCAAATTCAGATATCTTATAATATTGAAATATAATAATAGCTCCAAAATCTTTCCGAAACTGCCACCATATGACAAATAAATGCAGCAAGAGATTTTCAAAATCCAGACTTCTCATCGACCAACCAAAGTAAAAAACACAGCAATTTTTTTTCCCAAGTGATTGAGAAAGAATGAGCATGAGAGATGAAGAAGCTTATAGCAAGATGTGGAATAAGAAGGGGTTGGGATGGATTGCATGGTTAAGAGGATGCTTTCATTTGATGCACGACATGTTGTTCCAGAGGATCATGACTAGACATCTGCACAATCCAATGCCTCTTCCTCCTCTCCATCCAGATTTCACTTGTCTTGTCACTGGTTGCACCAATGGAATTGGCCGCGAAATCGCGAGGTTCTTTGTCCATTTTAATGCTTTTTCTACTCCCTCTGGGTTTTTTTTTTTAATAATAAGATGCTTTTACTTTTAACATGGATCTTAAGGCGCGTTAATTGTTCAGTAGATTAAGGGAGTGTTTGGCTGGGGCTTAAAAGCCCAGGTTCTCGACTATAAGTCCGAAGCAATTTATTTGTACCGTTAATGTAAAAAAGCTAGAAGCACTTATAAGAAGCTGAGAATGCTAACTTTTGTTTTACGTCTTCTACTTATTTTCCAAACATTTTAATAACTTATAAGTCTTAAATTACTTCTCACTTCCACTCCATTTGTTTATTTTAATTAAGAAGTCACTTCTTTTAAACTCATCCAAACGATCCATAATACTACTCCCTCCGTCCCTCTGATTTTTTTTACGATTTTCTTTCACTATTTGGCACGCATTTGAAATTTTCTTTTTCTGTATAAAAGTTTAAACGTCAAATTTTTATTCAGAAGAATAAAGCATTCAAAATAATTTATAAAACTATGTTTTTTAGGAACATTAAAATACATGTCGAGCCCGGTCCTCCAATGTAAACAATTAAGGGGAACGGAGGGAGTATATTTTGTAAATTAATATGTTGGTCACATATTTTTATTAAAAATATCAATTTGTTTAAAACAATAATTTCATGTGCGGTCAATAGACCCAAAAGTGTGTATCATAAGTCAAAACGTGGTATAAAGAACACCAATGGGAGTATTTTTTTGAACTCGCAAATTTTGCAGGTGTACTTAGCTGATATGTGGTTTTGCTGCATCTGACAGGCAGTTAGCAGAAGCAGGGGCGCACGTTGTAATGGCAGTTCGGAATACTACAAGAGCTAATGTTCTCATCGAGAAATGGCAGTGCGACTGGTCTAAAATGAGCCTTCCTCTCAATATTGAGGTACACACTTACTGGCATAGATATTTCTGGGAAAATAATTCTTTTAGCAGGACCGTTTAGAATCCGAGATTCTCCCCTTAGCCGATGAAATTATAGAACTAATGTGTAATGTGATAGTTACTTATGAGCACAGACTCTTAAAACATTTAGTAGCAAACTCAACCAAAATTTGACATTCAAGGTGATGGAGCTTAATCTCCTCTCATTGGATTCTGTTGCGAGATTTGCTGAAGCATGGAATGCACGCTCAGTCCCTTTGCATGTGCTCATCAACAATGCCGGGATATTTTCTATTGGAGGTTGGCGTTAAGCTAATTATATTCAAAGGACTTGCATTTTTTGTAATAATTTTACTGAAATGTCAAAAATCATTAGATATTAGATACTGTGTTAGCTTGTTCTAATTTTTTTCAAGGACGTCTGTATGAATTTTTTCTACAAATCGTGTTTAGAACCTCAAAAAATTTCAAAGGACGGTTTTGAAGAGCATATGCAAGTGAATCATCTAGCGCCAGCCTTGCTTTCAATATTGCTTTTGCCATCTCTCATCAGAGGCTCTCCCAGTCGGATTGTCAACGTTAGTTCAACTGTAAGTTCAATGTTATGATCATGTGTCTGTGTTCTTTCGCTTATGTAACATTTCTAATTGTTCTTTTCCCTCTGCTGAAGATTCACCATGTTGGCTTTGTTGATCCTGAAGACATGAATGTCTCGACTGGAAAGAGAAAGTACACAAATTTAGCGGGTTACTCAGGCAGCAAACTAGCACAGGTTAAATAAAACTCTAGGGCAATAAGGTTTTGTTGTTAATTCTTACTAATTTACGAGCTGTTTAGTTCTTCTGACTGCCTGCTCCTTCTTTTTTATAACAAAGTTGTTCTAAATTTTCTATTTAAAGATTTTATGTAAAGCATGTTAGTCTGCATACGAGATTACAGGTGATGTTCAGTAGCATACTCAACAAGAAATTGCCTTCCAAGGCTGGTATAAGCGTAGTATGCGTATCTCCTGGAGTAGTTCAGACCAACTTCGTAAGTTTCTTGAAGATCTGTTCTTTTCATATGTATTTTCTAATTGGGATTTTAATTTGTGATGCCTCAGTGCCTGAGTAGTCAAAAATTTTACTACATGGCAGGCAAGGGATCTTTCCAAGATTGTTCAAATCGTGACTCGTCTGTTTCCATATTATAAGTTCAGTCCTGAAGAAGGCAAGACTTCTGAAACGTGACTTTAAATTGTACATGTTCCCCTTGCCTAATATGTTCATCGGCATTTGCCTAATACGTTCTGCTTAATTAGAAGTCACTGGTGTCAAAAAAACGACTCAGAAACCGTTACTGAAAGTTATTACTATTATTTTGGGCTGCAGGTGCTAGAAGTGCCTTGTTCGCGGCCACAGACACTCAAATTTCAGAATTCTGCAAGAAGCTGGAATCAGATGACTGGCCAGTTTGTGCTTTCATTTCTCACGAATGTCGTCCTACAAATCCTTCTGAAGAAGCGCATAATCTTGAAACCTCTTACAATGTGTGGGAGAAGACAATGGAAATGATTGGCCTTCCATCAGACACAGTGCAGAAACTTATAGAAGGGCAGCAAGTTAAATGCAGATATGGTTCTCATCAAGATTAGTGTTTTTTCCCAAATAGTTTCAATTTTTTGATAAAATTACAATTAGTGGTTTTGTGATCTAATTTTAAGGCCATTTAACATCATGCTAGACAAAAATGCAAAAGTTCAACTTGAAGAAGAGGCAGAAACTGCCTCTGTTATTTTCTGATGCAAAATTTTTAAGTACTATAGTTATTCGTTTCGAGGTTATTTCCCTGCTTTCGAGTGCGACATACTTCGTATTTTATTTATCATCCGCTTTAAAGAATGTGTAAGCAATTCAAACTACAGTGATACATTTGAATTTAAAACAAAAGCACACATCTTAAAGAAACATAGCAAAAGCCAAAAGTGATAGCAAATATTTTAAAATCTGGCATAAGTTTTGTGTTTTTCTTTTTTGCCTTTCCTGAAAGCTTAAATATTGTCAAGTATAGAGCTTCTCTGCTCACCAAGCTACCAAAAGTTTACCCATAGGACCATAGCCCAAGCCTTTTGTTGACACTGTTTTATATATTCAAATTTCAAATAAATTTGGTTCAAATTGCTCTTCTACTGATAATTTATGAAACAGATGTTTTGCTCCGGAAAAGAGATCAAAACAGGAAGAAAGTTAAAAGAAAAATTATTGATTGTCACAAGGAAAAAAGATACTCTAAAATTATTCCTTCCGTTCCATCATTCTTGACTTATATATTCTTTTACCGTTTGATCATGAAAATTACGAGACGGAGAAACTATTCCCTCCACCCCACAATACATGTTTCTTTTAAAAAAATTACGCATGTAATTAGATAATATTTTTCCCCTTGTACCTTTAATAAATGCATGTAGACTCTTATTAAACTTTTATTAATTATACAACTTTCAAGAAGGGTAAATTTGGAATAATGTCAATATATTGGCATTGAAAACTAAAAGTGAACAAGTATTATGAGACAAATTTATTCCTTAAAAGAGACATGTATCGTGAGACGGAGGGAGTAATATTTATTAAAATCTAAAAAAACGTAATTTGAAATATTCTAAGAATTTACGCATGCTTAACGTGACAACAGTAATATGTTTGGGACCTGGCCATTTATTTTTTTTACAGATTTGGTACCTTCTTCTTGAGCAATATAAGTAAATATTTCTTTTTCCAGCAGCAGACATGTCTATTCTCCAATGACCGGCTTGTCCCATTTTCAATGATACTTACTGCAGCTCTGCACTTCTGCAGCACTCTTAAATACATTTGGAACTCAGATACTAACCAAGAACTCAACATACTCATACTCCCCTCCCCACCTCCACAAAATTCTTGACGACCTCCTAAAATATAATCTCGACATATATTTTTAGACTCTCATTAAATATTTATATATAATTTATTTTTAAAATCTTTTTTTAAAATTAAAATTTAAATATTCAATTTTTTTTAAAAAGAGAAAATTTTAAAAATAAATTATACAACTATACTTTACGGCGTCGAGCTCTCCGTCCCCACCCTAAAGATCTCCGTAGGACGAATGGAGTTTTATTTAGATTATGGGACCGTTTGGCTTAGCTTAAAAGAAGCTACTTATATAGTGGGTGTTTGGCACGGGCTTATAAGCCCGGCTTCTGAATTATAAGTTAGAAGCATTTATTTGTACCGTTTGTGTAAGAAGTCAAGAAGTACTTAAAAAAAGCTACGATTACTAGCTTTTATCTCACGGCTTCTAGCCTTCTACTTATTTCCCAAACACTTTTATCACTTATAAGTCTTAACTTGCTTCTAACTTCTACTTCACTTTTTTACTTTAAGCAATAAGCACTTATTTTAAGCTCACCCAAACGGCCTCTAGTTTAAAATAAAGAAGAGAATTATAAGTGTGAAGTGAACTTAACTTATAAGTTATTAAAAGTGTTTGTATTAATTTATAAATCAATTGAGTGTTTGGTAATTTAAATTAAAAAATTTTAAAAAAAAATCAGATTATAAAAATACAAGAAACTTTATTAATAAATTAAATTTATTACGTGTTAAAAATTTAAAAACTACATAAAAAAATACAAATCACTAAAACAAGTTCAAAAAACTAGCATTTCTAACTTCCAAGTTCCAACTTCTGACTCCAAAAACCCTGAAAAAGTACTTCTGACTACTGTAACCAAACATTGTCAAATAAGATGAGGTTAACTTCTAGAAGTGAGAAGTCGGGGTTCCCAAACACCCGTTATGATTTAAAACTTTAGATCATGATATTTCAAACTCGATTAATGGGAATGAGATCATTATAAATTCTCGCGCTAAAATTATATTCCGATTACAATCGTGACATTATCAGGTTGTGATATAATAATTGAGACAACAAGAGGTTTTTATAATTCTTGCGCTAAAATTTTATGTACCATTTCATCATTTTTGAATTATATTTGACATTTTATCTTTGTCCAGTACTCTAGTTCTTGATTTTATTATTACAATTGATTATGAAATTAGTTAATTTTTTTAAAATTTTACATCCTTTTTAAGCCCCTCTCTTTTCTTAAAGCCCAGTTATGTAGAGACTGTACGACTACGTGGCAGACAATGCATACACAGATACTCTGTATTTATTACTCTCTCATCTTTTCTCGAGCTCTGCTTCACAACACTTGACTGCCCTCTTGTGGATCGGATGCTTCCTGCCCTCTGCTTCTCTACACAAACTAAGGTATGTCTTTTGCATCATGCATGAATGTTGTAAGTTGTAACACCAAATAACTCTCCTTTACCGGAGAGAGTGGGAAGGAGAGAGATTTGAGAAGAGACAGAGAGAGGGATGAGAGAGAGATTTAAGAAGAGACAGAGAGAGGGAGAGAGATGAGAGAGGTTTAAGAAGAGACAGAGAGAGGAATGAGAGAGAGATTTAAGAAGAGACAGAGAGAGAGTGAGGGAGAGAGAGATTTAAGAAGAGACAGAGAGAGGGAGAGAGATTCAAGAAGAGACGGGGAGAGGGAGAGAGATTTAAGCAGGTGGCTCAAGAAGATTTTCGCAAGCCATTTTAAAAATGCAATCTCCAAATCCACAACCATACATGCACTCATTCATCAAACCTTCAGTTTTATTCAACTTAAATGTGTTTTACTCTCTGTCTCTCTTCTTCTCTTCAAGATACCGTTTTTACTACTTGTCTCTACATGCAAATATATAAATCAGTTTGTCCACAGCTTGCCGGCACTAAACACTTGTACAAAAACTTCATCTTGTTCCATTTTTACTTGAGCAGAGCAAAGGGTTGTAGTTGTTGAAGACATTAAAGAATTCAAGAGAACATAAAGATGGTACTCAAGAAAGGCTCTGCAGCAGCTGTATTTTCTTCATCTTCTTTACACGACTTATCAAATCAATCAAGTCGCAGCTTCTTCCCAACCTCTAGACCTTCTTGGCTTCTTGTTTCTATTGCAGGTATTGGACCCCACCTCACCTACTCTCTGCTTACACTCGGATTATATATTTTTTTAAAATTAATTTTTGCGAAAAATTTAAATACTCACCGCACAAACGTTTACCGGACCATGATGTTTGTTTTATCCGGGTATTCTATTAAATCAAATTTTACACTATTAGTTTTAAATTAATTACTAATATCATATGATCATAACAAATTTATTTTGCTCCGACTTTTTCAGAATCTTGATGATTCCGTATATATCTTAGCTCGATTATTTCATAATCTTGATTCCGCACATATGTATGTTGTAAATGGGTGCATAATTTTTTTGTTCTCTGAATACATGAAATGATTTTGCATGATCATGAATCTGAGATATGAGAGGGAATGATATCCTATTTTTGTGAGCAAGATTTAAGTTTGCAGAAGGAAAAGCCAATTCAACAGAAAAGCCTGTTTGAAAATCCTTTTCATTAGTCTCTTTTTGAGTTTTTGGTGTCAGAAAAGAAGATAAAATTCCACTGTTTAAAATTTGAATTTATGCAGAGAAGTAGATTCAAAATCCCAAAACGTGTTGCAGAGGATATAATATATTCCCTTTTCTTGAAATCTCTGCCAACCCTCATATCAGATTCTTCAGGGCTTGACTTTTCTGATCTTGTGACTATAGTTTTATGATTCTGATTCTTTGCCAAATAGTACAAATTTTACAACTGCACAAGATTTCTAGGTGAAACTTTAATGGTAGGAGAGTCATTTCAGATTTAATTTCAGAATTCAGACAGGTCTTGGGTCTAATCATCCTTATTTGAAAAATAAATCAACGGTGACATAATACTCTAAGAGCATCTCCAATAGACTCTTAGAATCACTCTTAAATATAATATAAATTATTAGCTCTTAGCAATTTAGTGTACATGTACTCCAACAATGTTCTTCATATCCCTTCTTTATTTATTTTTATATTATTAAAAGTACATTGAACTCATAAAAAGACAAAAGAAAGTGGAAAGAAAGAGAATAAGTGGAACAAACTTATAATAAAATATTAGTTAAGAGCTATCTAGTGGCTCCTACAATTGAGGAGAGAGAAGAGACTCTTAAGCTTTTAAAGAGCTTGTAAGAGTCTCTTGGAGCTCAAAATTTGGCATGGCTCTTTATTTTTTAATTTAAGAGCTCAAATAAAGAGCCTATTGGAGATGCTCTAAAGAGTTTCGCTCCAAGGGCTTCATAAAGGATTTGGACATGACCCGAATCCAATTTTATCAATGTGATCTACAACATTGAAATAACTGTTACTCCCTCTGTCTCATTTAATTCTATACGTTTCTTTTTTACTGCTCGACACACACTTCAGTGCTCTTGTAAAATATAGTTCTATAACTTACTTTTAAAATTTTCTTTTTTCTGAATAAAAATATAACATTCAAACTTCTATTCAGAAAAAAAAAATCTTAAAAATAAATTGTAGAACTATATTTTACAGGAGCATTAAAATCCATGCCGCGTCCCCGTCCCCCAAAATATACAACTCAGGGGGACGGAGGGAGTAACATTTTATTGCTTTTAATAATATTTTCATATTTTTTATTTGAATGAATTTAAAAAGCAAGAAAAAATTATTGCCCCGTGCCCCTGTTTCCGTATTACCTAGTGCTTTAACATTTGCAGACTGCAGTGTAGGAGTATTTCCTTGATCATAAAGACAAAATATTGGGATTTAATATTGATAGATTAATTTTAAGTTTAAAATGTGGTTTAATTTTTACAATTTGGGATTGAAGATATGGACAAGAGAATGAAGATGGTGTGTTCGAATAGCATCAAAGAACAGAAGGCTGACAGTTTTGCAGAACAAGCTGAAACATACTATCAGAAACGCCCTCAGCTACTGTCCCTGCTTCAAGACCTCTACAATGGGTATCTCACACTGGCTGACCGTTATTGCCGAGCATTGGCTAAGCAACATCACTCTCCTAGTATGACCCCGGTCTCAGTTCATCAGAGTTCAGATGACGAAGTGTGCAGCAATGAGGTGTCGGATGCTGAGAGCTCGATTTCATTCCAAGCTCCTGTTAAGCCACATGTGGTAATGAATGATGCTGATAGCATTGTTGCTGAAGTCGTGATTAAGAATGTTGAGTATGAGATTGTGATTGATGAGATGAATGAAGAGGAGAAGCAATGGAATGAGTCTTCGAGGAAGATAGAGTTGCAGAAGAGCTTGTTGGAGGTTTTGGAGACAGAGAGGTTAGTATTGTTGAATGAGAATGCAAGGTTGGAGCATAGAGTAGAGACATTGGTGGATGAGAACAAAGCACTGGGGGAAGAGTCATATTTCATGAAGACGAAGGCTAGTGAGCTTGCACGGTGCGTGTTAAAGTTGAGGGACGATTACAAGGCAAACATGTTTAGCAGCAAGGTTGAGGATCTTCAGGCGCAAATTTATGTCTTGGAGAAGCGGAACAAAGAGTATTATGACCAGCTGGTAAAGCAAAATCAGAGTAAAAACAAGATTATGAAGGCGAAGCGCAATACCATTGTGCTAATGAAGCGTTATTCACAGAGCCCCAAGAAGGTTTCTAAGCTGTGGAAGAAGGTGAAAAACTTTGATATGCTCAAGTGTTGTTCACACTACAACAATCCTTAATTGCTAAGCAAAACGACACCTATTAGACTGCAAAATACGGGGGCAGTTCTGACATATCAAGGCGAAGAATGTTCTATTATGTTTTGCTGCAGTGCAATAGTGCTAACTGGTATATTGTTAAATATAAATATGCTGCTAATATATATATATTTACTATAATGCTATGCTTTTTCATACTTGCTAATGGCATGATTCTGAGATATGACAAGAACTGTGTTACTCAAGTTTCATAGCCGTATTATGTAAACCATGTTTGCAGATATATTGACAAATAATTAGCAAGTTTATTTATTTTACGGATATATGGTAACTTGGATCTCCCTAATGCTACAGTGCAGCAGAATGAAGCTGGCAAAATGAAATTACATAAACTGGATATGAATCTTTATTGTGAAGTCTCGTAAACTTAATATCAGTTTTTGTTGTGATGATAGACACATAATGTTCACATAAAGCTCATTTCCATAGAGCATCAACAATGCTGTGAACCCATTTTGAATATTTTAAACTTACTTTATGCCAACTAATCAAAAACTGGGTTGTAGATAAAATGTGCACAATACTGAGCCACTTTCCACATGCAATAGACCCACCTTATTAGTATTATAACATTTGAATTTGAAGACGCAACTCATATGTTGTCTCTGTAGTTACATAAAGATAGAGTTTTATATCAAACTAGCCACCGGTTACGTTAAAATATCTCAGTTGACTCACCCATCTCATCGGTAGCTCATTTGAGTCACTATAAACCAAATATATATCATTTTACCCACATCACTATTTATACCTCTTTACTTAATTATTTATCAAAAATTAACCTTTTAACTTTTTACTGCAAAACCACTTCAAGTACCTTCATAATTGCATCTAGTATTTATCAAAATAATTTGAAAATTTATAAAGCAACATAACTAGAGTGATCACTTAAATACATATTTATAACTATATATATTTTTAACTACGTAGTTATGTTATTTTAGAAAATCCCAAATTATCTTGATAAATACTAGAGACAATTATGAAAGCACTCGAAGTGGTTTTGCAGTAAAAAGTTAAACGGTTAATTTTTGATAAATGATTAAGTAAGGAGGTATGAATAGTAATGTGGGTAAAATGATATATATTTGGTTTGTAGTGGCTTAAATGAGTCGCCGATGAGATGAATGGGTCAAGTGAGATATTTTGATGTAACTGGTGGCCAATTTGATATAAAACCCCATAAAGATATTGATAAAAAATCAAAGAGCAAGCAAATGGGCTTGACCATCGTAGTGGGACTGCCCAGTTCAGGATGGTGCACTGCGCACCCGGTGCAGCGGGGCCCGGCGGTGCGGCAGCATACACACGGAGTGCGCCACCTGGCGTGTCGCCGTATTTCTTTTAACGGGATTCGTGGAGGTGCGGAATAGGGGGTGCGGGAGGGGTACTTTTGGTAAATTTTCTGGTCTCCGTCGCCGACTCACCACCATCAGCCAGCTTTCTTCTTCTGTCATCTCCATTCTTATATACAGATTTGCAGATCGTAGTCTATGTTGTGCTGGATACATGGACACGACGGCGCCGACGACACTCTCCGGAGCCGAAGCGTCGCCCGAGATAGAGAAGGAGAGAGATCGCAGGGAGAGAAAGAGAAAAGAAGAAAGAAAGGAGAAAAAGAGAAAGAAAGAGAGGGAGGGAGGGAGAGATTGACGAGGAGGACGGGGGAGATGAATAATGTAAAGTAATATATGTGAATGTGAATTAAATGAGTGTTAGACTTTACGTATCTCAATGTCTAGGAAGAAGCAAAAGTAATAGAGTAGTACTGTAGGCGATTCAGTCACATGGGCAGCCCCAGTTAAAATATTATTATTAAAAGCTGAATGAGTAGTACTGTAGGCGATTCAGTCACATGGGCAGCCCCAGTTAAAATATTATTATTAAAAGCTGAATGATTGCCACTAAAGAAGAAGTACTACTAATAAACAACCACCCTAAGGACCTTGTAAAAATAATGTTACCCGAGCAAATTTAAATAATATATGTTCAAATTAAAAATACAGTATTTTAAATGAAAGTTCTTATTAATTAACAAAATATTACATATAATACATATATAAATTAAAATATTATTTTATTTACCGTCTCCCGCCGCACCCGTATCCCCATATATTCAAAATTCACGAATTTACGTATCCCCGCACCGCGTATCCCCGCACCCGCACCCGCACCTATGCTTCCTAGACATAAAGTAAGTTTAAAATATTCAAAATGGGTTCACAGCATTGTTGATGCTCTTAGGGGCAAGGCTAATCTATGGACTTCAACATGACAGAAAGAGTGGCTAAAACCATCACATTTGATAAAATTACAACAAACTTTGACATCGAATACATTATGTCAGTATTAATCTTGTTTCTTTGTCTCCTAAAACAGATGATCCTTATTGAACTACACTATATTTGACACAAATTTACAAATGGATACACAATTGTCATGCACTGGCAGAACTATATTCACACAACTCAATGCACCACTAGCTTATAATGAGAGTGTGTGTGTGTGTGGGGGTGGGGTGGGGTGGGGGGGTGGGGGGCAGTGAAAATTATTTTGTAGATATTACCTTGCCTCCGCCTTAACTTAGTCAACTTGTACAACTGGATATTCTCATGACAAATCATCAATTTGGTTTGGAGGAAAAACAACCATCCTGGATACACACCTTAAGTATCCTGCAGAAAGAAAAAGATGATGTAGAAAAACAGATCTTAGTTCCTAGGCACACATAGCAAAAATGTGGGAATCATGATGCACATTTTTTCTAGAAATGGATCAATGTCGATATGCACATATTGTCTACTAGTGTATATGCATGTTCATGAACAGGCAACTAATACTTTGTAAAGTGAAAGAGATACGAGCTCTCCTTTCTATTAAAAATGCAAAGACATGTATAATGTGTTATTCAATTTGATGCAGAAACTAGATATGCATATATCGACAGGTCCTGGTCCCTGGCAGTTGATTGCCACCTGTTAAATAACATACAGAGTTTGAGCTGTTGGAATATCCAACACTCAGCCAGGATTATAACAAATTTTTAATATATCTAGCGATTTTAACTGCTGGACGGGTAAAATGACCCCGTCTTAAAAAGCGTTGGATGAGTACCCGTCCAGCAGTTAAAAAGCGTTGGACGTGTTAAAAAAAGAAGAAGCTATAATCCTGGAATCTGTATGTTACTTAACAGGTCCCTGGCAATCAACAGCCAGGACCAGGACCCTATATCTACATGCAACAGTGGCATTGGTGAAAATATAGTTAATCTACTGCTTTTAAAAAGATTAGCAGTACACTTAAATCTGGGATGAAAAGAAGCACCTTGTTTGCAACTATTCGCTCACAAAGCACTTCAATCAGACGGCCTACTCACTGAGTAATAATGAATTTCTCTTGAAGCTTTGCAATGCGATCCTGCATTAATATAAAATTTTAAATGATCGCGTGTTGTACTTATCCATAAGGAATGAGGTGAAGTGTAAGAGCAGAGGAAGTGAAAGGTTTCACAAGGATGTCTTCAACCTTGTCCAATTGGATTTCGATTTGATCAGAAAACTGTACTCCAGCTACATATATTTATGTGTTTAATAAAGTACACCGATATAATCCTTTCTCCACAGCATTTAAATGCCGAGACCATCCTCATTATACTAAGAGGAATATAAAGTAGTTATTCTTTAGAGCAACTCCAATAGGGGTTGTCAAGAGGTTGCCAACTCCTACATGGCATGGCAATCTTGGTTGCCAACCTATTGGAGTTGTATGATTGCCAACAAGTTGCCAAAAGTTGGCAACTTCCTCATATAGTAAAACACATATATTTTCTCAAAAGTGTATACATCTCTACCCATTTTTGTATTTTACATATTGTTATCACTTATAAATGGGATCATATTGGCAATTTTTAAAGTTGTCAACTACTGGAGTAGATTTTTTAAACAAAAGTTGTCAATAGTGAGATGGACGAGAGATGATATAAAATAATAATATATTAGATGATGTGGTAGAGGTTGGCAACTATTTTGACAACCTCTACTGGAGATGCTCTTAGTTGGCATGTTAACATCTTTAATCTTTTCACAAGAAAAAAAAAATGTTTACCTTTAAGAGTTCAACATCTGTATATACAAATTGGAGTGTAGTTCAACTAGTCGCCAAAGAGGGTATTATATCAAAGCCCCCACCGGCCACTACTCTCATAAATAAAAACTATGAAACGACTATCCGATTTTCAGGTGGACTCATTTAAGCCACTATAATCACTATATATATCACTCAGTTAAATCTTGAAAAAGTACTAATGAAAAAGTTGACAAACATATGATGTATTTGCTACAATTTTTTTATATTTCTTTGTACTCTTCGGTTCTTGTTTTCCTTTGTAATTCATGTGGCTCACACATTATCTGATGATTGGGATTCCATTAAGTTTTCAGTTATTTATTTTTCAAGATTTAACATAGTGATATATATAGTGATTCTAGTAGTTAAAAAGAATCCCTGTTGAGATCGGGTAGTCACTTGATAGTTTTTGGCGAGAACGGTGGACACTTTTATATAAGAGACCCCACCAAAAAAATGTACTCACACTATATTCAGTATTGATTTATCATTGTCTTCTTCATATACTATACAAAACTCAAAGTACACCAATTGAAAGAAAGCATATATATAGCGACACCAGTCCCCCATAACATGTAGGTCAAAGTATGTCGGGGCTTATTGTCAAAGATATATGTGCTAATTATGGAGCTCAATTTTATTATTAAATCCAGAAAGCAATGAACTTCGAGTCATCATGTGGTGGATTTAGATAATTCATGTGAATTCTCAGAGTACTACTGAGAACCTTAAAAGGTAATTAATGTTACCTTGAATGATTTGGAACGCCGAATGGAAGGATCAAGTTCTAGAGCCTTGGAATAGGACTCCTCGGCACCATCAAACTGCTCAATGGCCAAGAAAGCATCACCTTGGATGAGATATGCCTGTTTATTTAAATAATGATATTATCTTACTTGTTACATACATAAAGATTGTAAATTTAAATTCAGATGATCAATTCAATTCTGAACAAAACAAATTATCAAGCAATGACAGGGGTTAGCAAGACATGATCTTGGCATACAAACACAATATAATTTAAGAAGTGGACTAGAAAAAACTTATATAATTTTCAACCTAACTTCATAAGCAATGAGAAGATTTTCTATACCTAAATAAAAATTTGTAGATGAGAAGGCAACCTTGTATAAACAAGATTTGGTGGTTTTGAAATATTTGCCTATAGCTTACCTCGGGGTACTTGGGAGCCAAAGTCAAAGCCTCTTTAACATCTTCAATAGCATCACTTACATTACCTATTGCAATCCTTGCAATAGCCCTGAATGTAATTTGGGTATTGTTAACTATTGTTTATGCTAGAACATCGCCCAAATAAACAAGTAGGGTATAGCACATAACAATATTAATGTCAGATTCACAGAGCACAAGCCCCTTAATGGAAGTCCCAGATACAACAAAATGGATCACATGGTAATACATAAATTACTACGTTTAATAACATGACAATACACCACTTCCATGAACCTGCATATTAGGCTGTCTGACTTTTTTTATAGGAAGTTGTACGAACTCCCTTTTTTTCTTGCTAATTGTTGACACATGAACTTAATCAATTAATTCCTACAAACCTGTCCTTATAAAGAACATGTATACCTCCTTGTGGTTGAATTTCTATTGCCTGAAACAACACAGAAAATATGGCTTTGTCAGCACCTTTAACAAAAAATAAGTACATAACATAAGGAAAATACATATGAATATTCCAGTTCCTTCCTCCACATAAAAAAACCTCCATATTATTAGGGCCAAATACATGAAAAATCGTGAATTAACATAGATACAAGTTGTTACTTGACTGGTATTTTGTTAAATTCAATCGAACAAAGTCCGCTAGTCTGATGCAATGTTATTATAATAGTCATATCAAAACCTTAATGGTCTGATTCCATGTTAAGCAAACAATAACAACAAAAATTAAAGGTAGTAAGACTTAAGCATAACTTGATCAACACAAGTTATACCTGTGACAACAGAACTTCAGCCTGCGAAAAATTCGCCACCTCCATTTCCCCCTCAGCTCTCTTCTTCAACGCGAGCGCTTCCAAGCTCTTCCTCCACGACCCCAACTCACCGCCACACGTACTCGATAAAAGGGCAGCAGCCCTGGCAGGAGTACCCAAATGACTTACAAAAACAGCACCAGGCAGCATTACAGCATTGGGCCCAATGCCACATTTGCCAAGACACCCACATGACTTGATTGTTATATCAGGAGGTGCAAGATCAGTGAGCACTTGGAGGGTTTCCATGGAGCCTTTTCGACGGCAGATTCTGTTGACACAGACCCTGATTTCTTTGGGTTTCGGTGGGGGGTCTGTCTCTGAGGCACTTGCTCGAACGGCTTTGGGGTGTGGTGATGGGATGGAGGGGTGTGAAGAAATTCTGAGAAAATGCATGCTAATTCCCGCTCTTTTCGGCCAGTAATATGTTATCCTGTTGGGAATTTTGGTTTTGGAGCTTGTCTTGGCCCTAAAAGGTCTTTTTAGACATTAAAACTGAGATGCTCGAGGACGAGTGAAACTCAGTTAAGGATGAAAAAACATGGTGGCTAAATCGGGAGTAGATACTCATTGAACTGAAAATATTTAGTTTAACTTTTTTTTTGAAAATTAACCGAAATCTTTTTAATGAATCGAAATTTTTTAAGACATTTTTTCATGGTTATAGAAGTCACGAATCAGATTAATCAGAACTCAATAATTAATTAGAAGAATTAATCGAACTGAAAATCAGATATATTTAAATATCAAAAAATTGATATTTAGGTATATTATATTAGTTATTTATTAACAAATATATATTTATTATATCATAAATTTTACCACTGCTCATTTTTAATATGCTGTATTATTTTAATTCTTATAAATTATTATTTATACTTCGATTCAGAATAGATTATAAGGATTAATCGTATTTCAAAAATCGAATTATCCGGGCATATTGTATGGTATTGATCGGTTAAATCAGGAATTTTAAAATACTGCATTTGTTAAATTAATAATTTTTATAAATTAATAAAAAATTTGGTATCAATACTAGAAAAATAGTAATAAATTTACTCTCGATACAATAATAATGATGATATATCAATTTGTTGGGTTTTGTTAATTTGTTAACCAAAGTTAAATATACTAGTTTAGTTATATTATATGTTGAGATCAAATTTATAATTAAATATTATTGAAAGATTGCGAAATGGTACAACACCTCAACTGAATATATGAAAACATATGAACAAAATAGCTATCCAAAATGAGGTTCACTACTATCCCACTCTAAAATAAAATACGAGTTGTATTTAACAAACGGTAAGAGTTCTATTTGATGGATTCCGGTCAATAGAGCAATGCAATTCTCTACACAACCACTCTAATTCAAATACGTATCCCTCAAGTGTAAGATGTTCTCGACTTCACAAGAATGATCCCTTCTTCCATAAAATGCATGCATACTCTTTTATAGAGGGGATCAAGCTCAATGTAGTTCTATCTTATGAAACTTTTATGACTTATCCTCTAAATCATGTTTCCTTATAATTTTGTATCCTCAAAAGAAGATCTCCAGGACATAACTCCAATCGAAACACTAATTTCATAGTGTTTGGGTGCTTCTGACACTACAAGAAAATTTACTAAGAGCGACCACGATTAAAAGCCACCTTAACAGGTAGCTTTTAATATAAGTTCAAATTTTGATTTTCTGACTAATAAAAGCGACTGTTAACGGTGGTTTTTAATAGCGATCGCTTTTAATTGATAGTTTTGACATGTGGTGGCTTTTATTTGGTTGCTTTTAAATACAAAAGCGATCAACAATATGTTACGGTCGCTTTTCTATTTTTAATTTACAGGGCGGAAAAATTCCCAACGAGGGAGGTGGAAAATTTTGAACGAAAACGACCGGGTTCGGTGAAATATAAAAGTGACCGGACCACCTTTAGTGCGATTGCTTTTGTTCAAAATATTTCTTACTCACTCACGTGAGTTTGTGTCCACTTCTGTTCCCATCAACTCTCCCACATATTCCACCATTTTCTCTCCTTCCTTCAAGCTCACCCATATACTAATTTCAAAGCAAGCATCATTTCTCATAATTTGTTATTTATTTCTTGTACAATTACAAATTACCTTATTATGTTAAAATGACATGCTAAATATTATTTGCTATCTAATTTATTATATATTTCTTGTATAATTGTAAATTACATGATTATGTTAAAATGACATGCTAAATATTTGATGTTATCTACTAATTTCAAAGCAAGTAAATCATTTCTCATAATTAATTTTTCTAAATTATTCTTTATTTCTTGTATAATTGCAAAATAAAGGGTCGCTTTTCATTTGTAAGGGCGGGAAATTCAAAATCTGACAAAAAAATTTAAGTGACAGAGAGAGAAATTTAAATTTTAACAAAAGCGACCACCAAAGCGATGGTTTTTATATAGAAGCCACCGAAATCAGTATAAACGACACTCTTCAAAACTACCAACTATGTGCGGTCGCTTTTAAATAAAAAAGACCATATACGAACGCTTTTACGTAAAAGCTATCAAATTTCAGCGGTAGCTTTTACCCATTTTTCTTGTAGTGTAGAGTCCTTTGTAAAGGTGGGACTGAGAACCTCGGAATCCCTAATGCATTAGCATTTATTTTTCAAGTTTATCATCAATTCCTCGTTATTATTCTTAAATCAGCGCTAGAGATCATGTTTCTAAAAATTAGGATGCTATTTTGTGTTCTAATAGGTATCTAGGTATCTGCCATGCAAGAAGTTTTTTGTTTCCTGTTCATATCTTTCGATAGAAGTCGTGGACCTTCTTGCCGATTATATGGAGCTCTAGAAACAACCCCTTTTATTCGCGCTTCATAACAACCCTTTTATTCAGCTTGAGAGCTACTGAAGTGACTCGCTCCTAGTCGAAATTAAACACATTCTCAGATCATAATAGATGATAACGCCAAATCCCGTTCTGGTGCTTCCTCCGCCGTGTACCGGTGTCTTGCGGTGTAGCTGCTGGACGGGTGTCTGCAAAACAACACCGGAGGGGGGTTTAAGCCCCGCGGCGCCTCCGGCGTAAGAATGAGTACAGGCGTCGGAAAATATATAGACGGGAAATGAGCTATCTATGTGTGATGGGTGAAGGTGTATGGCTGCTGTGTATGATGGCTTAGAGTGTGTGAGAAATATGAGAGTGTGTGAGAAATATGAGAGTGTGGAGAAGAAGATCCTTAAGCCTCTCATCCTTGGTCTATTTATAGGCCAAGGATTAGGGTTTAAGGATGTGTACCTTGGATCCTGCTGTCCATCTGTAGGGCTTGGATGCTTAACACCTGTCCAGGTGTCAGCTAAGGAATAGTATTTTGGAGTGTTATGAGGTTTGTCTTCATAGTGTCAGTAGCTGGCATTGGGTATTGTCCTTGTCATGTCAGACTGCAACTTGTTCAGGTGTCGGCTTGGACTCTTGTGTCCCGGTCCGGGGGAAAGATGGATAGGTTGCGTCTGGGTCCGGGATCATCTCCGGGGTCCGAGATCATCTCCAAGGTCCGGGATCGTCTCCTGGTTCTGAGATCATCTCCTGGGTCCGGGACCATATCCGGGTCATATCGTGCTCGGGTCCGGATTAAGCCAATCCAGAGTCCGGGTTAAGCCAATCCTTTTCATGTTAGAATGTGGCTTGTTCAGGTGTCGGCTTGGACTCTTGTGTCCCGGTCCGGGAGAAGAGTGGATAGGTTGTGTTTGGGTCCGGGACCATCTCCTGGGTCCGGGATAGTCTCCTGGGTCCGGGATCATCTCCGGGTCATATCGTGCTAGGGTCCGGATTAAGCCAATCCAGGGTCCAGATTAAGCCAATCCGGGTTATACCCTATCATTTGCCCCCCACTCCCTTATACAGATTTTCTGTGTGAGGGAGTTGAGTGTATTGTCCAGTCCGGGCTGATTGCGGAGAAGGTGGAGTTTTTCATTTGCCCCCCTGTCCGGGCTAACCTGGACAAGGTGGAATTTTTGCTTTTGCGCCTCTATCCCGGTTAATCCGGTATTAGGCAAAGAATCCTGCTTTTGCTCCTCTGCCCGGGTTGACCCGGACTAGGTGTGAAATCTTGCTCACCTATCCAGGTGGATCCAGACATGGTGTGAAATTTTGCTTTTGCCCCCCTGTCCGGACCGATCTGGACGAAGTGGTGGGATTCTGCTTTTTGCCCCCCGTCTGGGTTGATCAGGGTAGGATGTGAGATTTTGCTTTTTATCCCTCGGCCTGGGTTGATCCGGACAAGAGGTGAGTCTGGACGAGATTGCTCGGCATGAGTCCGGACGGGATTGCTCGACATGTGTCCGGACGGGATTGCTTGACATGAGTCCGGGTGATTGCTTTTTTTTTTGTTTGCCTTAGAAAAATTTTTCCAAGTAAGATAGCTCATGATTGAACCAGGGTTCTCAAAATTGAACCGGGGTAGCTTTTGCTTTTTTACCTTAGAAAATTTTTCTAAGTAAGAGATAGGTCATAACTGGACCGGGGTAGCTTTTTTTTTTGCCTTCAAAAATTTTTCGAAAAATTTTTCGAAGTAAGAGATAGGTCATAACTGGACCGGGGTAGCTTTTGCTTTTTTGCCTTCAAAAATTTTTCGAAAAATTTTTCTAAGTAAGAGATAGGTCATAACTGGACCGGGGTAGCTTTTTGTTTGTTTGCCTTGGAAAAAATTTTCCAAGTAAGATAGCTCATGATTGAACCGGGGTACTCGGGTTCTCAAAATTGAACCGGGGTAGCTTTTGCTTTTTGCCTTGGAAAATTTTTCCAAGTAAGAGATAGATCATGATTGAACCCGGGTAGCTTTTTGTTTGTTTGCCTTGGAAAATAATTTTTCCAAGTAAGAGATATGTCATAACTGGACCGGGGTAGCTTTTTGTTTGTTTGCCTTAGAAAAATTTTTCCAAGTAAGATAGCTCATGATTGAACCGGGGTACTCGGGTTCTCAAAATTGAACCGGGGTAGCTTTTGCTTTTTGCCTTGGAAAATTTTACTAAGTAAGAGATATGTCATGATTGAAACCGGGTAGCTTTTTGTTTGTTTGCCTTGGAAAATAATTTTTGAGTAAATGGCAGTTTGCCACCACTATGTTTGGGGTTTTTTGCAGACCAGTCCCCTTCTATTATTTCTTGCAGTTGACATCCCCTATCTTTTTTGCCGCCTCGATTTGCACTCAAAATCTCACTTCCGTCAAACAGCACCGTTAACAAACGTGAATGCAGGGATAGTTATGTCCACTATTTATCCCAGCTGCAGATGAGAATATGTATGTACTATTCATATAATTTCAAGCACAAATGCAAATGAGATAACAAAAGCAACACATAAACAGATTACATAACCAGCATGAAGGGCATCATGGCAGTTTAATATTCAAAGCCACATAACCAGCATAATCAAAGCCACAAAAGCAGCACATGTCTAAATTGTCTGTGCAAAATAGAAACCCACGGCTTTTGCAAATACAACCATACAACCACCAATATTAATGTCTGCAACTACCACAAAATAAATCACCATCTACCTCCTATCTCCAAACAAAAGATTTCACCCCTTTGCAGCATCAAGAAGCCTTCTTACCGACGTTCTTCTCCATCCTCCTCCTTGCAGCCTCTAAATTTCTTGAAGTAGTAAATGGCTGTCCAGGGACTGAATGAACACCTAAAACATTTCTAGAGGGGGGCTTGTAGGGCTTGCGGATGCCTCCATGTGTAGTATCTGGCAATTCTGTTGGAGCTGTGATACCCCCCTCTGCCTGCTGCTGTGGAGCATCATTTGGAGCTGTAGCATTTTCAGGATTTGGCCTGGTAGAGGTATCATCTTGGCCCTTTTTCACTTCAACATTCTGTAACAAATTAAATCATTAAAGCACAAATCACCATCTACTTAGACTACACATTTAAGCGTTTGTTGACATGAGATACCTTTTGTTTGCAACTTCTGGCATTGTGTCCAGTGCCTTTACATATACCACATTTTTTGGGTTCTTTCGAACTTGCACCTCCTTGCTCTCCCTTGTTTGCATCATCCACCATCTGTCAATATGTAAAAATGTAAGCAAATTAGAAAAAATGCAGATAAATGTGAAATAAAACAAGACAAAGTACTCACCTTTGCTTTGCAAGTCCTTGTATTATGTCCCTTTTCTTTACAGTAAGTGCAATTCAATGATGTCTGATATCTCTTCAACATAGTTGGATCGGATTCTCTTGTTTCTATGACATCACTCCTTTTATCTCTGTTCTTTTTTGGTCTGCCTGGAGGCGCTCTCACCTTGGGAGGCAAAATTGGAGTGTTATTTGGTTCCTCCCAAAACTCCTCTCCGCTGATTGGTTCCAAGTAGTGACTATAGACCTTCAAATACCATGCTTTCTGATGGCATTCATGAACATAATTCATTGGATCTTCTTTTTGAAAAAATATGCAGGCCACTGCATGAAAACACGGTATGCCTGTTAACTGCCATTTTCTGCAGGCACACGTCGAATTCTTCAAATCAACCACTATTTGGTGTCCTCCATCTGTCATGGTGACATGATATTTGTGACCACCATTCCACACCGGCTTAGCCCTAGCTGCCAACTCCATTGACCTACAACAAATATTTAATATCCATTGATATACAACAAATATCAATATTTGGTATTCTAGCTGCAATTATACATACAGTAGTGTAAATAAAGCATTTAAACTTACTTGTGCAATTTTTTCAAAGCATTTGTACATAAAGTAGTGTTTCTACTCTCCATCTTTTGCTTCCTTTTCTGAATTCTTTCCATGCTTGTAATGTGAATCTGCTTGAACATGCTAACAATGCCCATATCCCTGAATTTATTGATTGCATTGTTAAAAATTTCGCAATTATTATTGACAAACATGTCACTTTTACATGTGTCTCTGAATGCAGATCTACTCCATTGGGATTTAGGCTTGGCTGCCAACCATTCATGAGCCTTTGGAGCAACCTGCAAGTGAAAATGTTAGAATACAAATATGGAGAGATTTACAGAGAAGGTAATTATTGCTAAACAATTACCTTCTTCAAAGCATCCATGTGCAGGTTGAAAAAATAATCAGTAGTGGACCTGGCAGCAGACCATAACAATCTCCTAACCCCTATCCCCTTATGATCTTTCCACATGTTCCGATAAAGGTGCATTACACAAAAACGATGTTCAGCTGCAGGCACTTGATTCTCTAGGGCATGAACTAAGCCTTTCTGTCTATCTGAGATGAAAGTGTAGGCTCCCTCATTTTCCATATTTAAATCACTCTTCAGCAGTCCAAGAAACCAATCCCAGCTATCATTTGTTTCTGCCTCTACTTGAGCCCAAGCAACTGGGTACATCCCATCATTGGGATCAGTACCAACAGCTGTGAGGAGAATACCTCCTAGTGGCCCCTTCAAATGGCAGCCATCAAGTCCTATGAGTGGCCTGCACCCATCCAAGAATCCTTCTTTCAATGGCCCTAGGCAAACATAGAATCTCTTGAACCTCTGCACTTGTCCTTCAACTTCACTTGGTTCTGTCATGATCTTAACAGTAGAGGAAGGCATTTCTTTCATGATTTGGTTGGCATATGCAAAAAGTTTTGCATATTCAGCTTCATGCTTCCCCACTATATTATCCCTTGCTTTTCTCATAGCTCTGTAGATCATTGACAAATTAACTTTGCACTTCAAATCATTGACCACTTTAGCATGAAAAGCATCAGTAGCCCACTTGGGGTTCATCCTCAATTCATCTTCGTATAACTTGGCAATCAGTGTGGAATTTATTTGCTTCTGCTCCCAAGTTGGATTACATGAGTGGTTCAGGTTTAGGCCCTTGATCTGCACTGTGTCACTGTTCTTGTGTTTTAGCCCATAGCATTTCCACTTACATCCAGGAGCGCATACCCACTTGATTTGGTCTTTCTGATTTTTCCTGGTTCTAATTGGCCTTTGATTCTTAATTGCGTATCTTCTCACAGCTTCTCTGAAGACAGTTCCAGAGGTGAACATCATTCCAATCCTGAACTCTGGATTTTCCATATCAGTCAGCTCATTAAACTCTGTGCAATCTTGATCAGCTTCATCACATGAGGAAATAGCTATTCTTTCGTCTCCACTGTCAAAACTGCCTTCACTTGTTTGGTCATCTTCCTCCATACATTTTCCTTTGCCTTTGTCATCTGACTTTTCTTTCACTTGTCTTTCAACAGCTTCATCAGGCTTTTGTCCTTCATCAGATGTTTTAGGAGCTTCATCGTCCTCTCCAAAAATATTATTCAACCACTCCTCTATAGGTACCTCAGATTCATGAGGTTCCTCAGGTTCATGAGGTACCTCATTTGCACATTCCTCAGCAGCCTCACATTGCCCAGATTCAACCACTCCTTCAAATTTCTTTCTTTCTTTTGATATTATCTTCTTTTTCTGCTTGGTTTGGGTAGGTTGCTCAGCTTCAGCCTCACATTTCTTGGTTTCTTTTGAAATTTTCTTCTTTTTCTGCTTTGTTTGGCTAGGTTGGCTGGGTTCTTCTCCATCATCATCCAAGACAACAGGAGTGTCTTCAGTGTTTTTAAATAGCCCCTGTCAGATAACAATACAATTTCATCAAAAAATTCCATAAAAATAGCAGTTTTAAATTGAATTAGGAGGATGATAATTAACTTACCCTAAGCATTGAGTATCTCCCCTTTTTTCTAGTTCTGAAGGGAGGATTTGGAGGAGGAATTCTCCTTTTTCTCTTCGGAGCAACCTCAACTTCACTCTCAGATGAATCTATATTAGATTCATCACCATGGAAACTCACTTTATCAGCTTGATCCACATCAGGATCCTCATTAATCTCCTTAATTTCTTCACATTCCTCCCTAATACAACTAATTCTCTCCTCCCTTTGATCAAGTTCTAACTGTGTGAATGAAAAATCATCCCACCCCTCACCTTCTGCCCTCTCTGTTGTATACAAAACCATACATTTACCATATACCAGTAAATCAACCAACACCCCTAGTTGCTCCTCAGTTTCAACCTCCAAAATACCTTGTGATAGCTTATTTTCAGGTATACATGACCATAAATCATATCCACCTAGCTTCAGTCCTAAATCAGACAACATGGACTCTACATCGACCATACAGAACTGATTCACAGAGCACATATCAAAGTAATCGACATTATTTCCGGTATATTCTTCAAAATTATCAGTGAAAAAACCACCATGATGAACTTTAAGTGAAAAGTAAATGGAATCGCCTGTAATTTGGGGGAACATAGCAACACGAAACCATAATTCAGACTAATTTTAAGCAAGACTAATTTTAAGCAAGACATACAACCAAAAAACACTACGATTAAGCAAGCAATACTAAACCCATATAGCAAATCAATACAAAACCCTAAACTCATATAGTAAGCAATACAAAACCCATATAGCAAATCAATACAAAACCCTAAACCAGTAAACATAAAAAATCCCTAAACTCGACATGCAACCACAAAGAGTAGCACATATAACAAAATCAATGAAAATACGCTTAGATCAGAATATTACTTGCATAGTTTGGTATTTCGTAGCCATTTGGTAGAGATGGTTCACGAATGATCGGGGGTGCCACTCCTTCTTCAAGGACTTGCTTCCAATATTCTGCCGGAACTTCAGCCCAAGTAATATTAGGGTTCGGATCACCATCTTGCTTCCTTAATCGACCTCGCATTTTTTGATTTTCTTCGCTAGGGTTCTACAGAGAGTTTTTGTTAGTACTGTGTTTGCGCGCTCGTTGTAACACAGAAGGGGGGGAACGAAGGGGCATTTGTTCAATACGCGAATTTACAAAAATATCCCTGGTTCCGTTAAACTTGACGGTGCTATTTGACGGAAGTGAGATTTTGAGTGCAAATCGAGGCGGCAAAAAAGATAAGGGATGTCAACTGCAAGAAACAATAGAAGGGGACTAGTCTGCAAAAAACCCCAAACATAGTGGTGGCAAACTGCCATTTACTCATAATTTTTCCAAGTAAGAGATATGTCATAACTGGACCGGGGTAGCTTTTTATTTGTTTGCCTTCAAAAATTTTTCGAAAAATTTTTCCAAGTAAGAGATAGGTCATAACTGGACCGGGGTAGCTTTTGCTTTTTTGCCTTCAAAAATTTTTCGAAAAATTTTTCGAAGTAAGAGATAGGTCATAACTGGACCGGGGTAGCTTTTGCTTTTTTGCCTTCAAAATTTTTCGAAAAATTTTTCTAAGTAAGAGATAGGTCATAACTGGACCGGGGTAGCTTTTTGTTTGTTTGCCTTAGAAAAATTTTTCCAAGTAAGATAGCTCATGATTGAACCGGGGTACTCGGGTTCTCAAAATTGAACCGGGGTAGCTTTTGCTTTTTGCCTTGGAAAATTTTTCCAAGTAAGAGATAGATCATGATTGAACCCGGGTAGCTTTTTGTTTGTTTGCCTTGGAAAATAATTTTTCCAAGTAAGAGATATGTCATAACTGGACCGGGGTAGCTTTTTGTTTGTTTGCCTTAGAAAAATTTTTCCAAGTAAGATAGCTCATGATTGAACCGGGGTACTCGGGTTCTCAAAATTGAACCGGGGTAGTTTTTGCTTTTTGCCTTGGAAAATTTTACCAAGTAAGAGATAGGTCATGATCGAACCCGGGTAGCTTTTTGTTTGTTTGCCTTGGAAAAATTTTTCCAAGTAAGATAGCTCATGATTGAACCGGGGTACTCGGGTTCTCAAAATTGAACCGGGGTAGCTTTTGCTTTTTGCCTTGGAAAATTTTTCCAAGTAAGAGATAGATCATGATTGAACCCGGGTAGCTTTTTGTTTGTTTGCCTTGGAAAATAATTTTTCCAAGTAAGAGATATGTCATAACTGGACCGGGGTAGCTTTTTGTTTGTTTGCCTTAGAAAAATTTTTCCAAGTAAGATAGCTCATGATTGAACCGGGGTACTCGGGTTCTCAAAATTGAACCGGGGTAGCTTTTGCTTTTTGCCTTGGAAAATTTTTCCAAGTAAGAGATAGATCATGATTGAACCCGGGTAGCTTTTTGTTTGTTTGCCTTGGAAAATAATTTTTCCAAGTAAGAGATATGTCATAACTGGACCGGGGTAGCTTTTTGTTTGTTTGCCTTAGAAAAATTTTTCCAAGTAAGAGATAGGTCATAACTGGACCGGGGTAGCTTTTGCTTTTTTGCCTTCAAAAATTTTTCGAAAAATTTTTCGAAGTAAGAGATAGGTCATAACTGGACCGGGGTAGCTTTTGCTTTTTTGCCTTCAAAATTTTTCGAAAAATTTTTCTAAGTAAGAGATAGGTCATAACTGGACCGGGGTAGCTTTTTGTTTGTTTGCCTTAGAAAAATTTTTCCAAGTAAGATAGCTCATGATTGAACCGGGGTACTCGGGTTCTCAAAATTGAACCGGGGTAGCTTTTGCTTTTTGCCTTGGAAAATTTTTCCAAGTAAGAGATAGATCATGATTGAACCCGGGTAGCTTTTTGTTTGTTTGCCTTGGAAAATAATTTTTCCAAGTAAGAGATATGTCATAACTGGACCGGGGTAGCTTTTTGTTTGTTTGCCTTAGAAAAATTTTTCCAAGTAAGATAGCTCATGATTGAACCGGGGTACTCGGGTTCTCAAAATTGAACCGGGGTAGCTTTTTGTTTGTTTGCCTTAGAAAAATTTTTCCAAGTAAGATAGCTCATGATTGAACCGGGGTACTCGGGTTCTCAAAATTGAACCGGGGTAGTTTTTGCTTTTTGCCTTGGAAAATTTTTCATAGTGTCAAATGATAACTCCAAACTCCGATCCCGGTCCTTCCTCCGCCGTGTCTGGTGGTTCCGTGGTGCAGCTGCTGGATGGGAGCCTACAAAACAACGCCGGCGGGGGGGTTTTGCCCCAAAGCGCCTCCGGCGTGAGAGTAAGCGTGGGTTTCGGAAGGATAAAGATTAGAGAGAGTGCTATCTATGTGTGGTGGGTGAAGGTGTTTGGCTGGTGGTTGCTGGTAGCTGAGGGTTTTTAAGAGTGTTTGAATATATGCTGGGTGTAAGTGTGTGTGAGAATGAGTGTAAAGAGAAGTTCCCTTTGAACTCTTGATCCTTGGTCTATTTATAGGCCAAGGATTAGGGTTCAAGGGTGTGTACCTGGATCCTGGTCCTACACGTGTAGGGGCTTGATCCCCTACACGTGTCCAGGTGTCAGCGTAGGAGTAGTATTTTGGAATGTTCCTTGGCTTGTCTCTATCGCCAGTAGTCGGCCGTTATGTTTTGTCTTCATTGTGTCAGTCTGTGCTTCGTGCAGTAGATGTCGGCTGGTACAAGTTTGGACCCTGGTCGAGGAGTGTGGTTGAGAAATACCCGGGTCTATCTCCTATCTCGGGTGAGTAGCATGTTCTTCAGTGTCCGGGTAAGCTACGCCGTCCGAGTTGCATGACCCGGCGAGCCCGGAGGACACCCCAGGGTGTTGATGGCCACCCGGGGCACGGGTTCTTCCAAAAGGATCCGGGTGTGGCTTGACCGGGTTATACCCTATCATTTGCCCCCCACTCCCTTATATAGATTTTCTATGTGAGGGAGTAGAGTGGAGTTTGTTCTTTTGCTTCCCCGACTGAGTGGATCCGGGTAAGAGTGGGTGTCTATGTTTGCCCCCCGGCCAGGATAGATCCGGACTAGAGCAGAGTTTTTGCTGATGACCTATTCTGGCTTGGATGGACCCGGGCAAGGTTAGAGATTTTGTTGTAGAGGGATCCGGGTTTGAGTGAATCTCGTCGACCTTCGTGCTTCAGTGTTGGTGGATCCGGGTAGGTAAAGATATCCGGGTGAGGGATGGTGAATCGTTTGAGGTATGCAGAATTTGACGGGTTGTGTGTCTTGGAAGTTGAATTGTCGCGTCTTTTGAGGAGAAATAATGACAAACAGCTGTAATAACTCTTACACAGCCAATAGAAAACCGCCACGTGGCCTATTACTGCGGCTATGTGTATAAATACACGCATCCCCTCTTCACTTCTTTATTTTCACTTTAGTTTTCACTTGTTTTCTCTGCCATTTTTTCAAAAACCGCTCGTTCGTGTTCTGCCGCTGGGGTTCGCCGGATTTTTAGTGCCGTCGCTTGTTTCGTTTCTTTGTTCCCGTCCCAAATTCCGGTAAGCTTCTCGCCCTCTTCTTCGCCTTTCTCCTTTTTATCGTGCTTCTGTTATTTCAAAATGCATGGTTTTTTCTTCTTCGAAATGCTTGTCTTTGGTTGCTGCTATGCTTTGATTTTCCTTGCTTTAAAGTTGTGTAGATGGATTTGTGATGCTCCTTTCGATGCGTGTTTTGGGGTTTATATGTTGATTTGGGGTAGTTTTGCGCGTTTTGGGTTTGAAGAGTTTGAGTTTGGGATTCGAAACCCTGGGTTTCGGTTTCGAAGGTCTGGTTTTTGGTTGCGTTTGCATTTGAATGTTCTTGGATGTATATGTATAGATATGTGTATAACTGTGAGGGTTTGAGTTTTGATCTTGATTTTTGGTTTGAAATGGTTATAAAACTGTTTGTGCCTGTTGGGTTTTTCGGGGGTTTGAACTGAGCCCGGGTACGACAAGTATGCCCGGGTTGGGTAGCTTTAGGATATGGCTGTTTTAGGTGTTTTGTAGATGGTGTATATAATCGCGAAGAGTAGGTTTCCCGACCCGGGTATATATGTCAAATCCGGGTAGGGGTTTTGGGTTGCCTTGTTTCGTACTTAGGAGAATTTTGTTGTGCTGCAATTTTATAGAACCCATAGGATCCGGGTCCCCTTCTCTCATTGCAATTGTAGATAATATGGATCCGGGTACAGTCTTTTTCTCATTGCTCGGTACTTGAAATTTCTTACGATGAGGTGCTTATAAGCTCGGGACTCGGGTAGGTCGTTTCAGGTTGAGGGAATCCGGGTAGTTCTCTTTTTCTTTTTGTACTTGAGTCGTTTCTTTTTGCCTTGGTGTTCTTCATATATGTTTAGGACAGGATCCGGACCTAGATGAAACTTGTAACGACTTGTGAATTCTTAAAACTGACCCGGGCTGCTTCTCTATTTAGGTCCATGGTCCGGATCCTTAGGCGGTCAAGACGAGAGATTATTGCTTGTTTGGCGGGCCCTGTGGAGTCCTCTAGTGACAGTGAGTCCGACGGTTCTCACGCTCTTGCGCATCGTGCCCGGGTTCGGATTTCTAAGCGGCCAAGGCAAGAGATTGTCCCTTATTCGGGAGTTCCCGGAGAGTTTTCCAGCGACACAGAGTGTGACGAGGTCCAGACTTTATCTCATCGTGCCCGGATTAAGATGGCAGAGCGCGAAATTGAGGAGTCCGGGGTCGTTTCCGCGCGTCAGGATGTGGTGATTTCGACCGGTCGACAAGTAATAATGACCCCGGAGGGCATGTGGGGAAATGGTAAGTCGTATTTTGTCACCAAAGGTCCACTGGTGGAGGAGAAGAGCTTCTATACCAATATGTCTGGTTTTTATAGATGCAAGCATCCGAACGGACGTTTGGCTCCTTACAACAAAGAGGAGTTTGATGAGAGTTTCCGGGAATTGACTGGGATCCGGGTTCCGTTCCCGTTGAAGAATCATATCAGGGAGATGTCCCCGGATGCGGCTGACCGGATGATCCGGGCGGCTTTTCAGTTGCCTTCTGAGATCGAATGGAGATGGCCTGAACCCGGCGAAATGATCTACCACCGTCCGGCCGACGGTTTTGTTCCAGTGTGGATGGAGCATCTCAGGTCCGGGTGGAATCCCCGATGGCATGTTTTCTTCAAACATCTATGTAAGTATGAGTGGAGGATCTCACCGATGCAGTTGACGCCGAACGCGGTCAAGTGGATGACCTGGTTCCTGTGGGCGTGCAACAAGATGAATTATTACCCGACGTTGAAACTTTTCCACATGTTGTTTCAATTTAAGAAATCAGGGGTAAGGCCTTTGTATGAATTGCGCTTCCGGTCGAAGGAGTGTGGTTTGGGCTCCGGGTTCATAAGCCCGGTTATCCATCAAAGCTCGCTGAAGGGATGGAATGGCGAGGTAATTATGTTGAAGGGCTTGGACTTGGCTTTTATGCCTTACATAGAGACAGATGACGAGAAAGTGAGGACGGACTTTGGTGCGCCCGGGGCGGCTGGGGAGTTCCGGGCCCAGTTGATTGAGTTCTGTAATTGCCTAGGATTTCAATTGACTCGGGATACATTTATGTGTCACGACCAATTGCACGAGGGTGGCTGTGAGTTGCATTTTTTTTTTTTTTAGTTTTTGGTTGTGCTTTTGTAGTATCTTGTCCGGGTCTCCTTGTTTGTCATGTGCGTGTTGTTGTCTTGTCCGGGTCCCTTTGTTTGTCATCCGCATGTTGCTTATTTTGTCCGGGTTCTTTTGTTTGTAATCTGCATGTTCCTTAGGATATTTTATTGTGACATTCTTCTTTGTATGATTTGCCGTCTTGTTCTCTTACTGACCCGGGTTCTCTTGATTCTTGACAGGTCTTCCCTATTTTGACCCGGATCTTTGGAGAGCTATGTCTGCCAACGACTCTTTTGCTGCTGCTTTGAGAAATTTGGGGGGAGTGCATACCCTTCCAAAGCCACAGCCAAAAGCTAAGTCGGCGAAGAAAAAGGGGGCCGCGAAGAGGGGGGAGTCCGGGTCTTCCCGTCATGAGACGGAAGGGACCGGTCATTCCAGTGCCACCCCGGACCCGGAGCTGCAGGTGAAGGATCCGGAGTTGGATTCTAATGCTGTCGAGGTGGAGAGTCCGGTCCATGAGCCGAAGAAGAAGCGGAAAAAGACTGATTCTTCTCAGAAGCACGTGATTGATATGACGGAAGAGGATCCGGGAAAGTCTGCAATGGAGGTGGTGGACCTGGGGGTCGAACTCGAGGGTGGTTCCCGGCCGGTGCCCCGGTTTGGTAAGTATCCGGTTAAGAAGGTGATTGGATTGATGTCTGAGCTCCCTTCTGACCAGGACTGGGAGATGATGGAAGATCAGGGGCTTGCCGAGAATTTCAAGGATATAGGGGACTTGTGGGGACAGGTAACCTCCTAACCCGGATTCAGTTTCCTTTCGTATTTCGCTTAGTTTTCCTTGTTTCTATATTTTTGGTTTTTGTTGATCCTGGTCTGATGCTTTTTTGTCAGCTTGGTGGTCGTCTGGCCGGGTTCAACACCCATGCCTTGGCCAGTTTGAAGAAGGAAAGAGAATTCTCTACTTCTACTCTTGCCAGGGTGGTGAAGTTGGAGAAGGATCTCGATGTGGAGAAATCAGCCCGGGAGGCTTTGGAAGCCGGGATGGCCTCTAAGATCAAGGAGGCTGAAATCCGGAAAGAAGCTGAACTGGATCAGAAGATTAAGGATGGTTTTTGGAGTGTTATGAGGTTTGTCTTCATAGTGTCAGTAGCTGGCATTGGGTATTGTCCTTGTCATGTCAGACTGCAACTTGTTCAGGTGTCGGCTTGGACTCTTGTGTCCCGGTCCGGGGGAAAGATGGATAGGTTGCGTCTGGGTCCGGGATCATCTCCGGGGTCCGAGATCATCTCCAAGGTCCGGGATCGTCTCCTGGTTCTGAGATCATCTCCTGGGTCTGGGACCATATCCGGGTCATATCGTGCTCGGGTCCGGATTAAGCCAATCCAGAGTCCGGGTTAAGCCAATCCTTTTCATGTTAGAATGTGGCTTGTTCAGGTGTCGGCTTGGACTCTTGTGTCCCGGTCCGGGAGAAGAGTGGATAGGTTGTGTTTGGGTCCGGGACCATCTCCTGGGTCCGGGATAGTCTCCTGGGTCCGGGATCATCTCCGGGTCATATCGTGCTAGGGTCCGGATTAAGCCAATCCAGGGTCCAGATTAAGCCAATCCGGGTAACTGAAAAGTGAACCCGGGTAGCTTTTGGTTGTTTGTCTTAGAATTTTTTTCCAAGTATGATTGCTTGGTCTGGACCCATTATTGAATCAGGGCTAGTATGATTGCGTAGTCCGGACTCATCTAAGTCAGGACTAGTATGGTTGCTTAGAAAAACTTCTTGCTGATTGCTTCTTGAAGACATCTCATATAAGCCGAGAGTGCCTCATTATCATACTCCCGTACCCGGAGTCCCTTCTAACTTTCTTCTACAGCTCATGGATCATGTCCCATAGATTGGTCTGATACTCGTTATTCTCATGGTCTTAGATCAGCTCTTGGGTTGGCTCATTCCTAGATCGTTTGGAGCGGGACTTGCTCATGAGCCTTTCTTCTTATAACTGGATCCTTCTTTGAATTTTTTGCTCTAGCTTTTCTTCTTCTTCTCTCCGGATGTGTTCTTTTTTTTTTTGGCCAGGATCTTTCGCCTTGTGGCATCACTTTCCCTCTGCTTCTTTTTCCTTACTTTGTCACCAATCCGGTCAAAGACGGAACCCCGGGATTGGCGGGAATTTTCAAAGTCTTCAGAATCAGGAATCAACCTGGGTCCTTTGAGGTTCTCGGCTCGTTGTTCCTGGTATAACCGGATTGCTTCGGCCAACTCTATGTTGGTTAGATGTGTAACATGGTCTGCGGTCACCGGGACATCGATGCACTTTAACTGGTTCATTTCAATTGTGACCCGAGCATCGTCTAGGTTGATCCGGGTCTCTTCTGGATTGATCCCGGTCAAGAGTGGTTTAGAGATGAGATCCTGATGTGGATTGTCCTGGTCCACCGGGTTGAACTGCTCGGATCGGGTTGATTGGGTTTGGGTTTTTCCACCCCTTGTCATGATTATAGTGAACAACTCAAACAAGAACTACCCAGGGAGTATGCTTGCTTTTTGGTGAAAGTGTATGTGTGCAGTATAGACAGTAGTGGAATGATAGAAATAGTGTAAGCAGATAGTCAACTTACTACTTCAAGAAATGCTAGAAATAGTTAAATGACAAAGGTGTAAGGGACTACAGGACAAGGTGTCTTGATGTACTACAGACAAATTTAGGGTTCTTCTAGACAGGGTTTGCTAACATGCACACAACAAAGAGAATCATGGGTGAGAGGGTTTTGAAAGATTTGAGTGCGTTTTGAAGCTTACATGGTTGAATCGGGACTCTCTTTTCGGGAGTTTGCTGATGAAGATGAGTCCAGTGGCACCGTGACCACAGGACGGAGAATACAACCTTCCCCTCCTTCTAGCGCCAAATGATAACGCCAAATCCCGTTCTGGTGCTTCCTCCGCCGTGTACCGGTGTCTTGCGGTGTAGCTGCTGGACGGGTGTCTGCAAAACAACACCGGAGGGGGGTTTAAGCCCCGCGGCGCCTCCGGCGTAAGAATGAGTACAGGCGTCGGAAAATATATAGACGGGAAATGAGCTATATATGTGTGATGGGTGAAGGTGTATGGCTGCTGTGTATGATGGCTTAGAGTGTGTGAGAAATATGAGAGTGTGTGAGAAATATGAGAGTGTGGAGAAGAAGATCCTTAAGCCTCTCATCCTTGGTCTATTTATAGGCCAAGGATTAGGGTTTAAGGATGTGTACCTTGGATCCTGCTGTCCATCTGTAGGGCTTGGATGCTTAACACCTGTCCAGGTGTCAGCTAAGGAATAGTATTTTGGAGTGTTATGAGGTTTGTCTTCATAGTGTCAGTAGCTGGCATTGGGTATTGTCCTTGTCATGTCAGACTGCAACTTGTTCAGGTGTCGGCTTGGACTCTTGTGTCCCGGTCCGGGGGAAAGATGGATAGGTTGCGTCTGGGTCCGGGATCATCTCCGGGGTCCGAGATCATCTCCAAGGTCCAGGATCGTCTCCTGGTTCTGAGATCATCTCCTGGGTCCGGGACCATATCCGGGTCATATCGTGCTCGGGTCCGGATTAAGCCAATCCAGAATCCGGGTTAAGCCAATCCTTTTCATGTTAGAATGTGGCTTGTTCAGGTGTCGGCTTGGACTCTTGTGTCCCGGTCCGGGAGAAGAGTGGATAGGTTGTGTTTGGGTCCGGGACCATCTCCTGGGTCCGGGATAGTCTCCTGAGTCCGGGATCATCTCCGGGTCATATCGTGCTAGGGTCCGGATTAAGCCAATCCAGGGTCCAGATTAAGCCAATCCGGGTTATACCCTATCAATAGATCATTAAGAACCTCCCTACAGCTTCATAGAAACTATGTACTTCTAAGTTGTTCTCATACAGCTCCACTAATGAGCTTCCATAAATCATGGAGTTTGTTAGATGGTCTTAACACGCATTTAAAAACTTTATTAAAATATAGTTATATAATTTAGTTTTAAAAAGGTTTTTTGAATAAAAATTTAAGATCCGTCCTCAACATATACAACTTAATGAAACAGAGGTAGTAGTGTTGATTAAAAACATAAATTTAGATTCATATCTCCGGGGCAATTTCACAGACCAAAAACAAATCTGATATCATGTTGCCATATTTAATTACTATACCGATAATATAACCAAAACGAATCAGCTAGTACAGCAGACAAATAAATATCGTTAAGCTCCCACACTTTTCTCCATGATTACTAAATATATACTCCCTCCGCCCCCACCAGTTATTTATATTGGGGGACGAGGGCTAGAAACGCATTTTAATACTCTCATAAAATATAATTTATTAAATTATTTTAAATTTATTTTTTTGAATAAAAATTGAATATCTAAATTTTTATATGAAAAAGAATTTTTTTTGAAAATAATTATGAAATTATATTTTATACGCGATTTAAAATATGTGTCGAGAAACAAAAAAAATTGTAAAAAAATAAGTTCGAGTATATAATTTCCCAGCCATCAATCTTGAAAGATGAAGATGGCAAGAGGCTTTTCCCGTACTTTCTATAAATGTTCTGTCCTATTCATTTGTATATAATTTTTTTTGAACGTCTCACTAATTGTATACATTTCAAAAGTAGTAAACTTTCAATATACCTATTTTTCATCTAACTTTACTCAATTTTTACATTCTTTTTAGAAATGGTTGGGTCGGAAGGAGTACTGCTCTGTTCTGCACTATCTTCTTTAGACTCAATTTGAACAAAAAGTGCACGAGTGAGTAATGAAATGTGTCTGAAGTTTGATTCTCGACTTCCCTCCCCTCAGTACTTTTTACACTTAACTGTCCGAAAGATGCTACATGGTGTAAATGTACGGGGATGGGAAGAGAATAATACTCTATTTGTTTTTGAAATATAAGTCGTTTATTTTTTTTACGCATTTTTAAGTCATTTGACCACATGTTAAAAATGATTATTTTCAAAATTTTATTTTTTTGAATAAAATTATATGATTGATATTATTATTCTTAAAAAAAAATCAAAAATAATAATTTTAAACTCTCCTTCTTTTATTAAGTTCAGCATTTACGTTAGTAAGAGCAATTGCAACAGAGTTCTAAGCCAAGATCTAAAATAATTTATTAAAAGAGTTGCTCTAACAGTATGCTACTTTCTGAAAAGTTAACATCCACTTTTCATGTCTCAAATTTTAAGGAATGCACAGCCATTCTTCATTCCTTTTTTTTTTTTTATGAATTAAATATTCATTTCTCTCGTTTTTCACACTATTTTTTGTTAATTTAAATTTATTAATATAATAATAACATGGAACAAAAACAAAACAAGGGTTGTTGTTGGAATGATCCTATAATATGTCTTGAATTACCAGGACTCTATATAATAATATTATTTTTAAAAATGTCTTGAATTACCAGGACTCTATATAATAATATTATTTTTAAAAATGTCTTGAATTACCCGGACTCTATATAATAATATTATTTTTAAAGAAACTATCCTCAAGGCTGTAACAAACATGGGTAGGACTTGTGATATTATGAATCGATCTTTCACTTTTGTATCTCAGGAGAATCCTGAATACAACACCCCAAGACACAGTTTTCTCCTTAATTAGTAATGTTATTGTTCTAATTCAATGTAAAGTTTTTGGTTAAGAAACTACACCAGTGATTGCACAACAAAGTAACAAGTGAGCTTTGAAATAGCCCCACAGCATTGATAGCCTGTCAAAATCTGATCTTTCCATCCCATAATATGGTAAAGCTAGTGGCAATTAAATATGGTAAGGCCTTCTTAATTCCCATGTGTCTTTATACTAAACTATGTTACTCATGAGCCAGCCATCAATCTTGACAGATGTGTATTCATACTGCTCTTCTATAAATTGGACTCTGTTTTAGCACAACAAAACCATCTCTCCACCACAATGTCTTCTTCCATTCACCACTATGCTGTAATCTTCTTATGTCTTGCTGCTGCAATCTTTTCTGTTTCGAGTGCTGCCACGTTTAAGAAACCGAAACCCACGGCCTTTCTTTTTCCTATCAGGAAAGACACGAAAACTCTCCAGTACTACACCACACTAGACATTTCCAGTCGAGAAAACTCTGTACAACTAGTGCTGGACCTCGGTGGCCAGCACACTTGGTTCACTTGTAACGCGGAGGTACTTGCAAGCTTCAAGGCCGTCGATTGTCACTCTAGAAAATGTAAAGACTATAAGAGCACCAGCTGCATGCGCTGTGGTTCTGACCCTGCTGTGAATGTAGGCTGCACGGATGATGCCTGTGCTGTCGACTACAGAAATCCATTTAATACTAGAGAAATAGGCCGCGGCCTAGGAGAGGATGCTTTGTTTGTCGACTCTACAAATGGATTATCAGTTGGATTCAATTACCAATCCCCCAAACCATTTCCATTCTCGTGTCTGGAATCAGATGAGTATCTCATCGGAGGCCTGTCCAATGAAACCAAAGGTATGATAGGCCTTATGAATACAACAACTTCGTTACATGCACAATTGTCAACACAGTTTAAGATACCTCATAAATTTGCTCTTTGTTTGCCCTCTACATCTGATTTTATACTTGGTCACATGTTCATCGGTGGGAAGCCATACTTCTATCCGCCTTATAATAAAGACATTGGCAGAGAACTAATCACCGCAAAACTTGTCAGATACCCTGTCAGTACTGCCAACGTATTTTCAGTAGGTGACCCTTTGGATGAATATTTCATAGATGTTAAATCTATTAGCGTCGATCATAAAATTGTCGCCTTTAATGCTTCTTTGCTATCTATCAACGAAGAAGGCACCGGAGGTACTACATTAAGTGCTGTGACTCCTTATACAACATTAGTGACTCCCATATACGAGAGTCTCCTAAGTGCTTTCACCAAGGCTGCAGCGCTTAGGAAGATGAAAAAAGTGTCGGCTGTGGCACCGTTTGGAGCCTGTTACAAAGCTAAATCTGTAGCCAAAAGCCAGACAGGACCTGTAGTGCCGTATATTGATATTGGTCTGACGGGGGGCAAGCAACATTGGAGATTTTACGGTGCCAATTCGATGGTCTTGGTAAAGAAGGATGTTTTATGCTTGGCATTTGTGGATGGAGGGTCGTCTGTAAGAACTTCTGTCGTCATAGGAGGCCATCAAATGGAAAACTATCTTATTGAGTTCGATCTCGTGACCCCTAAAGTGGGAATTAGCACTTCACTTTTATTTCGAAATTCAACTTGTTCTCAGACTCGACTTCTATAGATTTAAGGATCAGTTTCTGGTGCCAGCATCACAAGTAGTGGATATCCATATTTCCTTGTTATGTAACAGGATGTCGAGGGTTTGAGTTTTATTAAATCGATGCCTATAGCTGACTAGAGTCATCTATACGACTCTAGTCGTTTTCTTTGATTGAGCAATCAAACGATGCTTTATATCTTATATGCGTCGCTTCTGTAAACGAGGCACATTTTAATTGAGCACACAAGTCTTGATGTACTTTTGGACAAGCAAAAAATAATTTGCACTGGCAAACCATTTTCTTTGTACTAGAAAACTATGATCAACTACTCCATCATTGTGGCCACAACACTGAAAATTAGTGTTGTGTTTCCGTGTCGTGTATGAAATGGCTTCGTCCATTCCAAATACAACTTCATTACCTGCACAAATCGCGACACAGTCTAAGTTACATTGCATGCCCTCTACATCTGAATATGCACTAGGCCTCCTAAAATGCTGGTTGATCCTGATTACCAAAGCTAGAAGATTGTGTTTTCTGATAGAAAACGGAGAATCTGGCATCAGATACTGTTTTGTTGGATGGGATCTAACTCTAGGACATCGAATCGGACACCTCAGCACCATCAAATTGCTCAATGGCCCTGAAAGTATTATCTCTGAGAATATAAGCCTTTTTGTTTGAATAATCTAAATATTTTTCTCGACATTGATCTACATTACTGTATCTTAACAAGACATAACAGCTAGAATTATCAAAAAAAAACAAAAAAAAAACAACAAAAATCTAGGGTCATATCGAGATCTATAGGACAATTTGACAGAAAAATACAAATGACAAATCTGATCTTATCTGGCCATATCTAGTACCAATATTATAACCAAAACGAATCAGCTAGTACAGCAGACTAATATATAAAATACAAGCTCCCATACTGTCCCCCATGCGCGCTAACTATAATTTACTCATTTTATTTCTATTTCATCATCTCCGTGTCCAATCCAATTGTAAACTACAGGAAGGAAGTAAGGAACAGAGGGAGTATAAGTATCAACAAGATAATACTATATATCCCAAGTTATCAGTTCTCCTTGTACAACTTGGAGTTTTTCCAAGACTCTTTACTCACTCTTAAATATATTTTAAAATATTGGCTCTTAATAGTTTAACGTGTGTTCATCTCCAACAATACTCTTCATATTCACTCTTTATTCATTTTTTATTATTATATAATGTGCTTCGTAAGATAACCTAAATGAAGTAGTGAGAGAAAGAATATATAATATATAATATTAGTTAAGAGTCATTTAGAGCTCTTTATAAGAATGGACTTGGTGATTTAAAGAGCTACTAGGAGTCTCTTGGGGCAACTTTTTTCCACTTCCTCCTCAAAATTCAAGTTAAGAGCCAATATATTTACATCTCTTTAGAGCATCTCCAAGAGGCAAGAGCCTCTTAAATATAATATAGAAAATATAGCTCTTAGCAATTTAGTATAAAGTTAAGAGCATGAACTTCAACAATGATCTTTATATTTTTTCTCTATATCATATTTTATTCATGATGAGCTCCACTGTTACAAAGATCCAAATTCAATAGTGGGGATGAATTGGATGGAAATAATTTTTTATTGATAAAAATAAGTTAAGAGCCAAGTTGTGGCTCCTAAAAAAGTGGAGAGAGAGCACGATTGGATAGCCCAAATGGTTAAGGGTTTATCCTAGAGAATGAGCTCTTAACTTTTTGAAATTCTAAGAGCCTCTTGGAGCTCTAGCTCTAATTTATACATGGCTCTTTATTTTTTCACTTGAATAGAGAGCCTCTTGGAGATGCTCTAACTTGTCAATATATTTAGTTACTTGTGCAGAAAACAAAAGACCAGAATCTGACCAGAATTGTTCTTCATTCTTTCTGAACTATTGGTGCTAGACTTGCTGCTAGTGCTGGCTACATAAGAGATGGTCTATTGTAACACGCATTAAATATTTCCTATGCCAAATGCTAGTCAGGGCCTGTAGACATGGATATCGGTTTGTAGGGAAGCAAGAAGGACTAGAGGTTTTGTGGTGCGAATTAAAAGGCATCAGTGACTAAAGAATTGTTAATCTGTTATGCCTTGCTTTCGTGGATACAGGGCAATTTCCAACAACTTCAATTGTCATTGGAGGGCATCAAATGAAAAATTATCGTCTTGAGTGCGATCTCTACTCCTCAAAGCCGGGATCAGCTCATCACTTCCATTCTGAAATACTCCCTCGACTCAAGTAGATTCTTTAAATACCAAATCAACTTGGATAATTTCTAGCACAGTAGGCCGTAGCCGGTGGGAAAAATATATACTAAACTATATCTTTTAAGTGCTACTAGATTTTATGTATTAATCTCGAAAGATGCTTCATGCTAATATGTACTCTCCATATATGTCGCTGCCATGCACACTCCCCTGTTAACGTTAGATTCATTCTGCGGATCATGTGACCGACAAATTTTTATTAAAGTAGTGTGAAGCTTCCTCAGCTCATTCCCATATGTGCATAAACTAAACAAGACCTAGGTTTGGCCAGCCATCAATCTTGACAAATATGGGTACATACTACTCTATTGTAAAACTAGAATTAGAAAACAGTCGAGCTAAATCTTAAATATTGCTAAATTTTCCCTCTCGGTGGAGACTTTAAATGATTTTCTTACTGGTTTTTTACTAAAAGTTCGGATTTGAAATGGAGCCTTGGCTAGCCCCGCCTTAGGTCCGACACTGTATATAAATACAGGTCTCTGTTGCACTCGGTTTTGGCACTTGATAATAACCATTTCTTCACAACAATGTCTTGTTCCATTCACCACCACTACAGTCTAATCTTCTTATTTTTTGCTATTGCAGTGCTTTCGGTTTCAAGCCACGGGCCTTTATTTTTTTCTATAAGGAAAGACACGAAAAGACTCCAGTACTACACCTTCTTAGAATTTTCGACACGAGGAAACAATGTGCCTCTTGTGATAGATCTTGGTGGCACACACACCTGGTTGTATTGCCCTGGCTTTAAGTTACCAACCTATAAGCCAATTATGTGTGGCTCTAGTAACTGCAAGAAGTATGACAACATTACGCGAAGATGCATGGGCTGCACTTACAATGCCTGTGCTGTCCCTGCTTAATTACAGTGATTTCATAGTTTCTTTTGAAGCCTAAAGCCACGGAGAGGAAGCCTTATTTGTTGATGATACCAATGGTTTTTATTAGTCAGATTAACCTACGAAACTCCCAAACCGTTTATGTTCGCTTGTACAGCTGCTAATTTCTTGGAAGGTCTGACAAATGAAGCCAAAGGTATGGCAGGCCTCGGAAATACATCAATTTCCTTACATGCACAATTGTCGAAATAGTTCAAAGTACCTCATAAATTTGCTCTTTGTTTGCCCTCTACATCTGAATATCCACTCGGCCACATGTTTATAGGTGGGGGGGCCATATTATTTTCATCCATACAGTAAAGACATTGCCAGAGAATTACTTACCACACCACTTGTCGTTAACCCTATTCGTGTAGTCCCTGAGTTTGAACCAGGCAAGCCTTCATATGAATATTACGTAAGTCGATCATAGACCTGTGGTTTTCAATGCTTCTTTACTATCCATCAAGGAAACTTGGGAAGGGGCTGCTCGATTTAATACTGGAGGTACTCTATTAAGTATTGTTACTCCTTACACAAAATTAAGACTTCCATTTACAACGGTCTTGTTAGTGCTTTTACTAAGGCTTCAGAGTTCAGAAAGATGAAAAGAGTAACATCAGTGCCACCTTTTGGAGCCTGTTATAGAGCTAAATCTATAGTAAAAAGCCAGACTGGACCTGTAGTGCCATATATTGATATTGGTCTGGCAGGCAACACGCATTGGAGATTGTACGGTGCCAATTCCATGGTCGCAGTGAAGAAGGACGTGTTATGTCTAGCATCCATCAATCAATTTGAATCTCCAAGAACTTCAGTTGTCATAGGAGCGCATCAAATGGAAAATTATCTCATTGAGTTTGATCACGTTTCCTCAAAGCTGGGGATTAGCACTTCACTTTTGATCTGAAATACAATTTTCCTCAAAGTGGAAAATTATCTCATTGAGTTTGATCAAGACTGTTTAATTTCTTCAATTTCCAAAATAAGTTGTTCTCTGAACTTGTGTCTTCATAATTTTGTTGATGGGCATAGCAGGTTATTATATTCTTCAAGAATTATCATGATGTATATAAATGTGTGGTAAAAGATTTGACTTCTCTCAAATTGAGATCATAATTTTGGGCAGACATTTCTTTCCATATGTTTAGAAACAATTCGGTAAGCCTGCTTATATTTTAGAGGATGCCTAATGTGTTGAGACCACTATTGGTTCATCAGTCGGATGACATACTACTCACCCAAGGATTTCATTCACCTTTTCAAATTCAGACCTCTGAGAGCTCCATCTAATGGAACCAAAGGTGTGACAGGCCCTCGCCCTGCAGATACACCACCGTACCAGTGAGAAAGTGGCTATTTCCGACAAATATAATTTCGACTAGACGCAGTCCTATATATAGTTTTAATCAAATACGGTCGAATATATTAATCCGTTTAAAAAAATGTGGTCAACAGAAATTCATTAACGAAATTTTTGTTGATTTCCTGACACAAATAATATTTTCGACCGAACGTTATTTCGACCAAAATCATGGACGAGAAATCTTTAGCATTCTTTGGAGGTAATATTTTTTTCTTTCAATTGATTATTTTCGATAATTGTGTCGCAAGCTATAATTTCACACGGATATTTTCGGCCGGTTATATTTCCGACTATATTTGGTCGAAAGTATTGACCGTCAGGATATACTGTCGAAATCAGCCGCTTTACATGGTGTGAATTTCATTACGGCAGAAATCACAACACAATTTAAGTTAAAAGTTAAAAGCTTAAATCTAAATCCAAAATATCGGGTTCACTATATCCAAAATTTCAGATTTCGGATCGGATTATTTTGCCTCCCTACTGATAAGTTAAACAAAATTTTCATGTCTTAGTTTAAATTTAAAGTTAAAAACTTGTGTGAAGAGTCTATCGGATATTTAAATTTAAAGTTAAAAGTTTGTTTGAAGAGCCTATGCTCTAAGGGTACTACTCCCTCCGTCCCAATAAGTTATATACATTTGGTGAAGACACGGAGACCAAGAAAAAGAGTAAGAATGAGTAAAGTCAAATGAAAAATGGGTATTCGTCAAAAAAAAAGAAAAAAAAAAAGGGTAAAGTGACGGGATCCATTTGTATTTAATTATAGATTTGTGATAGTGGAGGAAAGTAGTGGGTGTAATAGTGTTTTTATTATTATAAAATGAAGATAGTGGAAGAAAATAAGTGGTGTAATAGTGTTTTACATTATTTAAAGTTGCTATTTTAGGAATGTATAGAAATGATGGGACATCCAAAGAGGAAACTGTATATAAATGACTCGGACGGAGAGAGTACATTTTAGCAGTCCGACTGCTTGAACAAAATCATAGACTTCCATCTACAGAACTCTCGTCAGTACTTTTTGCAAGGCTGCAGCGTTAAGAAAGATGAGAAGAGTCTCATCAGCGTGTAACAAATCTTAATCTATAGCCGATACATACATAGTAGAGGTAATTGCATATCGCACCCCCTAATTATCGTTCAAAAACGATATTGTACCCATACTTTGAGAAACTCAACTCGCACCCCTTATCTTTACAGTTCAAACCCGAGATGCACCCCTCTGCCGTTAACGCCGTTAACTCCGTTAAATCACTATACAAGTAATTGCAAACCGGACCCCCTAACTTACGTTCAAAAACGATATTGTGCCCATACTTTTGGAAACTCAAATCGCACAACCTATTTTTACATTTCAAGAACGATACGCACCCCCCTTTGCTAACTTCCGTTAAAATACTCCATCCGTCTCAATTTACATGTCCTTTTTGCTTTTCGAGAAGTCAAATTGGCTAATTTTTGACCAACTATTAGAAAATATTTATTTATTATTTTAGGAAATAGAAAGTTACATATTAATATAGACTAAATTCACTTCTTGGTGATATTTTTTTTTAAATTTTTATTTAATGAAGATATCCTCAAGTCAAAATGATTTTACATATCAAATTATTTTAAATTTTTAGTGGTATGTGTATTAAGTACTTAAAATATAAACTATTTTAAATATAAAAATAAATATTATGTGATATTTTTATAAAATATACACTTTTATCAAACAAAAATTTGATATGTAAAATCATTTTGACTTGGGGATAGCTTAATTAAACAAATTTTTTTTTTAAAAAAAATCATTAAAAAAGTAAATCTAGTTTATTTTAATATATAACTTTCTATTTCCTAAAATAATAAATAAATATTTTCTAATAGTCGGTCAAAAATTAGTCAATTTGACCCCGCGAAAAGCAAAAAGGACATGTAAATTGAGACGGAAGGAGTATTTTAACGGAAGTTAACAGAATTTAACGGAATTTAACGGAAGGGGTGCGTATCGTTCGTGAAATGTAAAGATAGGGGGTGCGAGTTGAGTTTCTCAAAGTATGGGTACAATATCGTTTTTGAACGATACTTAGGGGGTGCGATATGCAATTATCTCTACATAGTATTAAATTGTCTGGCACCGGAGATTTTATGCTGCCAATTCAATGATCTCAGTGTAAAGTAGTGTTATGCCTGGCCTTTGCGGAAGTTCAATTGTCAGAAAGTGCAACATATATAAAACTATCTTTGTGAGTTCGACTGGTTCCCCAGAGCTGTAAAACTCGACAAAGCGACATTTTAATTTAAGCAAGGATACAATGCAAACCACTGAATCAACGTTTTCTTTGAAGATTAAATTTCATACCATGGATTGTTTTTGCAGATTGTAGAATTTTTTTCAAACTATTGGTAAATTTTTTCCTTCGTAATACTTTTTCAGAGATGCTAAGCTCTGTGAGTACATCATTAGCACTACTATTTCTTTTACAAAATTTGAGACTTCCCATCTATTTATGTATTTTTAATAAAATGTATATGATAGTTCATTCTTCAGATAATTGTTAATATTAATATCAAATACTTTTTTATAGGACTGCTAGAAACTTAGATGTTACCTGCTAGAAATTCAGATGTTACCTCTAATACACTAGCAGTAATATATGGTTAAACCTCCCTCACTTCCTGCCATGCATGTGTTGCTAATACTAAACGGCTACTTGCTAAACCAGGTCTCGAATTCCCGGCCATCAATCTTGACAGAATTGCAGACTACAGCTTCTATAAATGTCGGTCTCTCCTGCACTAGTAAACCACTTGTACAACAATGTCTTCTTTCATTCATCACTGCTTATTATTCTTTGTCATCGCGATATTTGCAGTTTCAAATGCAGCCAAGCTCAAACCCAAGGCCTTCGTTTTTCCTATAAGGAAAGACGCAAATAAACTCCAGTACTACACCTCATTTGAAATTTCCAAACGCGGAAACAATGTGCCACTGGTGCTGGATCTTTTTAGCCAACACACCTGGTTCGTTTGCGACGGCTATAAATTTCCAACCTATAAGCCCATTATGTGCCACTCTGATAAATGTAGAACGTATAACAAAAAAGGGGAGCCTTGCATGATCTGTGAGCCTAATACTGTGTCTCGCACGCCAGGCTGCACTGTCGGGGCCTGTACTCTCTATTCAAATAATCCATATGGTATCTTTTTCGGTCAGGGTGCTCTAAGCCTCGGAGAGGATTTCATATTTGCCATGACTACGAATGGTGTATCAGTAGGAACAACCTACAAATCTCCCAAACCAATATTTCCATTCACCTGTTCAGATGCCAATTTTTTGGGTAATCTATCCAATAAAACCAGAGGTATGGCAGGGATCGGAAATGGAATAACTTCATTACATGCACAATTGTCATCACAGTTTAAGGTACCTCATAAATTTGCTCTTTGTTTGCCCTCCACATCTGAAAATGCACCAGGCCACATGTTTGTCGGTGGAGGGCCATATTATTTTTCGCCATATGGTAAAGACATTGCTAAACAACTGATCACTACACCACTAGTTGAAAACCCCCTTAAAATCAGGGGTGTGACACAATCAGGTGAAGATGCTGAGTATGATTTTTACGTAAATGTAACATCTATTAGTGTCGATCATAAACTTGTCTCTTTCAATGCCTCATTGTTATCCATCGAAAAAGATGGATTTGGGGGTACTTCATTTAGTACCACCTCTGCTTATACAATACTAACTTCTTCCATCTATGAGAGTCTTGTTAGTGCTTTCGTCAAGGCTGCAGCATTCAGAAAGATGATCAGAGTGGCCTCTGTTGCGCCCTTTGGAGCGTGTTTTGATTCTAAATCAATTGCCAGAAGCCAGACAGGGCCTGTAGTGCCATATATAGACATTGGTCTGGCAGGCAACACACACTGGAGATTTTACGGTGCCAATTCAATGGTCGCGGTGAACAATGATGTGCTATGCTTGGCCTTTGTGGATGCACCGTTTGTTAGAAGTTCAATTCACATAGGATCACATCAAATGGAAAATTATCTTATTGAGTTCGATCTCGTTTCCAAGAAACTTGGGATTAGCACTTCACTTTCTTTTCGAAACACAACTTGCAGCCAGTCTCGAGGCATCTAGATTTCATGGATTTAATATAATCCCCAGCATCAGAAGCTAGTTCGAGTCTAGTGAGGACTTTTTTTTTTTTTTTTGATGAATAAGACTGTTTAATTTCTTTTCAAATTGTATTTTCTTCAGAAATATTAGTGTTATTTGTACTTGGAATTTGGTTAAATGCTGATCAGAAGTATCTTTGTTTGTTATCAATTTTTAGACTGGGTGAATTAACAAGGTACTGCTTATGAATATTTTAGCGTTAACCCACCAGTTCTTCATGCCACGTCCTCTGCTAAATTTGGCATAAAAATAAAGGATTCAAGAATTTTCTTACCTTGAATTGTTTTTTTCTTTTGTCATAAAACGGTTGTATTATACCAAGATTGGAAGTTACAATATCCGGATGGACAGAGTTTCCTTCATTCAAGAAAGTATATCATTTAACCGAAAGTAAGCAAGTTACTCCGGATGTTTAGATAATCCTTTCTAGTCTGTCTGTAAACTATGAATCACTACTTAATCTGTCAAGCTTCTTTATATGTGATAAGAGTACAAGAGTACATAGTGATTCGATGCAAAAAAGCTAGTAATTTTGGTGCATTTTTCCCTTGATAAACTTTGCTTTATAAAAACATACAGACTTGCTTAATTTGCATGTCGACTAAATTAAATGTACCAGTGATGCTCTGGCTTTACTTAAAGAGATAACAAGATGCCAGAAGAGATGGTGGTATTTGTTTCAGCCTTTACGGCTTGTAAGTTACTTATAAGTTAAGTCAAACGGGCACATTATAAGATGCCGGGAATAAATATATGTGGGTGTGAATCTCCAAATTCCATGGTTGTTAGACTTTCTGTATGATACTGTATTGACTTCGAGAGGGTCACGTGCCCTTTGCTAGGGTTCGAAACAAAGATATAAGCCTGTTATGATTTCGAAAGGGCATTGAGCAGGAGCAACCAGTACAGGTGGTTTCTTATTTTTATAAGCATACAAATTCTGGTCAAACTAAATTTAAATTACAAATCAAGTAATACAGATCCTTAGAAGGCAATTTATGGACTGTTTTCAAGTGTGTTCATACCATATCTGGTCTTCCATATCCAGCTATTCTGGCAGTACAGTGGCAATAAAAAATGGTACTCATCATGTGTGCTTGTATAATAAACTAGATTCGAATATGGTGGATTCTTGACAGATCTGAAGACTACTCTCCTATAAATGTGACTATGTTCTGCACTAGCAAACCAGATCTTGAAAACAATGTCTTCGTCAAATCGCCATAGTCTAATCATCTTGTTCTCTGCACTTGCATTTTTTTCAGGTTCAAATGTAGCTAATTCGGAAAAAACACAGCCCACTGGCCTTATTTTTCCCATAAGGAAAGATACAGAAACACTCCAATACTACACTACTTTAAACATATCCAAACCAGACAACAGTGTGCAGCTAGTGATGGCTCTTGGTGACCAGCACACCTGGTTTAACTGTGACGACTTTGATTTACCGACTTATAAGTCCATCAGTTGCAACACAGAAAAATGTAAAAGGTACAGGGGCTACGATTGCATGGACTGCAGTCTTCTGATCCCTGTCCCGCCACGCTGCATCAACAACGGATGTGCTGTCACATATGCAAATCCATACGCTTTACAAGCTGTCAACAACAGCCTAGCAGAGGATGCCTTATTTGTTCAGTCTACGAATGGTGTATCAGTCGGATTAACCTATAAATCCCCTCAACCATTTCCATTTTCGTGTTCTGATCTTGTGAGGTACCTGGCCAGTGGAAGCAAAGGTATGATAGGCCTTGTCAACACAACTACTTCCTTGCATGCCCAAATGTCAAGCCAGTTCAATTTACCTCATAAATTTGCTCTTTGTTTGCCCTCTACATCCGAACATTTTCCAGGCCACATGTTTATAGGCGGAGGGCCATACATATTTCCACCGTATTCTAAAAACATTGCTAAGAAATTAATCACCACAAAACTCGTCAGTTACCCTGTCGACACTGACAAAATTTACACAATAACAGACCCTTACGACGAATATTTTATAGATATTAAATCTATCAGCATTGACAAAAAACTTGTCCCTTTCAATGCTTCTTTTCTATCAATCAACAAAGATGGCTTCGGGGGTACCACATTCAGTACTAAAACTCCTTACACAAGCCTACAGACTTCCATCTACACCGCTTTTATCAGCGCGTTTTCTGAGGCTGCAGCTCACAGGAAAATGAAGAGAGTAGATGGACCTTTTGACCTGTGTTTCAATGCCACCAGCATTTCCAGAAGCAAGACAGGACCTGTGGTGCCACACATTGATATCGGTTTCGCAGGGGCCAAGAATGATTGGAGGCTTTACGGTGCCAATTCGATGGTCTCAGTGAGTGAACAAGTGTTATGCCTGGCCTTTTATGATGGAGGAAAATATCCAAGAACTTCAGTTATCATTGGAGGGTATCAACTGGAGAATTATCTTATTGAGTTCGATCTTGTTTCCTCTGAGGTCGGGATTAGCTCTTCACTTTTAACTCGAAATACAACTTGCAGCCAATCCAGAGCTATATGATTAATCTCCTAGAAATAAGTTCTGGTTGGACAGTGTGAGCAATGCCATGAACAGAAGTTTGCACTGTCCTAGATTTGCCGGAGAGTTAATTTAAAAGAAGTTACTTATTATTTTAATTAATAAAGTGCAAATTTATTCTTATAAATTATAAGAGCATCTCTCATGGGGTTGGTTATAAGACATTGTGCTTCGATTTATTGACTATATTGGTCGGTTATAATTAGAAAAGAGTATGCTATTAATATTTTAGATTGTTATAAATAGAATATATCACTTCAGTATGGTAATAAATGAGGTGTAATCTTTCTACAAATTTCTTAGAGCATCTCCAATGGCGTTGGCTATAATCGTTAACTAAATTGGATCTATAAGACATTATGTAAAATTTGTCGAACCTGTAAGACATTGTGCTTCAATGGTATTGGCTATATTGATTGGCTATAATTTAAAAATAGTATGTTATTAATATTTAGATTGTTATAAATTGAATATATCAGTTTAATATGATAATAAATAATATGCAATCAGTGATAAGGAGGAAAATAAATTGCGGGAGATGATGTGGAATTCGCTACAAATCTGTAGCGGATCGACAAATATAGCAATCCATAGGGGGATGGCTATAATTATACACAAGAGGTTGCTGTGGTTGGAGTTCTATTTTTTGTGAATATTGACTATAAAATTTAATTTTGGAAAGCTACGTGAACTTTTAGCTAAGGGCTTGTGAGGGTTGGGGATGCTCTTACATGCCTACGGAGGTTCGACAAATATAGTCATCTAAGAGGTTGGCTAAAATTATAAAAAAGAATAAGGATGGTTGGAGTGTGATATTTTCTAGACATTGATTATAAATTTATTTTTGTTATGCCAATTGCCAAATCACTTTTTAGCCAAGACATTTTCATGGTTGGATAAGTGTTTGTTTGTAATTTAAACCTATAGCTTAGCAAAATTCTTAAAAATTTTAACTTCTTAACACGAAACATTTGGGTTAGAGACTTCTTGATCACATGCCATCGTGGCATTAGCTCAGCCCCTATCCTTTATCGTTGTGAAGATGGAAAATAATGTGACAGGAGAAAATGGACTTTTCAAAAGGTTTCCAAAAATATAATTTCTAGAGCATAATGTAACGTAATTTGTAATAGGGATATCTCTAACACTATTATTAAAACAAGAAATGATATGATACAAGAATTTACAGATTGAAGACCAGATGGATAATGGATCAAACAACAACAAAAATGAAGTATTCACATGTCACTGGAAGAAATTTATTAATATGTTCACGCCTCGGTAAAGTTCTAAGGGAACAAAAACTGTCTACATATTCAGTATTAAGTGCTAGTGGATTCTAGTGTCGTCATATTGATTATTCGTAATCAGTATTTGAAGCATGTTTAACCCTGAATGAAATGATTAAGATATTTATCAAGGACGGTACGAAGTTCGAAATCAGTGTTCGTCATTTGTGAACCAGATTAGTGCACTAAACGCCAACACATATATAGTTGTTAATCGTGTTTATCGAACGGAGAATTGATCAGGTCAATCGATACAAGTCAAAACAATCCTTCAAAATGTTACAGGGATTGACAGCTGCTGATTAATAGACAAATCAAAATGAGTCATCAAAACACTATATATATATATATGAGGAAGATCCTAAGAAAACTCAGTTTATCAAGAAAACCGAGAAACCCACTTAATCACCGTTGATTTTATAATCATAATAACATCATTTTGCTAGTAACATCCAAATTTTATGACCGGAAAAGCTAGTTTATTAAAACTTATCAGATGTAACATTATTCTGATAGGGTAACACATCTATCTGATAGGGTAACAACTCTTTTTAATCAACCCAACAATGTAACAGCTTTATCTCAGAAATAGTGTGTATAATATTCAATGTACGCGTGTAACTTATGATTCATATATAGTGGATATGTAATATGAAACAAAGGGAGTATTTTATAAAAATTCAAAATATCAAAATTACAATGATGTTGAAAATACACATTAAACTTACTCGACATGCTTGATATACACCAAAAATGTTTAGGAAAATTAGCTGCAATTAAACAAAAATGTTTAGGAAAACTAACAGAATGCACCGGTAACTGTCTTAAATGACCAGTTTGAGTTCGTTGACCAACTTGATTTATCGAACCCATTTCAGTGACTCAACCAAGTGGCCACTTTAATCCCTTATTAGCATCTCCGGAGCCATGAAAAGAAGGGTAGTCTCCTGAAAATAAACAAAAAGATATTAAATTTTATAAAAAATAATAAATTGTATTATCATTTTGGATACTACTCTTGTGATTTTTTAACTACCCGCGGAGTTAGCATTAGGATATCATTAAACCTCCTCGCACTTCCAAAATCATAAATCTTAAGTCTAGGCACCTGAGTGAATGATATTTCTCTGGTGAAGATAAGTAAGAGCTCATAGAAGCTGCCTGATCCAATCATATATACACAAATAATAATATTAATGCACAATAATAGCATAGAATTTAGATACAAGTGATACGGTAGCGTATAATTTGGACACAAATGGTATTCTTATTACCTTAATGATTTCATTAGTGATTATTCCCTTCTCCAAAGATACCAAAAAAATGGCAATCTACACCAACATCCTCTAGTAGCATGTAAACTTTTCCTTTGTAAGACAACACCTTCTTCAACTTTATAATATTGGCGTGCCAAACAACAACGATATTTCTCTAGCTATGTTAGAAGGTATGCTATTATCCACCAGTTCAACACATTTCATAGCAAATTCTTCACGAGTCTCTATCATAGACTAAATACAATTCTCCACATGCCCCTACTCCACGAATATTAGTTTGTTTATATCTAATGAATGGATTCACAAAATCAGACTTGCTCGAGACTTGTAAATATGACATAAATCAAGCGAATTGTCAAGACAAATAGTAATATAGAATTTATTAATACTATTGTTATCATTAGGTAGTAGGTATTAGGTTACTTAATTCATTTACTTGAATCATTAAAATTCTAAAAGTGCTTTATATAGCCAAGACAATCATATCATTATCATTATTAATAATATCATCATCATCATCATCATCATCATCATCATCATCATCATCATCATCTAATGGAGTATATGAAAATGGATGTTATCCTCTCTCTTATTTGACATGAATCAGAACTAATATTAACATTACCGTACTTAAGTCATTTACTTGAATCAAAAACTATATCTTCACAGTCTATTCTCAATCTCTTCTATTTATTTATATCTAAAAATCTATCATTTACTTACGGTTTTGTGTTGCTTTATTATCATATAAACCAAAAAATACTAAAAAGAGATACAAACATATAAAAGACCTGACCGAGTTTGTTATTTTACACCAAACTATAAAAAAGATTGCAGAAAGGGGGGTTGCATACAATCTTTTACAAATTAAAAGATTCAAGAAAGCAAACACAAAAAATTGCACAAAACTAAGAACACCAAGTATTTAAAAATACCGGTGGATTGTTTGATCCACCCGTGAATATATATTAAGAAGAATCTGTAGATTTTTACAAACTCACAACTGCTGGTTTTCAACACTAGAACTTACAATAAAAACTCTAGCTCTGATAATGTTTCGAACAGTTCTAATGTTGCTACTAATTTGGTTATATATCCAAAGTTTTACAAAGCTAACTTGGATACAAAAACTGCACTCTAAACAACACTTTGCGGTACCACATTTGTCTTATGTATGTATTCTGAATTGTCTTCATCTTTGACTGATCTTCTTCAAATAATCCAAGTTGCATTGCATAAAACAGATGTGTTTCTGTTTCTTCTTTATTGTCTCAAATAGGCTACCATGTCCAAATTAGTGTAATCAACCCATGTGATCTATCAGATTTAAGCTTTAGTCACTTTCAACGGCTGCTTGTTCATCCATTGAAATGTGGCTCATCCGTTGATTGATTTACATTCAGCCGTTGAGAATTCTGGTCATTCATCCGTTGAAAGTTGTGCAGACTTCATCCGTTGAAATATTACTGATTCATCCATTGATCATCCTTCACTTAGATAAAATTACATTGCATTGGATATTTACAATTAGTCATCCTATTCTACCCATCTGTTGATGCATCACAAGAAAATACAAGTACCATTACAACTGATAAAATGATAAAGATTCTAACCTGAACATTTTACATTGTGTTATGTTATCATCAAAAACTATCGATTCCTAACAGAGTTCAACAAAATAAGGGAAAATAAAAGCTCAGAATTGAATATATGTATTACATGTTCAGCTTTCAAAACTCCCTTACTATTGACATTTTCATTGACCTTCTGCAACTCACCAACCAACAGTGATTCAGTTTTTTGAAGCTTTGACATCAAATTTTATCCAATTTGTTCCATCCTTATCAACATATGTTACATTGATGGAAACTTTTACGATTACAAAAACATATCAGCATTTTGATAGTAATGATGAGGAAGGTGGGGATATAGTGATGGTTAACGATATGTACATATGTATCAAAAAGAACTTATTGTTAGTTGGCTAAGTTAGTACTAAGTAAAGTTAAAGAGTTAAAATAAGTTTTTTAAATTTTTCTTCCCACAGAACAATATGACGATAGTTGGGAATAGAATCAAGCTAAATAAAGTTGAATTTGACCGTCGTCAAATATTAAAGATAATATAATGGCATCTTATCTTTCTCTATTCAAGTTTTTGCACGAGTCGATTTGAGCATGATAAAATTCGTATGGAACTATCAATTATTATTTCTTTTTGAAAAAACACACTTGCAAATTTATAACTTTATCAGAATCAAGCATACAGACGATAAAGTCCGGAGCAGTGTATAGCCACTCTGTGGACCTAACATAGAATATGAAACTCTTGCTAAGTTATGTGCTACCATATTCACATATCTATGAGCAAACAAGACTAACACTTCATCAAAGTGTTTAAGTAAATCAATACAATCTTCAACGATTGCATGAAAGTAATTGTATTTCCCCGGCTCCCATTAACTGCATCAACCAAGAGTTTTGCATCGCACTCAAACACACACTTACTGCTCTTCCAGTCCTTTGTCCAGGTTAGGCCCTCCTTTAGACTTATGGTCTCTGCTTCTCGCGGATGATAACTTCCCTGGACTACATTGCTTCGGGCACGAAGAAAATTACCTCATTCATCTCTAATAATGCATCCTACGCCTACCTGTTCAGTTCCCAAAACACAAGCTGCATCTGTGTTTATTTTGATCCACCCAGCGGGTGGTTTACACCGCCTCCGCTCCACTGTAGATTGTTGTGCTGTTCTTTCTGCCCTTCCTTCCCAAGCTTTCTGCCATTCTATTAACATACTACTCGGTTTTGATCTTACTCCGAAAGCCGAAGTGTTAACACGGTTCCAGACCCAATTGTTTCTGCGTTGCCAAAGATTCCAGCACAGTAGACTTACCATAGGACGTCATGGGATTGAATAAAAGTCCAATGGACAGACTGAAGAAGCAAATAGGAATATTGATGGAGGATCTGTGGACTGTCCAAATCTGGCCTCACAATGACGAAATCCAGCCATCAATCTTGACAGGTGTTTTAAAATCGAATTTTTTGAACACATTATTGATCTGGAGACCACATTCCCTCAGTTGTTTACAGCGGAAACAACCACGTGGAGCTCGTGATAAATATTGTAGGCCAACATACCTGCTTCAGCTGTGAGTCTGTGACGCGTTAGCAACCTATCGTCCCGTCATTTGTGGCTCTAAGATATATATGGGCGACGGATGCATACACTGCGCTCTTCCTAGCACGAGCACTCCAGGCTGCATTAAAGATGCCTGCAATGTCAACTCCTACAATCCATTAGGCCTCGGAGAGGATGCATTATACGTTGAGTCTATGCCAATGGATTATCAGTCGGATTAAGCTACCAATCCCCTGAGCCATTCCCAATCACATGTGCAGTTTCAGATCTCCTGAAAGGTCTATCTAATGAAACTACAGGTATGGTAGGCCTTGCAAATCTAACAACTTCATTACCTGCACAAATGTCGACACAGTTTAAGCTACCTTACAAATTTGCTCTCTGCATACCATCTACATCTGAATATGCACTCGGTCACATGTTTATATGCGGATGGCCATATATTTTATTACCATACAGTAAAGATATTGCTAAAGAATTGATCACCACACAACTTTCCATTAACCCCATTAGTACTACACTGGTGTATACAACTGGTGACCCTTCGGATGAATATTCCATAGATGTTAAATCTATTAGTGTTCATAACAAACCAGTAACAATTAATGCTTCTTTGCTATCCATAAACAAGGAAGGCTACGGGGGTACCAAATTTAGTACCATTACTCCTTATACAAAACTAGAGACTTCCATATATAGCAGTCTCGTTAGTGCTTTTAGCAAGACTGCGGCACTGAGAAAAATGAAAAACGTAGCATTGGTCGTGCCATTTGGAGCTTGTTTCAATGCAAAGAATATAGACAAAAGCCAGACAGGACCTGTAGTGCCTTTCACTGATATTGGTCTAGCAGGTAACAAGTTTTGGAGATTTTACGGTGCCAATTCAATGGTGTCAGTGAGCAAAAAAGTATTATGTATGCCTGGCATTTGTGGATGTGGGATCATATCCAAGAACCTCTGTTATTATAGGAGGGCATCAAATGGAGGATCATCTTATTGAATTCAATCTTGTTACCTGCAGGGTGGGAATCAGCACTTCACTTCTAACCCGAAATACGACTCGCTACCAATCTAGAGTCATATAGGATTTTTGGACACAAGTTCTGTTTAGATATTGCCCCTAGTCTTTTCAGAACATGTTCATCTTCTGAACTTGGGATTTTGTCGAACTGCTAACTGCTGAATAAGCTGTTACAGTGTTTAAAATAATGATATATTTTTGTTAATCAGGAAATAAACCAAAGTAAGTCTATGGGAGATTAATGTTACAGCAACAAACTAGACGCAATCTGCAATCCGTGTAAAATGTTAAGATGTAATTGATTACTGGTAAATATAGAAAATCAGAGCAAAGTAAAAACATTCATCATAAGCTATTCAGTTTTTGAACTTAGAAGTGCAGCCTTAGGTAATTAAGTTCAACTCCTCAACTAAGAATAAGGAAATTACATCTGGATTTTGAGAGTTCTATCCATTTCTCTCGGTCTGAGGTACTAAGCTAGCATCATTTAAACAACTTTCTAATTTACGCGCGTAAAAGATCAACAGTTCTGAAACAATAAACACAAGTTCACCTGCAGAATTGTCTAGGCGAGTGAAAGTTTCATCTATTATTAGCATATACTAATTGTTCCGTTCATTTTCTGGGATGATCAACTATATTCTCAGCATATACTAATTTTCTAGTTCATTTCCTACAAGATCAACACATAAGGAGTGAGGGAGAGAGTATGCACATGCATCTCAAAATAAGTTTTCTACATAACAGTTAACACAAAGAAGAGGAAACAAATGCTGAGAACGATACTAAAATCTTTAATTCTGCTTAGTTATCATTTTTACTAGAACTATGAACATCAACCAATCTTCAATGCGAAGACCTATTAACATCAACCACATTTCTGGGTGCAGAACACTCTACAGACGATCAATATGGAACTTTATAATGCAGCACACATTTCCGTCGATAGCCTGCACAGTTTTTATGTATAAGATTTTAGGCTTAATGACCTTGTAGCCCTTGAAGTTTGGGTGGAAGTTCCGATGCGGCCTCGAAGTTTAAAAACGTACTCCCTCCGTCCCAACAGGTTCTTTACAGTTACCTCTTTTGGACGTCCCATCCATTTCTTTACATTACAAAACTTTCCCAAAATAGTTAATGGGTCCCACCACTTTATCACTTTTCCTTCCTTTTCACACTACTTTTACTCCACTATCTCTCTTTTATATATTAAAAATCGATGGGTCCCACCACTTCACCCACTTTTCTTCCTCTTTTTCACTACTTTATACATATTTCTTAACCTCCGTGCCCAAACCCAATGTAAACAATTGGGTGGGACGGAGGGAGTATCTTTCAACCCTCAAAGTATCTTTTTCGTACCTTTCAGCCCTTATGGCGTATACGGGTTTATAATGGGGTGGACAAAGTTGACATTTCACACGTGAGGGTTAAAAGGGGCATTAAACATTAAGGGTTAAAAGGAACATCTAATGTATTTTAATGTATTCTTTAGGGGTTAAAAGGAACGAGATGTATACTTTAAGGGTTAAAAGGTACGCCCAAACTTTACCCCGAATGTGAATTGTCAAGTTTATCCCCCGATTTATACCGGTATTTTTGAAAAGGGCTAAAAGGTACGACAAAGATACTTTGAGGGTCGAAAGGTACGTTTTTAAACTTCGAGGCCGCATCGGAACTTCCACCCATACTTCGAGGGCTAAAAGGTCATTAAGCCAAGATTTTAAGTATACTCTTGAGCACTATGGACTGAGAATTTGAAATGATCATATCAACAAGAAAGGAGTGATCTTTTGAGGATTCTCAAACAACCAACATTGCATTCTGCATGCTTTGTGCATCATTTCTGATTACTGATAAGTACTTTGTTTATTGTCCGCCCAGCAATTTATATTAAGAACTCAGTATGACTCAGCTCAGAAGTTTTACTATCAGTCATTGGCAATTTTATTCTTGTTTTTCAATGTAAACTTCTAAAGTAACTCAAATTTTAAGTTCTGGAGGCTTTAAACTTAACAGTTTTAAGAACCCTACATAAATTGTTCTTTTGATATTTTGACTTTTTTGTGATATACTATTATTTATCAATGATTTGGACAATTCTTTAACATATAAGTTAAATAAAGTGGGCCACCTGATATTTATATTTGTTGTCGAAAGGATGGCCAATCAAGAAAATAGCCATTACATCTCTCCGTATACTCGATTTTAAACTCTGGACTAAACAATTTGAGTACTTCTCAAAAAAAAAACAAAGAAACTGGATGTGAACTCAAGATAATAATGTGAATTTGAACTTCAAATTAAGCTCATTGAAATTTTGACATATTTAAATCCGGTTTTAAATTGTTAATTGATTTAATCAGAGAAAATGCAGCAAAACAAATATTTGAATAATTTGAGGCAAATACTTAATCCAGCTATATCCAAAGTGCAAACAAGTGGTGCGAACTAGTGGTGCAAAAATCTGACCATCTGTCACAAGATACTATGTAAATGTAATAATGAAGATATATTTTTGGTGGCCCTGCTTTCAGCTTATTGCTACTTAGAGTACTTGTTTTCATCCCAAGCATCTCTCACAGCCACAAGCTTTGATATTAAACTCATACTTACATTTAGAGAGAGGCCCATGAGGCCATGTGTACCAAACAATCTTGTCCCTTCTCTCTCAGCCACAAGTACTCCAACTCTTTCCTACCCCACTTCACTTCTTGAAATTTCTATACACTTCTTTAAATTTTTCAAGATTTTTTATTTTCTATATATTGACCATATTTGATTCTTTCCCTTCTTTCTTAGTACTATTGTCTTAAATTTGCGAGGACTTTGCATAGGGGAGTGGCAATGATGGTTCAAGAAATGAAGGTAAGTTTGTGATTATTTTATGACAATTTCCATGTCGGGTTGATGCTCTTAAGTACGTACTCTCAATTTATGTGTCATCATGATGTTAGTAAGGATTACATGTATATTTTTTGTAGTGTGGATTGGTTGAATGCATATTTATGGAATAATAATGTGCTGTTATGTTATTGTAGTTGACTAGTTGTGGTTTTTGGTAACTATTGGTATTGTTTGGAGAAAAATTAGTGAATTTTACTATGAACTTGTATCCGAGAAGGTCGTGCTTAGTGCATTAGCTAGAAGTAAGGCCTTTTCTTTGTTAAGATTTTAGGAGAACCGATAATTTGACAAGAATGTGTTGTCACTATATATTCTAATGGTACTATGGTAGTTGCGGCTATGGTATGGAATGGACAGAACATGTCCTAATTGGTTTTCAAGTTAGTCATTGGTTTGATGATGGAGTTGAAATTGCTTTTCTACTATGTTATAAATAGCTGATCACCGATCACATATGCTATGATGATTTGCGGGTTAATAGATTAAGTAGATGATATAGACTCAAATCCCAGTTTAGCAAAACTGTAACATATGGATCATCACAAAGTCCTAGTGTTCTCAGATCACATTTAGGGCAATTATGTCGTCAAGTTTCTGTTGGCATGAAAAATAATTTCAAAAAGATAAACTTAGCATTTCTAGAGTACTAAATTTCGAGAAACTTCTGTTAGGCATAGTTTGCTGTGCTCAATCACATAAGAAATTAACCAGACACATCAGTATTGTTGGAAATTTTGTTAGATGATACATGTGTAATAAGTAGGCTAATTGTTCATATATACGTAGACTTATGGTTGCATATAATGAGGAGAACTGCAGTATGTGGGTGTCGGTGTGTCAATTCTGGTGTTATTAATTGTTTTGGATCTGAGCTTATGATTCATCAGCAGTATAACCCGTATACTTTTATTTGACTCTACCATAGATAGCTTAGTCTCTGATGAGAAGTAATACTTCAGAGTCCTTTCCTTTTTTGACGCTAATAAGGCCACACATATTTTGTGTTTCATCTACAGGGTGAAACTGAAAACACGGGCCAGAATATCTCTGATATGTGCAGACATGAGTTTCCTACTGGTGGCAACTTGCAGTCCGAGACATTAGACCCCAAACCTCTCAGTTCCTTTGAGAATGAATATATGCCAAAGGTCTCATCTCTATCTTGCTGCGTGCTAGTTATATTTTAAGGTGTTAATTTAGTTCAAATTAAGAATGGTCTGCCTTTCCTTCTAAACAGGTCAGGAAGCCTTATACAATAACAAAGCAGAGAGAAAAATGGACAGAGGACGAGCATCAGAGATTTCTTGAAGCTTTAAAGCTGTATGGCCGTGCTTGGCGGCATATAGAAGGTGAACTTTTCACAACGTTTACTGAAATTATCATACTCTTGACCGGTTTCCTTAATCTGATTATTGTTTGTGTTAATGTATTGTAGACTCTCGTACCATAATTGTTTCAATTCAATCTTTGAACCCCCCGTTTCATATTTACATACACAGAACATATAGGCACAAAGACGGCAGTTCAAATTCGAAGCCATGCTCAGAAGTTTTTTTCTAAGGTAGATCTTAGTGTGATTCAGTTAAATGTTTTTATGTATATATTGGTTGCTAAATCATTTAGGATGAAACTAGGTTGTTTACAATGCTTTTATGTAACTTGGTTACGTATTTACTCTTCAGGTTGCACGAGATTTGAATTCTGTGAGTGCTAGCTCCCAAATTTTGGTTGAAATTCCTCCCCCTAGACCTAAAAAGAAGCCTCTCCACCCATATCCCCGTAAAGTGGCTGACCTGCTTATGAAACGATCAGTAGTTTCAGATCAGCCAGACAGATCTTTGTCCACCAATGCCTCTCTTAATGACATGGAGAACCTATCTTCAACTTCAGTCCTGCCTACGATTGGTTCAGACACGACTTGCCCAGCAGTTTCAGAACTGAATACTCATTGCCTGTCACCAATATCATGCACTTCCAACCCTCCTTCTGGCAATACGTCTTCAATGGAAAAAGATCACGAGGGCATGACATCTCATTCATTTGCAACAGAAAATGAATCACCACCGTCGGTCCAAGAGATTCCTAGCTCTAAGACAGAGAATTTATCACCATCTTCAAGCATCAAGCTATTCGGAAAAATGGTTCTGATAGCAGATTCAAAAAGGCCATCTACATTAACAGAAGAGTGTAATGATTTCTTCTCAAAAAGAGCCCATGACGATAGACTCGTTGAACAAAACAAGAAGCTCCTTGAAGCAATCCCAACAGATAACATGGAAAGTCAGGTGTCGTATGAGTTGCTCTGCAGTAGCACGCGGACCTGTGAAAGCCTGTACGAAACCAAAGGGAGTTTAAACAAAGAAAAGAGGCGCACAGATGCAGTTTCAAGAACTTTTCGAGCTGCTGTGAATCTGTCCTTGGAACTAAGATTAGTAGATGAAGGGACTGGAGATCTAAGCTCCTTATATTCAACCAGCAGATCATACAATGAAATATATGGTATACAAACATACCCTGGTACTACTAATGGGTCTCAATATCGAACTAACATTCAGCCAAGGATGAACAGCAGGGGATTTGTCCCGTACAAAAGATGTGCCGAAGAAATTGACACACTGTCACTAGTAAATGTTTCTGAAGAAAGCAAGACGAAAAAGATTCGTGCTTGTTCTTAGTACCCCCTCGCAACATTTGAGCTTCCTGTTGACGTGTGTTGCAGTCAATTACAGATCATGTAGCACTAGAAAATGTTTAAGCAAGCTAAAGATCGGAGAACGGTGAAATTATAACTGATAAAAAATGTACAAGATTTTCAGTCTTCATTGTTTGGATTTTAGATTTGCCGATGTCCCAGAGGCCTAATGGTTATGGGATTTGATGATAGTTAGAGTCCTGCATGCAATGCCTCGTTTCGCAAATTTTACAGTCACCAGAGGAACTAGAACTCCCCTGAAATCGGTTGTGGCGTATAGCTCCTTGGTTAATTATATACAAGTGTTTGTTTCCGGTACTATGCAACTAGAAAGGTACATATTTCATCATACTAACCTCGAATACCAGGCGTGTTCCTCTATTTTGCAGTAAATGGTGTTCAAGGGTTCAAGTCCATGACAAACATATGAGCCCCTCGGATGGGGTTCAGGGCTTTTATCTGCATCTTCAAGGGTTCAAGCCCTGATGAAGACGCAGATAAAAGGATGGCTTTAGGGAAAAATGCAAATGCACCATTTATAACAAGGCCACCTTTGGATTGGTTGTATACAACAAATATTCAGTTGTAAATACACAAATTTGTACTTGTATATATACAACATTTCTGGCATAAAGTGTAATATTTGAAATATATTGTTACAGTATTTTTTGTATATCTGATAATATTAGAATGTGTTCACATTTTCGTTTTCCCGCTGACTGCATATTTTTATTGTTGTGCATGGATAGTCAAAAGTACAGATAACATGACCTTAACAATAAAAGGGCAACATATGCAGTTTACCAATATAATGATGGTTAAGCAATTCTACTGATCAAATCCATATCTGGAACAAATTAAGCTCACATGGTCAAAATACTGAAAGCTGAAATAAAAACCAAGTAGCTGAAAGCAGATGTCATAGTCCAAGCAATAGCTGCAGCCATTAGATTCACAACCACCTGAGATTTCTTCTAGCAGTAAAACATCACTCTTTTCACGTTCTCTTTCAGAGCAGGCAAGGGCCTAACAGCTGCATTGGCATTTACTGCCCTGGTGTTCCTTCCAACTCCACGACCAGCGGCACTCGCCATTGACTCACCATCAGAAGTCTCAGGTTCCATGTAAAAGCGAGCTCGAAAGGCTGCCAAGTGAGCATAATATGCTGGTGGCACTGTCATTACAAAACAAAATGGAATTAAATACAGACACTGGCAAGAAAGTTGGAAATTAACATCAAACATTTAAAAATGTCTGAAAGAGCTACAGAATTAAGGGGAGAAGCTTACCAATTGAAACTGATCGTGTACACCTGGCATATCTGAAAAGCACAGGAAAAGGGGGCATAAATTTAGGTCCACCAAGATTCAATAAATAGCTTTGCCCAATATTTTAAGCAATTTAAAACACCACGGTAAAACTATGTAGTTGCCAACTAGTAACAAATATGTACTTACGTGTAACATAGATTGTTGGTAAGGGATTGCAATCCATCTGCAGAAAACTTGTTCTCATCCCACAGAACGTGATAATGTGCTGGCCGGCTGGTTCCCTGTTATTGCACAGAAGCCAAAATAATCAGAATTTTCTTAAAACTGCTACAAATGAACCTGACCATGAACCACTTGGTTAATTAATTTACTTGAATGCCCGCATGGCTACACAGATAGAAGTCGAATTCAGTGGGGTGACAGATTTTAGAATCAACCACAGTACCTGTAATTTGAACAGTACAAAATAATTTAAGGTAATAGCCCTGCAATGTATAACAGATATCACAACACAAGAGGGAAGGAACGAAGGTCTACCAGGCAAAATATTTCCACTCCTATCAACTTGATTACGGTCACGATGGTTGTTGACAAACAACCTTGTGTGATGGCGTTTCTGAACCACAACAAATGTCACGGGAGGCTGATAATTGGGCTCCAATGAAGCGCATGCCTTTTATTGGAGTTATAGACATGAAAGGTGCAGGAACAAGTACATTAGGTTCAAATTTATATTTCACAAGCAAAGCTAAAAATGCATATATATATATATATATATATATATATATATATATATATATAGGGTCGCGCTTAAGGGAGAACCAGTCCTTAAAATAGTGTCATAGAACCACTAAGGTTCTACTGCGGAACCCTAAATTTTAAATAGATTTTTATATATATATATAATCTGCAAACATCCCAAAATACCACCTTGCGAATCGCATCAAGCTCATAGAGAAGAACTTGATAGAATTGCCCCTCACTAACACCATCCCTGCATGATGAGTTCATAATTAGAACAAGGGTAAATTAGATAGAAGAGCCCCACGATATGTCCCAATATAGACGTTATAATACCTGTAGAAAATAATGCGCTCAGGTTTTTTCCCAGTTGCTCTGCGGAATGAAATCAGCAGCTCCCTAGAGCACAGAAACATAATCAACAACTTGATCAGAAACCACAAAACATAAACGGAACCAGTCTGGTTTATTTGTTAATCATTTAAAGATTGGGGAAAAGATCTTACTTAATCATGCCACCATGAACTATAGTCCCCCTGTTCGGATCCTGCCAGCTCTTGTACAGATCCTGGATGAGCTCCTGTCTATGGGCTTGGGCACAGACCAAGCCAGCATACTTGGTGATCTCAGGCCAATCTTGAGATGCAACCACCTAAAATTTTAGCAACATATCTTGTAATCAACGAAAGCAACAGCGGTAGATAATGAAGGATACTGGTCTAATAGAGGCAACACCGCAACTGTATATATATTAATACATCATAACACAAATCAAGAATATAAAAACACTTAATGAAAACTTGAATCATACTGCTGCTATTGATGGACTAGAATCTTCTCCAGGATGAGGATGTGTGACATCAGCACCAAAAATTATAGTAGGTCGGTCGCTCACAAGTGGAATCCGCCTAGACACTGCCTCACGAAGAACAGTATTTCTTCCTCCAACCTTGACATTGATCTTCAGGGCCACGTTTGCCAGATACTGCTTGCTCATCTTAAAGACATGTTTTGTCAAGCAACACTGCGACACTATTCCGAGTTCGGTCTCACAAATTCTTTTCAAGTCACCTTCGAATCATCAAAACGAAATCTCAATGAAACGAATATCATCAGACAAAGTGCGCAAACACAAATCAAATAAATAAGTCATCCACCAAAAGTGAATATTATAATCATCTAAGAGCTACAGATTGCATACCATAAAGAGAGCCATTATTATCTGGTAGAATCACAACCAACAAGTCAAGCTCCTTCTTGAGTTTCATAACCTCCTGATGTCTTGTTTTTAATACTCTCTCGACCTGATCAGGACGTGCACTGGTTGGAGGGAGAACGGGATCAGGATTGAACCTCTACACATGGAACACATTGTTTATTTTTAGTTCACGAAGCCAAGGTCATAGATAACATTAAAGCAAAAAAGCAGACTTGCATTATGTACCATTCCTGAAATTGTACACATTTGTGCAAGTTCAGAACAAAAACCACTGGCCAAACTATCTTGAACATTACGTGCAAAGTTCAAGCACATCCAATTATTGACAATTCCCCCGTTAACCATTTTCTGAAAAAGAAAAATCAAATTGATCAGAACAATATGATAGATGGGCTAGGGGTATGTTTTTGGTTCTGTTTCAATACACATGTATGCAGATGCAACGTCCAACTTTAAACAAACCCATTCAAAGCAAATAGCAACGAGAACTCAAACAGCCAGCTTGTTAGTGTCGAGAACAAATTATATTTTTATATGAAGAAAAGAAGGATAGCATATTTAACCACTGAATCTTAAAAAAGTGGGCCAGTCAACACGCTTGATTGTAGCACTTTATTTTGTTGAATATAAAACTTGCCTTATTCATCATATTCCACTGGCCAACTTGAGGCAAACATTCCTTCTCCCGTCCAGTATCGTGGTATTTTAGCTGCACAGGAAAGGAGTCAATCACCAAAGTAACCAGCGGGAATACGTGTATGACCACTACAATTTAGCATTACCCATGGTGGAGAGAGAACTCTAGCTTCTACTGAGGCTAGCTTGTCACTAATTTTGATTCCAAACTCCTTTGCATAAGGATCGTCAGCATATGCATTATGCTCAACAGTCTAAAGGACAAAACAGAAGAAGAGGACATTATTGTGTTAATCTTATTTCACGAAACATGTAGTGAGAGATCAGAGATCCCAACCACATACATTCAGCAGACCAGGTTAAAATCCAGAGACGCAAAAATATTCCAACTTTAAATTTATTTTAATTCAAATGCATAATTTGCTAGTATGTAAAAACACCACAAATCAAATGATACTACCAGCAAGCACACAAGACAGTACCTTAAAAGGAAATAAAATTGAAAACAATAAACAAGAGAAGTGTTGCAGACAAAAAAAACCTGGAGGATGTCCTTCTCCCTATCGCTAGGGCGTTGACAAGTAACTTTTAGCAATGCTGTAATCTGCCTCTCATTTAACCTTTTCGAGTATCTCTGTCCCTCTACAATCTTGCAAACCTGAAACGAGTATCTCATGGAGGTTTTAAATTAATACACGGCCATCCTAGAAACACTAAAGAAAAGAGCAATGCACAAACCTCCATGGGTAGATAATTTGGTCTTTGTAGATTGCCAACTTGTAAGCAAGGCCATTGAGTCTGTTTTAGCGTGAACTTGTATGTCTCTTGAAAATACTCCACAACAGATTTGATAGTACCTCCGTCATCTACTGGGAAACTATGTATATAAACATACATACAAAGTGTACCATGTCAGACAAGAACAAAGCCTGAAAAAAAAACTAAAAGTAACATTTTGTCATTAATTCATACGTGAGCTCTCTTGTCGCCTGTGATGTTAACCCACAAATGCGATACTTTCTGCGCATACTTCCACGGTGTAAAACCTCAACTTTTACACCCCTCAAAGCCTTTTTGATCTGGCATTCAAGTAAAGAATGGACTAAGATTGATACTATTGCACACATAAATGACAAACAGGCAGAGAATGGAACATACAGAGCAAGCTACATAGACTTGATAAAACGATATGCTTAAAGAGAATATAATATAATATCAATCAAGGAAAAATGTAAGAACAAAAACAAACATATAGCATCAGTTATCTACAATTATCAATTACATTATACATATACATATATGTATATATAGTCCAAGATGTTAAACTGAGACTACCAGAAGAGACCAGATAGGTCCATACAAGTGGCATAGAAAATTCAAACCCGTAGACACAACCCAAGGGTTCTAACAAGCACACTCATACAGAATCTCGGTATATATTACGAATAAAAATAATACTCCCTCTGTCTCATTTTAAGTGATGTTTGACTTTTTAGTTTTTAACATGTATATTGAGGTGTCAAAAAACAATATCTACACTCAATAAAATAATTCAATTCTTATATCAAATAAAAGTTTAGATTCTAAACTTTTATTTGATATATATTTTATAAAGAATAATTATGTTTAGATGTGATTTCTTTAACATCTTAAGCATGCTTGTTTGTTATGGGACGGAGGGAGTAATGCATAGAATCATTTTCCATGAAATGTGTAGTATAAATGAATTACACAAAGTTAAAATTACTTAAGCGAATCTAGACAGTATCTTGATGATCTACCAAGACTGCAGAAAATAAATTTCAAAATTTTTTCGAACCTTCACACGGTCAGCATCCGACAATGGTCTCGATGAAACATCCCTATTCAACAGTTGCGAGATGAAGTCAATAACAGGAAGAGGCTCAATAAACGCAGTGGAGGACATATCTGTAGTACAGAACATAGCTGTGTTAGTAACACAAAATAGACATTATGCAAAAAAAATCTTAAAACTATATACAGCTACAGTAATCAATGTCATAATTTAACAACATTATTATAACGCAAACACAAACCAATGTTCAGTGATAATCCCATCTGTGTTGGTCGTATGCTCTGGTAAAAACCTCTCCAGCTTTCTAGACCCTCACCCAACGGCTGCCTTCGTCCAAGATCAGCAGAATAGAATGACCGTCCCACAGGAGAAAACCTAACGCATAACAGCCACACCAAATAAAACTCAATTGCTCATGTCAGGCCATCTACTTAAACATGTCTAGTTATATATAAATACAGATGAGTAGCAATGTTCAAGTCCATGTAACCTTTACCTAGCAGTAGGCAGTTCCCTTAGAACAATGTCTAAAACCTGCAGAGCTTCTTGAGGTGCATCAGCCTGCCTCCCAGTTAGAAACATCTCCAGGTGGTGCAAGTCAGCTCGTGAAGCTAATTTGATAACAACTTTAAATTCCCGTTCCCTCCTGCATTCAAGGCAGGTGAATCAAATAGCGACAACAAAGCCTACTTCCGCGTTCAAAAAAGTTATTATATAAATTACATCCAGATATACCTTGCAGTGCCCGATCCATCATCTTCATCAGTGAGAACAATTTTGAACTCTTTGGAGATAAAAGGAAGAGGCCCAGCTGTATATAAACTCTTTCTGCCATCATAAGCAGGAAGGCGCTTCCCAAGATGAGTTTCTTTATACAACTTCACAAGCTGGTTTATCACAGCACGATTCACCCCACGAGAACTGACCTCCGGAGAGATTGAAACCTAGGCGACATGAAGAAACCTATTTACTTAAAAGATCACACTATAACATAACTTGATCCCAGAAAGCAAATACTCTGTAGATACGACTTTAATAAACAGATTTAACTTGTATTTTAGAATCTTCAACATTAAAAACAAGCATGCTACCAACTGGATCAGCTGTTATATTATATAATAGATTATAACAGCTAATAATCTGATTAACGAATCTTTAAGATTGCATTAAAAGGGTCAATAGAACTCACATCATATTGATGTAAATCCTTATCAGGCAGTTCAGCAAAGAAATGGTTCGCCTTAACAATAACTCGGGAACCAGTGCTTCCCCTTCCTGGACGAGGTGGAAATCTCAAAGATTTAGTTGACATGGGAATAGACTGAACAGCCTCGGTCGAAGATGACTCTGGCGTCATAGAGATCTGCTGAAACTTTTGTGTCAACTGCAAGGACGATGGATTAGCTGCTCTGACTACAGGACTGGCTACAGATTGAGTGTCTTCTGCTGGTAATACATGAGGCATGGGCTGAGTCATTACCCCTGCTTGCTGGGGAGCCTGGGTAGCTTGGTGCAACTCGGGAACTGATGGCCTAGAAGGTCCACCAGCAGATGATACAAATCCTCCACGGGCACCACTTGCCACACCACCACGGCTCTGGGGCACGGGTCCACGAGGTTGCTGAAAAAACTCTTGAGGTCCCCCAGTATACTGCTGAGGAGCCATTCCACCCCGCGGGCCACCACGCCCACCATCATATCCACCACGCCCTTGGTATGCACCTCCCGGTTGCTGTGGGGCCGAACCTCTAACTCCTCCCTGCTGCTGCAGCTGCTGTGGAGGGCGTTGAGGTGCCCCTCTTCCTTGCTGCTGTTGGGGCTGCTGCTGCTGCTGAGAAGGGCGTTGAGGTGAAACCTGTCCTTGCTGTTGTGGCTGCTGCTGTGGAGGGCGTTGGGGTGCACCATGTCCTGCACTAGAATCCTGGGGCCCCGAGCTCTCGCCTCCACCTGGAAGTTCAGTTCTCCTCTTTCTCACCATGCTTACAACTATATCCAGAGACATGACCCAACAACATAAACAATAAGTTTAAAATATGTTGTACAATGACAGAATCAGCAACAATCGAATAAGAGGCAATGATATAGCACAATAGCACATTACAGAACAGAATTTAGACCATATGCCAAATCTAGCAAGCTAATCTAATATCCAAGGACAAATCAGTCAAATACCCTCTACCAAACACAATTGACATTGACCTAATAATTCAGCTTTAAACCTCAAGCAAGTATCCAAGGACAAATCAGTCAAATACCCTCTACCAAACACAATTGACATTGACCTAATAATTCAGCTTTAAACCTCAAGCAAATATTATACGCAGCAACCAACAAACTCTTGGTTCAATGGTATCTCCCTCACTCCCTTTACGGGATGTTGAGGGTTCGAACCTTATCAAATACTAGTTACCGAGGCACTTAAAATCATTAACATCAACAAACACACACACTCCCTCCCCCACCCTCTCCCTCGACTGATCAATATATCAAGCACGTACAAAAGCAATTGACAACAACAGACACACACTATAATCAATATATCAAGAATATAGAAAACCACTTAACAGCAACATACACACACACACATATAAGCACAATATATAAACATCTCCTAAATAAACACATTAAACACTTCGTTTAATCAACAAAATCCACCTAAACTCCATAAAATCGTCAAAAACACACAATAAAAGGTGAAAAAACACATACAATCAAAAAATTACCGCAAAACAGAACAAAAAACTCACAGAGCCAACCAAAACAAGTGTGATTAACCCAAAACAAGCAAAAAATCCACCAATCACACACACAAAACACATAAAAAAAAAGGAGAAATCAACCAAAAAAAGCTCAATTTAACGGTGTAACACACAATACCGCTTACAATCGCCTCCAAACCGCCTCCGTGAAACCGCTAATTGATCGGAAAACAGCTTTAACACCGCCTGTACGTATATATTTTTCTCTAAGTATGTGTGTGTGTGTGTGTGTGTGTGTGTGAGAGACTCTCTTGTTGCTTTGTAAAATGCTTTGGTTTTGGTGAGGCTCGTGTCTGTGAATTGACGGTTTTGACCCTACGTTATTGTTTGTAGCTCCCGAGTGGCCACGAGTTGACTCGGAGATGACGTGGACGTGTGGAAAGTGTTTGGGGTTGTGGTCGGCCTTCGAGGTTGGTGGGTGACGTGGAGTGCCTACATGGCAACGTTAATCATGAGAAAGGGGCAAAGGTGGTGGATATGATTGGCTTTCTAAAAGTTGTGAAATTGTTATGTTTGGAAAAGTAACGGATAAGTCATATTTTTGCATTTTCTAAAAACTTAATCAAATATGATATTAAAATCATTAAAAAGTTCAAATATATTATGCTTTATTTTTTAAATGCATATGATTTAGAGGATAATAGTGTTGTAATAATAAAGTTTTAATATATATTAATATATAACTCGTGTCATGCACAGGTTAACATGTGATATTTATAATTTCATCGTAAAATAGGGTGTTACTCCACTACAGACCTCTCTTAGAATAAAAACTAAAAACCAAAATAAAAAAATTTATAAATCACATCAAAATATATCAAATATGGTATGGATTTTTTTAATTTTTAATTTTTTTAAGAATGAGAATAAATCTCAACGAGCAGATTCGACAAGATCTTGACCGAGAAGTTCCTTTCATTCAGGAAAGTTTATGTAAGATGACCGGGGACATTTAAATAATAAAATTTTAATATCTGATAAGAAAGCGCCTTTCTTCTTGGCAACCTGAAACAAAACACAGAGTGTCATATCAAAGTGATAGAGATATAGCAAGTTGCAACCAAATAATCTCCATTATTACCGACTAACAAAACATTTTGTAAAACCACAAAGAAAGTGATATATAATCGCGCAGGAAAACTATAATAAAAGAAAACAAAGTAAAGCCTAAACAAATTGAGGATAGCCACTAATTGGATCTTCATCCACTCGGTCTACATATTGCATTCGAAGTAAAACCAAGATTGTAGTCAGCTTACAAAGTACCAACACAAGGTCTGCATATAAAATCTAGATGGGAGCTAAACACAAAATAATATCGGCTATAAGGAAAATAAAGCAAACAAAAGTAACCAGGCAAAAATCAAAATGGCTAGAATTTAAACAACTGAGGATGTTGTTCACAAGCGGAAGATTAAAGCAGACAAAACAATGTTTGCTTTGAAGACCACAGGAATAAATGTTAGATCATATTCGGGATGTAAAACCACCGAAAAAGAGCCCAGGACACTTTCACAACACTGTTTTCAAAGAAGAATAATACCATGTTACTAATTTTGGAAAATGAATTACTATCAATGGCACAAAGAGAAATGACGATTTCTAAATACTTCCATAAGATGAAGTCAGTATGTCGTAAAATTTCAAATTTGGATTCAACGACTACTATTCAGAAAGCCAGGATAACAAGCATAATTATCCATGGCTTAAAGCCTGAATACAGGAGTTTTATTAGTGTTGTGCAAGATTAGCCAACACAATCATCTCTTGCTTAGTATGAAAATTTGATAGCAGCTTAAGAGGTCATGACAAAGCAAATGGAAGGAGTCTCGCTAAAAGGTGAAGAAGAAGCACTCTACACCAAGCACAACTGCAGAGACGGTGTAAAACAGCAGAGTAGGGACAGATTCAAGAATTTTGTATGCATGTCATAAAGTCATTAAGAAGAGAGGTTTTTGTTCAGGAGGAGCTTCTGCAAATCGAGATAATACTAAGAGATTTGATGGAAATTGTTATAATTATGAAAAAAAAAGCGCCATATGGATAAAGATGGCTGGTCAAATAAGAAGTCTTTAAATAGTAATATTGCTACATCCAGCACTAACGAAGAAGATAGCGTGGGTGAAGAAGCACAATGATGAAGATGTATCTCCTTTCTAAATGACAACAAAAGAGATTATTTATTATAAGAATGATTGGATTGTAGACTCTGGATGTTGAAATCACATGACGAACGATAAACATAAGATGCAAAACTTGTTTGAGTATGGGGGAAATCAGGTAGTGGTAACAGCCGACAACTCGAAATTACCAATAGCTCATGTTGGAAAGGCGGTTGTTATACCTCGGTATAATCAGAATAAAGTGTCACTACATTATATTTATCATGTTCTAGGAATGAAGAAGAATCTATTATTTGTGACTCAATTAACTTCATGAGATCACTATATTGTCTTTGATCCAAACAATGTGAAGGTAATTCAAGACCTTAATATCTCTGAAAAACCAATAATACAGGGGCATAAGTTAAAATCAGTTTACGTAATGTCTACAGAATCTGCATTTGAAGACAAGACACAAAGAAATGAGACATCAGAGTTGTGGCATATGCGGTTGGGTCACGTTATAAAGCTAAGTTTGATGATGAAGAAATCGATACTTAATGGACTTCCTCAAATTGCATTAAGAACAAATATCGTATGTACAGGATGTCAGTACGATAAAGCACATCAATTGCGATATGAAGACTCAAAGTTTAAAGTAAAAGACCATTGGAGTTGGTATATTTGATGTATTTGGGCCTATTAATCAGTCATCGATTAGAGGAATGCGATATATGATTATATTCATTGATGATTTTTTAAGATGTGTACAGGTCTTTCTTATGAAAGAAAAATCTGAAACATTTATGAAATTCAAGTATTTAAAAATTTAATCGAAGGAGAGTCAACCCACAAAATCAAGTACTTACGTAAACACAATGGAGGAGAGTATAGCTCAAAAGAGTTTCTTTAATATCTACGAGCTAATAAAATTCGTCATCAATTTACATGTGAAAAACATAACCCAAATATTTTAAAATTTAAAATCGAAATACTTTTACTTACGAAATAATTTTATAAAATTTCTATAATGTAAATATAAGGAGCCATGAGAGCTTTCGAGGATATTTGAAAAGATAATAAATAAATTCTTTAAATAAAAACTAAGCTAAAAAGTCTATTATTATTTTATTTTATTATTATTATATTATGTATTGCTTAAAAGACATATATATTGATTAGAATTTTATAACATAATGATTATTCATGTAACAAAATTACATCCCATTAAATATTTTTATTATTCAAGGGTTTTAATATTGTTTGGTACACATTTAATTGTGTATATGAAATTTAATTTCAGAATTTAGTTTTAAAATTATCATACAATTTACAAAAAAAAATTTAATAATTGTATTCAGTTGGGACCCAAGAATATAATACTACATAATTACTACTCCATCCCTAATTATTTAACTTGGGAGACGGGGTTAGCACGTATTTTAAAATATCTTATATTTAACTTTTTTTGATTAAAAATTTAAGTTTTAAATATCTAAAACCAAAGGAAAGCTTGATTTTGTTTTTCATACTTAGGGTCTGTTTGGGAGTGCTGTTAAAAATTGTTGTGCTGTCAGAAAAAGTGCTGGTAAAATAAATGCTGTTGTAGAAATCAGATAACTGTTTGGTAATTTTTTGATATTTACTTATTTTGAGTTATAATATTAAAAAAAATAATGTTTTTGGTGAGGTTTTATAATGAAATCTATAACAGCATTCTGCAAAAGCTGAAAAGCAGCTTTTTCCAAAAGCATGGGAGGACCTGCTTTTTCTAACAGCAGCTTTTCAGTTAAAAGCTGCTGTTCGGAAAAGCTGCTTTTCGATTTACCAAACAGTTTTTCACCAGCTTTTCAGCAAAAAGCTGCTGTTGCTGTCTGCAACAGCAACCCCAAACAGTACCTTAGATAACATAGCGGAGCAGTACATACATACACGCAGAACACAGATATAACTCTCACCTCTCAGTCACACATTACCACTGTTACCCCTGTAATACTAAGTTACTAACAGCGTTAAATGATTTTTAATGGAAGAGTAGTGCTAGGTGCACATAATTGTGTACAGAAAATTTGTACATAATGATGTGTCAAATGATGTGGTGGGTTTTAATTGGGGTGGTTGGTGTAAATGCAGGGGGGCATCCAATTAAAATCCGCCACATGTCATTATGTACATGTTTTTGTATACAATTATGTGCACCAAGCATTTTCCTTAATGGAAATACACATATTGCAAGAATCTTAAAACTGAAGCTACACAGTTTGCTAGATTTGAAAAATGATACACAAAGTGCATAAATGTGTAAGTGTAGGTCCACGCTTTGTAATTTACTCTAGTTTTTTTCTCAAAGTCCAGAGAGAAAAGATCCAAATTTGAGGCTCCAAATGTCACCAAAAAAGAGCTCAGAAACTTAAAAAATCTCGTCGAAAATCAGACTCATCCGGCCTTGCCCCCAGGCAACGTTCAAAAAGAGAGAGTTTATGATTTATGTGTTGTTGCTTGCTTGCCTAAGCGATAACTTAACTCAAAAAAAAAAAAATGCCAACTCGAGCCTGCGATAAGTCTCAGTTGAGTCTTATACCAGCACTTTCGGAAAACAGTACACACCACCAAGCATTGTCTCCAGTCTCCACTACACCACACACACATTGCAGCATCAACATTGTTCGTACACAATTGAGATGCTCTTTATCTGAAATATTCGCCAAGAAAAATTCTTAACTTTAGATAAACTTTCAAATTCTATGGCCCGAGTCATCATAGCATCTTGATTCTTGAAGGGGCGATTTTGCTGTCATTTAGCACAGTCCACTCGTTTCGTTCCCTCAATCCTAGTTTAATCACCACTTCTTCGTTGGTATAGTGTATATAGCGCCTAATCTTAACCAAACAAAATACATGTAAAGTAGTATTAAAAATGAACACAAATAATCCAAGAACAACTTTGCATCAGTAGACTGCAGTTGCGTTTTAACTTCATTTTCCCCTGGTTTTGTCAAATACGTTTTTCATAATCAATGTTTAAGATTTTAAGAACATCAACTAGCCATTGCCACTGTCATTTGTCGGGGATCAGATGTTTCGATTGTCAGATCTTCAGAAAAGAGTCACACGAAAAGCATCAGTTACGAGTACATGGTACACATCATTTGCAAATTATCAAGGACCAGCCAGTACTATCTATAGGTCTAGATAACAGAGCCTCGAACCAAGCCCAGAAAAGAATAGAGTCAGGAACCCTAGTCTACAGCTTAATCATTTGTTACTTGCCTTGATAAAGCAAGAGGAAAGAAAAGAAAAAACAGTACTTATGTTCATATATCTTAGAAAATATTTGAACTGTATTAAATTTTACAAGCATAGGAAGCTGGTTAGCAGCTAGTCCTGTCACAATCGGATATTAAACTGATTTGAGTAAACACATCTTACACCATTTACCGGTGATACTTAATGGACGGGATAATGGTCGAAATTAGAGAAGCCCGACTTGCCTAAAGCTATATTTACCATTCCTTGTGTTTTGGTTGGGGTGAATGGAATGGAATGAGTATAAATAATAGATAAAAGAAAATAATAGAGTGTAGGAGGGAGGATTTTGAAAAAAAATGAGTAAGTACAAATTTTGTATGATAAGATTTGGATAGAAAATAGGTATGATAAGAAATGTAGCATACCTTCACAAAATGGAGGGTTTAAGCTCTACTTAAGGTTGATAGGAATTGAATGGTGGAAGGAATGAAATTATTATACATTCAACTAAATTATAGTTCAAATATCATTCCATTCCCTCCATTTTCATTCACCCCAACCAAACACAATATAAGTGTATCTTAAGTTAAGAATTTCTAATATCGACCGTCCATCCCACTGTAAAACGGGTTCACTCAAAATCAGGGGTCATCCAATGGTGGCTGGAAACCAGACTCACATAGACTAAAAAGGTGGATATAAGAATATAACAGCAGTAAATCACAGCTAGAACAATAAATAGGCTGCACACTTCACTCCCACATTAACAAAGCAGAACTAAATTACTGACATTAAATCTAATAAAAAATCAAGAAAAAGTAGAAGAGTAGTAGTTGAAAATTGAAAATAGTACTGAAATTTGGCAGGGGAGAAAGAAATATCAGCAGCAGAATTAACATGCAGCCATAAAAGTTTGCATCAGTAATATTGATGATAAAAATTCAGAGACCTCAACTAACCTTCAACTTCTCTTAACTATCTGTACATGGTAATAAAGATCCATGCATTAACATCTACGCAAATTTAATCCACCTCAATCTAAACAAGGAGAGCAATTCAAGGCAGCTTTGATGTGCTGTATGGTGTTTCCCACGAGGTTATTAACTGTATTCACCGACTCCTGGCTCAGCTTACCGGAAGTTAAATTGCTCACTATTATTTGCACCACTACAGTAACAATTGATCCAACAGCCATTTCTCCAGCACCCAGCTTTTTCCCAGCATCAGGTAATATCGCGAATCCCGAGGACAGGACAGGGATGAATGAGGAGTCTTCACTACTCATGGCTATGGTTATTGCAGGTAGGTCTACGGGGCAGTACACAACAAGGGCACCTGATGAGTCAATGCAGCTTTCTTGAAGTATTAGCATGTTGTTCTGGCTGGTATTGAAGGCCTGGTCATGACAAGATATTAAGTTACATGTATATTAATGATGATTACGAAATATAGATCAAGAACTTGATGGAAGTAGTAACTAGTAATGACATCGTCATAAATATTGTTCTGGCATTGTAATGAAATCTCGTTTATTAAAAAGGAACAATCAAGCAGGTAGCGTCTTAGTGGCATAAATCTACCTACCAACTATTGCAAATTTGTATCATCAAAATTCGAGTCACTATCTTTATGATCCGAGTTAATAAAAGAAAGGATGGACTCATCAAAACTTTATTTATTTCATTTTTTTTTAAGGCGGCCCAACTACAATTACCTAAATTAATAAGGGCAAGTATGCAAACATAATTATATCAGTAATATTGTAGTTTAACCATCTTCTCTCGGTAACAAGAGTTAAGGGTCACTAATGACATGTTTGTTAAGGGTTAGCGATAGAGGCATCCCCGAAATATCATTGCCTTTAAAAAAAAGGTAGAGAGCAGAGGTACAAAATAAAGCAGAAGCTAAAGAGCATACCCTGAGAACAGAGATACAGTTCCCTGGATGAGATCCACACGCAATATGACCAACCTCTTGCACAGGGTTGTGATTAGAGAGAACATCCCACTAATCAATCAAACAAACAAAAGATTATCAAATAATAGTAAAAGTCATATGCATGGACTTTTGGGCTAGAGAAAAATAAACTTAATAATATAATAAATCTTACCTGAGGCCGGCTTCTTTCGTCCCTCAAGAAATCGAAAACCTTCTGAGGAGAAAATGGGAGCCAAATGGAAGTTGCTGCACTAAGAACCATGCTGTTAGGATGGCCAGGATCAGTACACTTTTGAAGAGTTGCACGTACTTCAAAATCGTTCATCCCAGAGAGCATCACTTGCTGCCCATTAACCGAGTTGATGCTAGAACAGAAACTGTTAACTATTCTTTGGGAAAGTTGCATCAAACTTTTTTTACCATGATGGGAAGTAATTACTGAAAAACATGTGCAAAATTATTTTCGGTTACTTGTGACACCACAAACATATATAACAATAGATGAAATTGTGAAGCGTGTAGAAGGCTCACCTCCTCCAAGATGAGAAAAAGAATTAGCAGCATCAATTAGACAAGTAAGCCTTTCACATGCTCTTTGAAGTGCAGAAAGCTTTCTTGTAACACCAAATGCTAACCCGCTACATATATATTCCCTAAAAAGACTATGAATTGGTCTTATATCTTCGATTTCCACATGTTCCATCCAAGTAATCTGCTATCATGAAATATATTAAGACAGTTTGAGTTATAAAACGCCACACAAAAACTCAGTTGCTATAGACTTAAAACAGGACCTTCAGGCGGCCATCGAGCATATCTTGAATGAAGCACCCTGAAGGTAGACGACGAGCTCGGTATTGAGAATTAGAATGGAGTTCTTGGGGAAAATCATAGGAAACATCAACAATAGCCCATGTGGTTTGATCAATTTGCTGGCAAAAACGAAGGAAGTAGTATTCACGTGTTGGCACTAATGGGGACAACACCTGCAACTCTTCATACATCTAGAAGAAGAACACATTCATTTACAAGAAGTTTGTATTATAATCTATACATATAGTATACAAAAATGGATAAAGTAAATAAACTGTATAAATTTCTAACCAGCTGTATTTGGCCATTTCGACTGCCCATCAATCCAGTCGATATAACCTCAACGGTTGATGCCCTTGAAACAATATTAGGGAAAATCTCCATCCACTTGTTCTGCAAAGTAAAAATATATATTCACCACACCACGTCAGAATTTCATGTCACGACATTTTGGTAGTTAGAGTATTAACCATATATAGTTATATAGAGAACATTAAAACTAACCGCATCCATGAACATGTCAACCAAACCCAAACAACCACTCATGATCACAACACCTAAATCCCTTGATGATTCGATCCGAACATACGGACTTCTACCAACTCTTGGAAAGATGCTTTCATAAGCTTCTAAATTAAGGACTTCAGTTCCATCAGCTGATGACCTTATCCAGAAAGGTGAATTGTTTTCCAAGAGCTTAATCAATTCATTCATAGCATTACGACAAACATCAATCATGAGAGACTTGTCCATATCTGAAATGAAAATTTGCTGGAATGGCAAAGTTTTAAAGGTTGAGGAGCTTCCTGAAAGAAGATCAGGGTCAAGCGATAGACCAGTCATCCCATTGTGCCCTGAACTTGCCCTTGATAAATCCATCGGTGATAAATGAAGTGGCTGCCCCAGATGGAGCGGTGAGATGGGCCTTCCCATGTACTGAGCAGCTATGGTCTTGACTCTCTTAAGCTGCATTTCACAGTTAATCACATTCAAAACTTGCCGCGTGATGCTCAAGGGCATTTACATAATTGCACGTAATTAAAAAGGTAATTCACTATAGAGCATGCTACTAAATTTAATATAAAATCTTATTTCATAAAACGCAATAAAGATCACAGCTCTTATGAAACAAACCTCTTCTCTCAACATAGCATTCTCTTCCCGCAACTTTTTTTCTTTCAAGTAGACATCTTCATCAGACTGATCAGGACGAACACAGGCGGGGCACACAGCATTCTTAAGTGCTTCAGTGATGGCTATGTTTTCACATCGAATCTTATCATTCTCGGAGCGAAGAACAAAGTTATCAGCTTTCTCATGTTGAGCCTAAAAACATTTGAATCAGCACCAAACAAAACCAAGAACGAACAAAGACAAAAATAATTTAATACCAACAAACCTTCAACTGTGTCCTCCGATTCTGAAACCAAAACTTTATCTGGCGCGGAGACAATCCCAACTCTCGACTCAGCTCCATTCTCATCTTCTCATCCGGATGAGGACATTCATTGAACGCCCTTCAATCAAACACAAATTAAAATTAAAACATAAAAAAATTAGCAATTTTAATAACACTCATCACCTTGCAACCAAACCAAACATATACACTGCATCAACTCCTAGCCAAAAAGGCCTCGAAAAATAAGATGTAAGCAGACCATACCCCGTCCAGATCAACCATAAAACAATGAAATCATCCAAAGCTATGCACACATACACACATATCAATAAAATCACCACTTCTCTTCAAGAAAACAATCATCAAACACATTCCTCAACAAAAATTAAAAAAATCAAATTTCCGAAACCCGAAAAAATAAATGAATGCAACACTACTCATAAAAAAAAAAAATCAGTGATACCCTTCAAGCCTCTGAATCTGTTGAGCATTGTGCCGCTGATAATGGCTCTTTCTCCGCCGACTCTGCGACCCTTCTCCGCCGGAACCACCACCATTGTCACCGTTATCCGCCATTAAAATAAATCTACTTAACACAAAGCAGAGCAACTTATAAATTTGCAGCAGTGCAATATATAAGGCACGTAGTGATAGTACAAGTACTTGTGTCTTTAAAGAATCTTTGTAATACTTTCAACATATACATTAAGGGGACCCCACAAAATATTAATAAAGGTGCTTTTTCATTGTAAATATTGAATGGGAGATTGAATGAAAATCTACGGTGGAAGATGTGGAATTAATTTGACCGATAAACGGCTTGACAGCTTTTATTGTAACGTCTGATTTATTATGGATTTTGCGTCCATTTCGATTATTATCATGAAGATCTTTTGTACGTATTTATCATTTGCTGACTGTGCTTCGAGCCAATCATGTGTTTCAAATTATGGCTAAAAACGTGTTTTCACAGTAATGCGTACGTTTCTTATTTTGAATAATTTGAAGTGTTCCTCTTCGAATTTTTTTTACCAAATAACTAGACACATAGATGAGTAATTACGTGGCTGTTTGGGCGAGGCTTAAAATCTCCGTTTTTGGAGTTTTAAATTAAAAGCATTTATTCATACTGTTTGTGTAAAAACTGGAGAAGCACTTATAAAAAGTTAGGATTTCTAGCTTTTGTTTCATGACTTTTATTTTATTCTCAAACATTTAATCACTTATGATTCTTAATTAACTTCTAACTTTTACTTCTTTTTTTTTACTTTAAATAAGAAGTACTTATTATAAACTCTCCCATACGGCCCCTGCAATTGATTGATTATATGAACAGCGGAGGATCACAGTATTATTAAAATGAGAAGAACCAATTATTTCGTGCTAACTAAATTTTGAGCAATCTAGCATTTTCTTTTTTCATTTTCCGCCTCTAATATATAGTCAAATTTTGAGCAATCTAGCATTTTCTTTTTTCATTTTCCGCCTCTAATATATAGTCCATATTTGGCCAAATAAACGCCAAATTAAAGATGTCGATGTCGTCAGATTTTATTAATATATGAGGATAATACTAAAAATATGAGGTTGACTGATAGATTAAATTGTATTTATAAGATATTATGTAAAATTTGTAACAAATTTTTTTTCTATGATACTACTGTATTGATACTATATTTTAAATATAGCATTTTATTATGATTTCAAGTTAATATAATTGAATGTATTGTTTTAATACGGTAATTGATGATGTGATCATTGTTATTAGCCATGTAATTGTTCGAAAAATATAGAGATTTAGTGTGCTCCTGGTCACATGCTAAAACCAATTATTAAAATATAGACAGTCGAGGATCACAGTATTATTAAAATCAGAAGAACCAATACTTATAAAAAAAACAGAGAAGAACTATATTTAATGCTAAGAGCATCTCCAACGATGTTGGCTATAATGGTTGGCTAAATTGGACATGTAAGACATTATGTAAAATTTGCTGAACCTATAAAAATTTTGCTTCGATGGTATTGGTTATATTGATTGGCTATAATTTAAAAATAGTATGTTATTAATATTTTGAATTGTTATAAATAGAATATATTAATTTAATATAGTAATAAGTGATGTGTAATCTTCTTACAGACTTGTAGCGGATCGACAAATATAGTCATCCATAAAAGGTTGGCTATAATTATAGATAACATGTGGGAATGGTTGGAGCGTGAATTTTTGAAGCCATTAGCTATAATTTTATTTTTGGTATGACAACTAGAATTTTAGCTAAGGGGTCTTCATGGTTGGAGATGCTCTAAGAGCATCTCCAATGGCGTTGGCTATAATCGTTGGCTAAATGGGACATGTAAGATATTATGTAAAATTTGTTGAACCTGTATGACATTTTACTTCAACGGTATTGGCTATATTGATTGGCTATAATTTAAAAATAATATGTTATTAATATTTTAGATTGTTAAAATAGAATATATTAGTTCAATATGGTAATAAATGATATGCAATCTTCCTCCACATTTTTTACAAACCTGTAGAGGATCAATAAATTTAGCCATCCATAGGAGGTTGGCTAAAATTATAGACAACAGCTGAGTATAATTGGAGTTGAGTTTTTCGAGCGGTTGGCTAAATTTTTTTATTTTTAGTATGACAACTCACCTTTTAGCTAATGGCTTTCAATGGTTTGAGATGCTCTAACTAAATTTCGAGAAATCAGCATTTTCTATTTTCATTTTCCGCCTCTAGTATATACTCCTTCTGTCCCCTCGTTTATTTACGTTACTTTTTGGCACACTCATTTAAAGTATAATTTTTTAATATATTTTTTTAAATTTTTTCTCTGAATAAAAGTTTGATGTTTAAACTTTTATTTGAAAAAAAGAAACTTTTAAAATATGTTATAGAACTAGACTTTATAAGAGTCTCAAAAATGCGTGCAAATAGTGTACATGACTATTCAAAGGACAGAGGGGACTATATCTGGCTAAATAAACGCCAAATTAAAAATGTCGGTGTCGTCAGATTTTATTAATATATATGAGGATAATACTAAGAATATGAGGTCACTATAATGATATATTAAATTGTATTTATAAGATATTATGGAAATTTTGTAAAATCTGTAACACATTTTCTTTTTATGATACTGCTATATTGATAATTATATTTTAAATATTAATATATCATGGTTTATTAATTAATTGAGATGAGATATATTTAGTTAATATAGTAAATTAAATATAATATCTTTCTGATTAATTTAAAAGAGTGATGCTGGCAGTTGGATACTTTATCATATTGTGTTATTCGGTTCGACTCCTTATAAAAAAAATATTAGAACGGATTCAGTAGAGTAAAGTTCGAGACCATTTTTATTGGAGACCGTGGACACCACTTACATTATTTTGTGAAGTATGTTCAACAAATATCATGTATTCATTAAAATTGTTGAAGATCATCTATGTTTCATAAGTATATAATGTATGTTCTGCAAGTTGAACAATGTCATGCAAACTAAATATATTTCGTAGAATATAACATTTTGTAATGTTCTACATGCGAAACTTTTATGATATTCAAGATTTTAAAGTGAAATAATGATTTCGTACAACATGATGTGCAAAATTATACGTTTTGTAATGTTTTTATGCAATATTTCACTTGCAGAATATAAGTGGTCTCCACGGTCTCCAATAAAAGTGGTCTCAATAGAACTTTACTCGTATTCAGTATATACTTTATGCAGAATGTCAGTACAATTTGTCGGTAATTATCCGTCTTGTTCAATTTTTTACGTTTGGTTTGTGTAAATAATGAAAAAGAAAAAAAAAGTGGGAGAAGTGTTGTTGATTTTTAATGTATAAAAGAGAGATAGTGGAGTACAAATAGTGTGAAAATGGAGGAAAAGTGGGAAATTCGTGCGACCCAATGACTATTTTTTTTAAGTTTTGTAATATAAAGAAATGAGTAAAATGTCAAAAAAAAAACCGTCAAGAATTCGGTGTGATGGAGGGAATCATTTTCCAGAAATTGTTTCGAAAAAAAATAAAAATTTCTACCGATTTAAATTTTTTGACTTAATTATCAAAAAAACTATATAACTATTATGGTTTTTTCAATTTAACCATAATAATATATTTGTTACAGGATAAAGCAAGTAACTTTATAAAATTTTATTTTAAAAACCCAATCTCACTAGTTCATAATCATGGTTAAGTTAAAATCAAGATGGGTGCCACATATATTATCAAGTTATTAATTAAATTATTTGGTATATGGGTTTTATTAATATTTTTACTATCTCATTAAGGGTCAAATTCCTAATTCACACAATCTACACAAAGACAGAGCATATTGAAACTTATGTTTGAAGGCAACGATGTTAGTGTGATTTTTTGAAACCACCGTCTATCAATACTATATATCGATAATTTTTCATCCGATTTATATTGATTTATATCGAATTGATATATTTAAGAAAAAATAGATTTTTTGGTCACCCAACTTATTGTGTATTTAGGAACTTAGCACTAAACTATGAATTTTTTTTTTGGTCAATGACGTTAGGTTCGGATTTGATTATTAACACTATATTATTCTTTTCAGCATTATTAAAATATAGTGGTAGTTTGCAATATTTTGGTGATCTGATATGTGTCTATATCTTATTTGTAGTACTTCGGATGTGCCCCAGGTAGTTCACCTTCAAGAACCAGAGTTTGACACGCGTTTTAATACTTCTAAAAAATTTAGTTTCATAAATTATTTTATTATTTTTTCTAAATAAAAATTTATCATTTGAATTTTTATACACAAAAAGAAAATATAAATATAGTTGACTTTTGAAGTAGTTATAATGAATTATGTAAAATTTTAAAATAAAATTAAAAATAAATTGATGTCTTGTGCAGCATGTGACATTCATGTCAACAATAAATTAACCATGGTTAGAGATTCATTAAAACTGGGTTATGTCAAATAGATTTTGTATTACTTTTTTTTTTGACGAAAAGCTGGGTTGTATTAAGCATTCAAATCCAACATAATACAGTCTTGAATCGACTTAGGAACAGAACTCCTGTCGATAATACGATCTGACAAATAATATGATTCCCTAGCTACTTGATGGGCCACCATATTAGCAGACCGTTTGACATAAAACAATTTCACATTGTTTAGACTTAAAAGAGAATTACGACAATCCTCAATAAGCAGACCAAAATAAGATCTAAAACTGGTAGTACTCCTGACTGCTTGCACCATTACCAAACAATCAGATTCTACTGTAGCTTCCGACCAGCCTCGAGTTTCCATCCAGCTTAAGGCTTCCTTGAAGGCCATGGTTTCTGCTAACAGAGGCGAAACCACACTAGGTTGAAAGATTGCCTTTGCTTCTATCAGTTGGCCGTCAGAGTCTCTTGCCACGAGTCCGAAACCAACACCACCACGATCGTCAAAGACAGCAGCGTCCACTGATACCTTAATTTTATTTGGCTGGGGCTTAACCCATACTAAAGCTCCGTCTCCCTCTACTAGCGGCTGGAGAGGAGTCACATAGGATCTGGTTTGGGTTATTTTCCATTGTATAAGGTACTGCCTTGCATCCGCAACTATTTTAGTGACTTTAGTGTGTCTTTGATTCCAGACAACATCATTCCGTGATCTCCAAATTGACCAACACAAAGTTACGACATCCGCATGCTTGCTACTACTGATATTGTCGAACATCAACTTCAGCCATGATTTGAAGCAATTGACAACTTGAAGTTGGATCCCAGGAAACATAATTATCCAGCACTGTCTAGCATTTCTGCAATTCACTAAAGTATGCTCAATCGTTTCGACCTCCTCTTGACAAACTGGGCAGATGTTTTGGACATTGACACGTTTCTGTTGAAGTTGGGTTAAAGTTGGAAGACACTGAGATAAAGCTCTCCAGACCGTATTAAGAGCCTTCGGGGGTGCTTTTGTGCTCCATAGAATTTGCCAGAGCTTGTCATTCTCTTCCTGGTTCCAATCACCCCTCTGAGTCTGCAAAAGTCTATATGCTGATTTGACCGAATAGTTACCTGTTTCTTCCAAGCACCAGTACAATTGATCTTCATTATTAGCCTCAGACAACGGGATAGCTAAAACACTTGCTTGATCCCTCTCATTCAGCACATCCTTTACTACATCTAAATCCCACTCCTTTCTGTCTACACGTAACAACGAAGCAACCACATTTCCTTGCAAAGGATCTGGCGACGACGTGATGTAGGGGTTCTCTTTTGACAAAAGCCACGGCTGCTCAAGAATTTGGATTCTTGACCCATCCCCAACTCTCCATCGTGCACCATCAGTGAATAAACTTTTAGCCTCGAGAAGACTACGCCAGATAAAACTTGGGTTATGGCCTAATTCAGCGTGGAAGATATCCGATGAATCATAATATTTAGCTTTATACATCCTCGACACCAGACTGTTCGGATTGCTGGCTAACCTCCACAACTGCTTGCCTAGCATTGCAATGTTAAAATCTCGGAAATGCCTAAACCCCATGCCACCAGCGTTTTTATGCTTAGCCATTCTCTCCCATGACATCCAATTAAGTCTCGATTCATTGGTTTGAGAAGAGTTCCACCAGAACTTTGTTAAACTTTTCTCAATGTGCCTTGTGATTTCTAAAGGAAGTAGAAATACGTTCATTGCATAAGATGGCAATGTCTGTGCTACCTGCTTCACCAATATTTCCTTTCCAGACCTCGAGATATAATTCCCTTCCCAGCTTCGAATTTTCGTGTAAACTTTATCTTTCAAAAACCCAAGCAGAGCTGATTTGTTTCTGCCAATTAAGTTTGGAAGACCCAGATATGTCGAGTGTTCATCCGCTTCCACCATTTGCAGGCACTGACCTACTGAATCTTTGTTGTATTGCAGAACATTTGAACTATAGAAGATTGACGATTTTGTTCTGTTCACTTTTTGCCCTGAAGCTTTTTCGTACATTTCCAAAATCTCAAGAATCCTTTTAGCCTCCACTGGATCAGCTTTACAGAACAAGTATGAGTCGTCAGCGAAGAGCATATGAGAAACCATAGGCGCTTTTCTGCTGATTTTGACACCATGTATCAATTGCTTTAGCTCGTATTTCCTTAACAAAGCAGAGAAGCCTTCAGCACAAATGATAAATAAATAGGGAGACAGGGGGTCTCCCTGCCGAATCCCACGAGAAGGGACAATTGGGCCCATTTCATGCTCTCCATGAGTGATTGTATACTTAACAGAAGTAACACATTTAAGCACCAGAGACACCCACCATTGAGAAAAGCCCATTTTCAGCAGAATTTCTCTCAAAAAATCCCATTCTATGCGATCATATGCTTTGCATTATTCTGTAACAAAAACAGTTTTATGGTTAAAATGAAAAAATCACATAAGTTTAATAATTTTTTTTGGTAATTAAGTCAAATTTTTTCTTTAATTTTCAAAGTTCTATAGTTAAGGACGAGAGATATCCGCCGAACTTAATTGTACTGTGCGGCTTGTTATACGTTTGGTTCTGATATGGTAAGCCGGAAATTCACTGGCCGGGATATTGCACTGATTACGAGGAAGTTCTGCCGGAGAAAAGTCAAAAGAAGACACCTTTCTGCAGCTTGTTTTCTAGGTCCCACGCTATGCAATTGGAAAGAGAAGCTGAGTTAATTCAGGAGTGATTACAAATTCAGAATATGTACGAGAATCACTTTTTCTTACCTCCTCGGTTCCCTAAATACTTTTCTCGTCTGTTTTTATCACATTTGTCCGTACATATTTTTTATCATTAATTTTATATTAATATTAGATATAAAAAATTCACCGTATTAAAATACTCATAAATACAAATCCAACTGGATCACTCATGATTATATTTTTATCATATAAACTAGACGTAAATTAATAATTTATCTCGTGTTATGAATAATGACGACCTTTTAAACTGGCAATCTTTTTAGAGACGGGGGAGTATTGAAAATGTCTCTAAAGTAGGATAATTTTACACTTTTGCCATCCCTCTCAGCAAAATACGTCGCTTTAAATCCATTGTCTCATATACTCCGTCTGTCCCTCTCATGTCTTTACAGTTTTTTCACATTGCTCGACACTTTTCAAGACGCATATAAAACATAGTTTTATAATTTATTTTTAAAATATTTTTTTGTATAAAAATTTAACCATCAAATATTTATTCACAAGAAAAAAAATTCAAAATAATTTATCAAATTATGTTTTACAAGAACATTAGAATGCGTGTCGAGCCTCCGTCCCTCAATGTAAACAAATGAGGGAACTGAGGGAGTAGTAAATAAAAAGGATGATCCAAATATATTACTGCTCGTCCATCCCGTGTACCTTGGCTGTTTGCACTTTTTAAGTATTTCAAGACTCCTATATAGTGTCATAATATTTTTTTAAAAAAATTTCTTAGTTTAAATACAAAATTTAGTTATGGAGTGAGATATTAATGATCAAAGTTTGATTATGAAGTTTGAATATATCTCAGTCATTTTGACTCTGTTTTACATGATTTAAGAGTTTATTTTATGTAATTTTTCGCAAGAATTTCAAATATACAATTTGTTTTACAGTTTGAAATCAATAGAGAGTAAATTAAAAATACACGAGTGTATTATAGAGAATAAATTAAAAATACGATCGTACCATCGGTATAAATCAAAAATGCGATGGTACCATTGAAAAAAACCAATTCTACGAGAGTACCATCAAGAATTTCAAAAAACAAAAACATGCATACATGGCTATCCACGATTCTTATCGGTGCTACCCGCCTACCCATGTGCAATTTAATGATAATTGAAAAATGGATGGAAAATGTGCAACTTGCAAGAGATTATAAACTGTGAATCGTAAATTGTCGCAGTTTAAAATCTAGATACTGAACTACGTTTGGCCCAAAGTTAGGGGTTAGAAAGTGTTATTAAATCGGTTTATAAATATACCATCATTAATTTCAACCTCGCTTATTTATCTCATCTTTGATATGAAGACAAACGTGTTAATTTATTCAATATTTGTTCGACTCGATCATTCTTATAAATACCTTATGATTTTTATTTATTTAATTATTTCTTTCTCTCGGAAAAAACAAACCATGCAAGCTGATTGGTACAAAGAGGCGTGGCAACAAACTAACGGTGTTACAGCAAACTAACTGCAATACACACTTTTCACTACGTCTGTTACTTCTGCCTAGTTGAAGTATACAAAGTGCACCAACCTCATAGCTGAGGTACTCAGTTGGCAATTTAGATTATACCCATATTATAGATAGTATAAATTGGCTTAACGCACAAAACAAGCTCGAGATGACCTAAACTATAATGCATGTATCATGTATGATGCGTATAGACTATCATTAGTTTCCTGGGGAATGGTTATATGTAGAACTAACAGTTGTTGCACGATTCAACCGCTTTTTCCTATACCTCCATGCAACTTGAATCCGAGTTGCTGCAAGACACCGCCAGTAAGGAGATTCATACCTGCGAGTAGCAGAATATACTATGATATGAAATGTGATAAACTTCTTTCATTATTTGAATTAATTATTATATATGGTATTTTTCGTATATCTTAGGAAGACAAGCTGAGTCGCAAGGGGATTTGGTGTTCCACCCGGGTAAAACTTGCATTACCGTCGTAACCACACAAGTTCCCATTACCCAAATTATTCAAGACAAACCCTATCAAATCCACATGTTGCGACCTCAATACTAGTATACCAGTTAATTTAGTAGATTATGGATGCATGATTCAGTAGTAAATTGATGGGTAGACTGGGAGTCAATTACGTCATATATCTGATTACAACAGTTTAATGAGCGACATGATTTTACCTGAGTGCACCTTGAACGCGTGGATTTCTCAGGAACCTAGAGAAAAGACTAGTAACTTCTTCGAGATCTGCAGCTCGAAGTATAAAAGCTTCTACATTTGTTAAGCATCTTGCCATCCTATTACTAAGCAGCTTGTGTCCTGGACTCCTGATTCTTTTTCCATCTGCAGAGAAACGATCTTGTTCTGATATAAGATGTATAATTTTGCTAATACTGTTACTTCTTCTAACATATTAAAAGGAAAAAAAATTCAGAACAATAATAATTTAAGTGAAACCTTTAAAATTTACGCTAAATCTTAAAAATGAACAACGATTGTACTTAAGTTCGACCAAATCCAAAAAAAGTAAATGTAATTAAGAAAGCTACAAAACTATACAGAGCACTAAAATTATATGACTATCCACCCAGATGTTTAGGTAACCTTGTCGTAATTCAGAAGGGAGAGATAAGAACTGTGACTTCATTTAGGATCAGTATAGAAGTAGTTTAATCGAATATATCTGCTGAATTTATATGTTGCAGTCCGGAAGAAATGAGAGGAGTTTAGTGTGCAACTCTATCCTGCCTCCGACAATAGAGGGCTGAGATTAACTATAAGAAAAATGAGAGAGCCTATGGGCGATAAGCTATGGAATAAAGGGTACAACCAACGAAGTTACCTAGCTGATGTAATCCCATCTGTGATTACATTTTAAAAATATCTTAAATATAATTGTTTTTTTAATAGATAGTAATCTGTCTGAAGCAATGGTAACATGCAGCTGGGTTCAAGATAATTAATGCCAACAAAAGAAGTTCAATAGAAAATTCAGAAAATGCATTAGCACCTTTGTTTACAGAAGAATGCTCAAGGCACCAGGTAAGAAGATCTTCTCCACAAACATCCCCTTCAGACAAAGGAACTATATTTTTATCTTCTCCTACGCTCTCAAGCTTGCCTCGAACAATAAATACCATCTTATCAACCAGATCTCCGGGAACTAAAATTCTGCTTCCTTTGATATATGTTTTTTGTTTCAGTCTCTCACGCATAGCATCTAAGACTGGTTCATCCATCAGAGAAAAGATTCGAACCTGGAAATACAGAAGTTTAATATATCTTTAAAAAATTCTATGGTGTGCTAAGGAGGCCAACTGGTGCAAAGAGAGCAATCAAAACCAAAAGATAGCATAAGATAGCAGTAAGGTATTCAAGCTCACTTTGTTTACAAATTTAAAGAGATGTCGCCGTATATCCCTTTGAAGATCTTCAGGTAAATTCTCCAACAGCATACTTTCATCAACCCCTCTAGTGGCAGCCCAATTATAACGTTCCGATTCACGGATCTGCCTGCGCATGCTCTCAAACAAGTCGACTTTAATTAAAGCCAAAATCAAAAATACAAAATTACAAATACTGCATATTGAGTTTAAAAAGAAAAAGTCAAAAATGTCATCTCATACGGAGCTAATTTATACATTGCATGGGGAAAAAGTGTGTGTTTGTAAGATGTCAATACGAGGGAAAGGGAGAAAGGACCCATTGTTCAAACACACTAGATTTACAAAGTAATGTAGTTCTAGCAATCATCCATTTAGAGTTCTAAGAGCAACCAAAACAGCATGTCCATAATTCATAATTCAGCCACATCAAATGTTATTTAAAAATGTTAGTTGTACAAGGTTAATTGCCTCGTCAGGCTTCATGTGAAACTGCTACAAAACTAGCAATAAACATGTGAAAAATAGAAAATGCTTTTTATATATTTATACTTGAATACATATAATGTGCGTGATACATCAGGTTTTAACTTAATTGTTTGACAAAGTTGTAATAAAAATATACATTGTAAACTGACTATACATATGCTGATGCTTTTGACGAAGTATATTAGTTTTTGCTAAAGAATATCATCGTGTGAAAGCCACTGGATCAAGATGAGTCAGTAAACAATCAGAATGAAATATTATGTAGAACGAAGAAGGTAAGTCTTAATTTGATATAAATCAACTTATATTTAAAACAGAGTTCAAGTGGCAAACCATAATTCTCATACAGGTTATATTCAATGAACAGTTAGATAGCATAACGCATTTAGAATATCTGAAAACAGAAGATACAGAAGAACATGGACAATTGAGGAATTAATAACTGGATATTTACTGAAAGGATGATTAATAGAATGTCCAAGTTTAAAAAAGGAAGAAACCAGAAATTTACCTTCTTAGTTCCTCTGGCAGACGCCTATGGCTCATCCACTGCTCAACATCTCGACGCCTTAAAGACAATTCTAGTCTCCTAAAGAATAGGTTTGCAACAAAATATGAATATTTATATTAAGTGCTACAATAGATTACACTAGCTGATGGTTTCACTGTTAGTCTGTCCTGTGAAAGTTACATAAATTGCTAGTTTGATACTATAATTTATCCCTTTAGTTACCATCAACATGGTTACCTGTTTTTCCATTCAAATATCTCACATGAGAGTACTTATAGCTAGTTTTATATATTACCAATGTTTGGATGTGGACATATGTAATAGAGTGCAATGTTTCAGAGTAGTGACTGGGTTCTTGCATGTATCGAATAGTATAGATGCTCAATTTATAGGAAAGGGAATTCACCTCTTCTTGTCAATATCTGTCTGGTTTCTAAAAGTTTCCTTAATTATTGTAAGTGTTAAGACTACTGAAAAATTTGAACTTCTAATTATTAAAGAGAAAATTAGGATATCTATACTTTTCTGACCAGGTCATTCTATCCTTCACTGTTGGGAATATCTAAAGTTTAACTGTTCTGGTGATGCAGTGAGAACTAGGATATGTTTTTTGGGATCTCTAAAGTCCAAGTAAAAAAGCTCTCTTTTTACTAAATTAGACAATTAGAACAGGCATACTCTAATAGGAAGGTAGGTACATAAAGTTCTATAGTCAATTGGAAGAAATTGGAGCCTGTACATAGGACTGTTGTAATCCAAGATATTCATATGGCCTTTGCTAAAATCGATGCTAATAAAAAAATTTAAAAATTACCTGCGACCAAGTGCTTGTAGAAAGTTCTGCATATTACCAATGAGAAGAGCAAAAAGCAAAAGACCGAGTCCAATGATGGCCATGGTGAACAGAACTTCCCCAACATAGAAACTTGGAGTAAGGTTTCCAGCTAGAGTACTGATTTGCTAAGTTAAAAATAGTAAATTACTTCAATAACAAACACACCAAATCTATGGTTATTTAATTGAATACATACATAGAAAAAAGTACTCTATAAATACAATTAGTTTATACTGTTTTCAGTTGTTGATGCACGAAAATGCACCTTGCAATGACGAATTCAATGCAATAACTATACATGACATAATGCCAACATATTGTCGAACCACTGAATCATTTAGAAGTTTAAGAGATCGATACTATAACACATTTAAAAGGACTTAATAACAGAATATGGATCAGATAATTTGTTCAATTATATGTATCTATTTACTGTCTTGGATTAGTGGTATAATCATGGCTATTTTAGGGCTATATTTTCGTCCATGGTATATTCAAAAGATAGCAAAATGACATCTTTTTGTGCATATTCATTTGTTTTATCACCTATAACGGCAATCTAAATTCTGTAGTTCCATACTTTTTCCAGAACCTTTATAAATCAAAGACTCTTAGAACAGTTCATATATATATTACAGTCCGGAGTGTCCATACCCATGTCCGAGTGTCCGACACAGTTACTCGAGACAAAATGAAGAGTCCGCATAACATAGCTATTTCTTGTTGTTTTTTTTCCGAGGGCAAGGGGGTGAGAGGTTGTTCAAACTTTTTGTATGTTCCCCCAAAAATTTATGTATCTGTACAACTTTTGAGAATTTTTGAGAACTACTGCCAATCATTGCATCAACAGAGAGAAATTGGTCGAACATTAATAATGCATTGTATTCTGCCTACCACGTACAGACAGAAGGCGCATGATAGAAACTATTTTCACACTTTATCGACTATGTATTTTTTGTCAATTGAGGATCCTTGATCAGGATGGAACTCTTCTAAAACTTTGAATATGAAGAAAATTAACATAACTTCACTATATTAATTATTAGGTTATCATCCATCATACTAAAAGGTCATGCCAAACATGTCTGAACCCACCATTATAACAAAGGCCGTGTTTATGTCACACAAGTGGTAACAACGTATATGGAAGAAAAACAAAAGGATTAAAGAAATTTAGAAGGTACCTGGAAACCCCAGAACAATGAATATATGTATCTCGTAATTAGAGAAGATTCAGTGGTAAGATTGACTGTTTGCACGTAAATTCCATATGGAAAACTGCCTTCACCAAAACAAGCACTAGCTGTGGCATTATTTGTCCAATTTTTCCATGACTCTAGATTATCTCTGAACCTCTCATTTTCATTTCCTTGCCCACAGTCTATAAATTTTATACACCAATGCTCATCACAAGCATTTCTGAGACATTCATTTACCCTCTGCAAGTTGTAGGGGCGGAAAAAAGAAATGTAAGGATAGCAACTTATGCTCCTAATAAGAAAATATATGAAACACCACATAGAAGTGACACAACTTTTATTCGTGAAATGTCGGACCAAAATAAACTTGTGCTTAAATATACTAGGAGATTATGTCAACATGTGAAACATGATAGTGGCATACCACGTTATTGTAATATCAATATTCCAGGATAATATACTTTCCACAATAATCTAAAACATAGATACCGAAGTTGATAAAGCTCAAACATTAGAAATGACATGGCATATCATCTTGTAATGCTTTTTTACCAAAGAAATATATGAAATTTCAATGTATCAGGATAATCTAATTCGCCAATATACTCGAAGAGGTAAATGTATCCAAAAGTTGCACTAGCTCCAAATATCATAAATGCTGAAGGGATCTAGAATACAGAAGATAAAAACAGTGGTGGAACATAGCAGAACTATTATTTTAGTTATATTTAGCACTGCAAAGTGCACAATTGTGATAACTATCCACTATAATATCCTCAGGCATTAAAAGTTCTCTAATGAATAATGGAAAATGTATGCAGTTAATCAGTTGATGTCAAAATGAGGAGACAAAAAGTTATTACTCAATGGACCAAAATAGTGACCTCTTCTAAAAGCCTTTAGGAAGGTGGTTCAGGTAGCTTAGCGTTTAATCAAGATTTATTAAAAAAACAAAAATCTTTATATTGTACAGAATACAATGAAATGCTTCATATAATTTTCAAACTTAGCATATGTAATGTTCATAAAGAAATTACACATTTGAGATGCAACCATCAGTTATCAAAATTATAGAGCAAGATTATGCTAAACCTCGACCCACCTGTAACCCAAAGAGATACCAGCATGACCCAACCACATGGCCAGACAACACAAATGTGAGGAGATTGATAACAAAATTCGCCCACGCTGACTCGAAGATAAAGCCGCTTGCCGTCTGACCAGCAAGCATAGGAAGAATCCTATACAACCTCGGAATATACTGAACAAGAATTGCTGCTCGCAAGAAGTTTTTTGCATAATTTGCACCAGAAGATCCTTTAAACTTTTTGAGTACCAGCCATATAATTATCTACACATTTAGGAGGACCCAATTTATTTCCATGTGTATGTAGACAGAAAAGCGAGCAAACAGTTAAAGAAAAGATACATCTTAGATATACAAAAGCTATATCAGTTTCTAAACTTGGCCTTCCAACCAATAGGCTTTTTTCCACTTAATTATTCAGTCTCTTGTAAACCTTCCATTAAAAGTGAACAATCATAAAGATATAACACTTTTGACTAATTCAGGAAACATACATTTGTGTTTGTTCAAATAACTGGACCCTTTATTACAGTTGTGCCAATTATTAATGAATTGTTTTTAGTTATTTCGGCAAGTTTAATATTTTAGAGTTTGGTTTCTATAATTACAGAAGGAGTTGGACTAGGGAACCAATTATAATTTATAAAACAATTATAAATTTTATAATTTTAATCATCAACACTAACTCATTTAGCCAATTAAACATCAGCAAATCTTAGAATATGATTAATTTGTCCAAATCATCGATAATAATAAATATATATATTTTCGCACATACAAAAATAGTAAGGGAAGTGATATATATATTACATACTTGGGGAAGAGGTAGCACTACAAAGAAATCAATAAGAAAGTGCCCGTAGAGATAATTGAGAGCTATTTTCCTTGGACGGTCAACTAGATCACCAGAACCCACAACTCTTGATTCAGGAGCAACATACGCCAGTCTAAACTGCAAAGCAGCAAGTTATAAAGCATATAAGAATATTATCAAATATAAGTATCAAGAACACCACAATATGTTCATCTGCCACGTTGAGATCAACACAAGCAACATGTAGGACTAACTCAGAACATGTCATATTGTCATTATGTGCTTAAAGTTTTTGCTGCATCACTTTCATGACTTTAACATATTCTAGGCTATAAGGTAGTCATAAACAACTCAATTCACCAAAACTAAGAACTATATGTTACCAGTTGATAATGAACAGTTTAGTTGCATCCCACTGCTTAATTCCCGGTTTCTACACACATAATAATTTAAAGAACACACTACAATATATTATTTATATACACAATTACTTTGGTTCAGAATCTCGTGATAGCCACTCTTCAATATGTAGTGTTGTTCACAGTATGTAGCAAAACCAACTTTCACGATATGAACACTGAATGGTTTGTATAAAGAAAACTTGGTTACCTGAAGAAGCACATGCAAGAAGTAAATGAAATCAGTCAGGCTTCTCAGAGTGATAAGAACTTTTGTCATGGTCTCGTTAAATACTATGCATTTGTGTTCCTGTTACAAAGAGAATGGCATCTAAGTTGCCTTTCTTCTATAAGAATTCCAAAATAAAAACAAGCCTGCACACAAAAGCATTTTTTACCAAGATGAAGGTGATAAAAAAGATGAAGGTGATAACTATGACACGTGTTGTTTGCATTAATAAAATGTGTGGTAGTAATGATCAAATGACTTTTAAATGTCAAAATGGTTATCTATATTGAAGTCGAGGAATGCATAGTATAATTTGGAAAAGGACATTCATTCTCATGACTCACTACCACAATTAAGGAAGTTAAAGAAGAATTTATATCCAAGTCAAGAGAGACTTGTCAGAGTAATTGGAGAAACCTCAGAGCGAATTTAAAGAATAGAATTAATGATTGATTATAGCTCTCATCATTCATAGGGAAATGTCCATACCTTCTTTACAGATAGCAAAAAGAAGAAGAGTGGGTCTAGAAAAACCGCAAATAAGCACGAGATGACAAAGAACTTATTCCAGTATTGAACGATTTTAGCATGTGGATTCATGACTCCCGGAATACATCGATACAGAGAAAAAAACATTCTCCATGCCCAGCCTTTTGCATCTCCCTGTTTGATGGTAGGGATAGGAAACTGCTGGTAATTGATATAAGGAAGCTTCTGCCAAAACACAATTAGTTAACTTCAGAGGGCACACAGAGGCAATATACATAGAATGGTGAAATAAAAAAAGTAACATCTTACTGCCACTGACTATACAAAAATCATTGTACCTGTAAAAAACAGAATGAAGACTCATACTCCCAGCTTATAAGTTTACAATAATTTAGAGAAACACTCACGTGTCAGTACATCTCAAATTTTTATCATTTAAAATTGGATCTGAATATTATTGACAAAAGTTGAATTGAATCTGAGTCGAGCCTGCTACTATCTGCAGCCCTATATGGAAGATTCTAGTTTTCTCAAGTGTTGTGTCAGAACTCTAAAACAAACTTAGCGATGCAGCATTTGTGACTGATGGTGGTGGACACACTTATATCTCTTCTAAAAATTAAGCTAGCTAGGTCTACAAGTCTGAAATTATGTCCCAATTTCAGATAAAAAATGACTTTGATCAAACAATGGAGCAACTACATAGTCAAACCACATACACGTACAGCAAGAAGTCCAATTTTTTAAGACGAGGAAAGATGGAGACATAAATAATCAGATATATAGGATGGGAAAAAAAGATAAAGATATAGTGGCCAAGGGGAGGGACAAACCTTCTGATCAGATATACTGGATACTTTCTTGTTCTTTCGCTGCCCTTCAAAGTAAGTGGGGCATGTTGTGCAATACGGGTCATTACACATTCCGAGTTGACCAGAACTTAATAAATTTTCATTTGTTACCACATGATTGTTATGTGGCCAATCAATTTGAACCAATCCATTGACCGAAGGGTACTTCTCCAATGTTGCCTCAGTTGCTCTGCTCCCGATTGCACCTTGTGTATCTTGAAAACAGTTGTCATTTTTAAGGTTTGCATAAAGAGGACCACTCATTTGCGTGTATGATATTTTTCTTTCAGTACACAACGGACCACTACGACCTGAGAAACTATTTTCTGTATCACTGCAATCCAGAGAATACATCGGAATGGATATTGATGCACTCCGCATTCCATTTGTGGAGCTTCTAGACTTAGGCTTCTCATTTCCATTCGTTTTCATATATTCCTGAGCTTTGTCAGAAGCATCCATTACTCAAGCTGCACACTGAAAACAAAAGATAGAGAGAGTAGATAGTCAACCAGGATCACTACAACAAATGAAATGCATGACGTATATCTGACACAAAATAATGTAAAAGGCAAAAAACCAAATATGCTGCAATCCTCTGAACTAAGAACAATTGCAGACAAGGACATGAAAATACCAAGAAAGTTAAAATTTATACTACAAAAGTATCATCTGACCACACGGATAAACAGCGGAGAATCAAAATTAAGTTTGAATTTTTCAGCCAAATAGATTGAGGGCCCAATTCTTCTTCAGAAGAAAACAAGCATCCTTTGTAAAGTTGAGGCCTTTAGCACAATTTTCATGCAGTTCCATTCGAAACCATGCCATTGTCCTCTGACAAAACCGAAATGGATGTTCAAGATAACTTTAACCAAGACTGAACAACCAAATTACAGTACACGCCATAAACAGATAAACTAAAGTACCAAATACGATAAATTCCAATGGAGTCAAAAAATTCGCTTTCGGTTATTATCAAGAAAAGAAGCGGGAAAAAAATACCTAAATCCGGATTAACCCAAAATATCTTTGCAAATTTTCAACAAAACAAAAACAGGGGCATCAGAAATTTCAACCCAATTAAACATAACAAATCTATCTCAATCTTCAAGCATACCTTACGCACCACGAAAAACACAAAGAGTAGTAAACTAGTTGTACATTTTATCATAAAAGCAAAATTCAGCAAAAGAAAACAAAGCATTCAATCAAGAACCTGCATGCAGCTGGAATGTAGAACTAAAAGGTCTTCTACAATTTGACTGTCTGTATATATGTGTGTGTATCAGTGTCTGTACTGATTCCAAGAATATGTATGAGTATTAAGATGGGACAGTTGAATGAGTTTATTGTTACAGCGCTGGTACAATGAAGATATCGGTGGGAAAAAACAAGGAGACCTCGTGGAGAAAAAGCGTTGATTTGTTGGAATATACTTGCCGTTATTAAAAGATCGGTCTGTGCCCAACTGCACACAATAATCACTAACTTTCATGAAAATAGTTTGTTTTGATTGGTGGAATTGATGTGAATGCAGGTGGACATTTACATTTATTATCCATCCACCAATCAAAAGCTAGAATTTGACTATTGTGTGCCCTTGGGCACACCATAGAAATTCGTTAAACGATTACTAATTACTAATTGAGATTTCCTTTCATTTTCCATTAATAAATCTGAATTTTTGATAGAGTATAATGGTTAGTAACCTCAATTTTTTCTTACTTTTTATTTAAATTACATGATTAACAAATAATTGATTTTAATTGAACAGTTTACGGAAAAATGGCAAGTCCTGAATTCTTCCCCAATTTTTTTATTATATTAAATTTAGTTGATAATGTATGATCAGTTCAAATCAGACTAAATTTGAGGTACGTAATATTATTCTAATTTACTAACTTATAACTCGTGCAATGCACGGTGTCTTTTTGATTATTTTATATAAAACATATTTAAAATAATGAGCGATCAATAATAAATCATAATTTTTAACTTAATAAAAATAGTATACGAAATTGTATAATTTTTATAAGTTAGAACTAGTTTTATAGTACTAAACTCATGGTATTTTGGTCATGTATTATTTTTAACCTTTGACTTCGTGCTTGTTTGGTATCAATTATTTTTGTTTAGTGCGTTGTTTATAAAAATAAATTAGATATAAGTAAATATATAATGGTGGAATTAATATGATTCTACGATAAAAATTGGAAGGTAATATTTGGTTTGGATTAAATAAGGAATCATGAACATTTAAAAGACATAATTTGTTTATGCAAGCAAAAGGTGCTTCTTCTTCTTTCTTTTTTTTTTTTTTTTGACAAATATGGCTTATAACCTTACAAGTGAGTATCTGTTCTCACAAATCTCGAAGTGAGTCAGGGTCGAACCCAAGACCTGAGATGATAGTGGATAAATTCTTAAACACTGAGCTATCCAACCGTGCTCAATCTGAAGCTCTTAAACACTGAGTTATCCAAAAATGCTACTTGAAGCTGGTTAATTTCAGAATTCAATCATCGAAGTCCAACTTGTGAAACAAGCTTCCAACTTTTAGCTCATCTGTAAAATACAAGTATTCATAAAATTAAATTAGTAAAGCAGTAATCCAATATTAACTAAACAGAAAAGCAAATAGAATCTAAATACATAATTACCATTTTCTAGTTTTTCATATTGTAGATATTCTTCCAGTTCCCCCATAAGATCAGTTAAAATTTTGGAAGTCCTTAACCAATATTGACTGCAAACCAGAGATTCAACTGTTTTTGGTGAAAGCGAACTCCGATACACATCAATAATTTGTCCACCAATGCTAAAGGTAGCCTCTGAAGCAACAGATGAAACCTGAAACCAACATACGAATTCTCGCAAGTTTCAATTTGTTCATTTGGAATCTGACTCGTATCATTCTTTTAAACCATTCTTCACCACTAAATTGGGAATGTGGGCACAACATCTCATACGAAGACACTTGTTCTACAATATAAACCGAAAGATACAGAATTGTGTTTTTAAAAACATTCGAATAGCTTTTTTAATTTTTAAATATGATATACATTATATATTTATTAATATATTATATATAATATTTATTATTTAAATATTATTTTAATAATCGGTTTGGTTCGGTTGGAAGGTATAACCCAACCATTTAAATCGGATCGGTTTTTAATTTTTCAATTTCGATTTTGGTTTCTGATCAATTATTTTCGGATCGATTTTCTCCAATTTTTTCTGATTTCGGTTCGATTTCGGTTTCAAATAGATTTTTTTTCTTACTGGTGTCCGAGCTTGAGTCCAGCTGTAGTATCACTAGGCCCAAATAGCCGGCCTATATATCTTTTCTATGTATTTCTCGGTATATTAATTATTACGATCATTCTTCTGCATTCTTAGATATTTTCTCACCTTTCCGACATGGACACTGAAGATGACACCTTTTCCGATGACCATGACGTCAGCGACGACGTCGTGTCATCCGATTCCGATTTTACGCCCGAAACGAACTCTGGCGATCACCGCGAGAAGAGCTACAAGGTTTTATCTGAGGAGGACATAAAGCGCATCCAGGACGATCGAATCGAGAGGGTTACGACGTCGTTGTATGTTTCTAGTGGTGTTGCTAGGGTTTTGCTTAATAAGTTTAAGTGGAATGTTAATGAATTGCAGGAATCGTGGTTCACGGATGAGGGGAAGACTCGGAAAGATGTCGGATTGGCGGAGTCGAGGAAAAAACATGTAGGTACTAAAAAAATTGAAAAATTAGATCAATTGAATTGTTCTATATGTTTCGAGGATTTTGTTTGTGATGTTAGGGTGGATAATTGTGTTTTATGTGATCATCAGTATTGTAATTGTTGTTGGAATGGATATATTAGTAATGCGATTAGTGAGGGGTCCGGATGCTTGTCGTTGAGGTGTCCGGATCCGGATTGTGATGTTGTGGTGACTGATGAGTTGGTTAGTGTGATTGTTGGTGGTGATGATAAATTGAGGTATGAGAGGCTTTGTGTTAGGGCTTATGTGGAAGGGAATGAGAAGGTTAAGTGGTGTCCGGGGCCGGATTGTGGCTTTGCGGTTGAGTATGATGATGTTGTGGGGAGTGGAGAGGGGTATGATGTTGTTTGTGGGTGTGGGTATTGCTTTTGTTGTAATTGTGGTGAGGATGGTCATCGTCCAGTGGATTGTGAGACGGTGGCTAAGTGGGTGGAGAAGAATAATGCAGAGAGTGAGAATACGACGTGGATACTTGTGTATACGAAGCCTTGTCCTAAGTGTAGGAGGCCAATTGAGAAAAATGATGGGTGTATGCATATGACATGTAGGAAGCCGTGTGGGTACTCATTTTGTTGGGTTTGTCTTGACGATTGGGGCAAACATGCGTATAATTCGTGTAATTCTTATGCTGGGAGGGTAGTTAAAGAGAACAATGACGAGGAGAGAGTGAAGCAAAGGGCTAGGATATCATTGGAGAGGTATACACATTATTTCGAGAGGTGGGCTGCTAATAACAAGTCTATGAAGAAATCATTTGCAGATTTGCAGAGGATGCGTGATGAGAATCATGATGTGCTTTTGGCAAAACATGCTCAAAGCAGCTCTCAGCTGAAGTTTGTTTTGGATGCATGGACTCAGATAGTTGAATGTAGGCGAGTATTGAAGTGGACATATGCTTATGGCTATTATTTACCAGAGGATAATATAGCCAAGACAAAGTTATTCGAGTACTTGCAAGGTGAGGCGGAGGCTGCTCTGGAAAACCTTCATCATTGCGCGGAGAAGGAGTTAACAGAATTCCTTCGTGATGGTACTACAGCTGAGTTTAATACTACTTTTCGTGAAAAGCTTGCAAATCTCACTAGTGTCACTAAAACTTACTTTGCAAATTTAGTCGAAGCCTTAGAGAATGGTTTAGCGGACGTAGATTCTGGAAGTGCTAATAAAAAATTGAAAACAGGCTCTTCAAGCAACTAATGAAGAACAAATCTTTGGGTATGAAAACATGTTTCAGCTTCACTACATCTTGCTTTTACCAGTTTTCGTTTTCGCTACCCTAGAACATTTATTGAACGAAGGCAGGGTCCTCCAGCATCAAATCAAAGAGCTAAAAGAGAGAAGCCACAAAAGAGCTGGGTGATTCAGCCACTTTTTAGTAGAATAAATTATGATGTAAGACTTGATTTTTCTTGCAGTTGCCTAACTATGTAATATATTTTGTAGGACCAATTCTCATGTTTCCATTCCTTTGGTTAAGAGTTTGATAGACTTATTATTTAACTACTGTGCATATATGTTCTGTCAGTACAATATGTTAAACCCTGGAGTTTGTCATCAGAGTGCTTACTGCTTGCCTTTGAAACAAAACATGGGTGAAATTTTATGTTTTAAGGTCGATTTTGTGGGGTCCTGTGTATATGTCTTCCGTCTTTCTTTTCTTTTGCCCCTCCATCCGAAGCCCAAAAATTTGGAGAATTTTTCATAAAAGTATGAAGGGCTTCTATCTCTCTCTCTCCTCTCTTTTTTTGACAGAATCTCTCAGCTCATTATTCTACAATGTGGACTGATGAACTTTAAGAGCCTTAAAATTTTAGAAATGGCCCCGTGCTCACATCTTGGCATGGTGGAGCACCATTCCATTCTGAAGCAACAGAAGATAGGCTGAGAGCCTATAATCTCTTCCTGGGAAATTGCCCCATCTTGCGCTTTTTGCACTTCTGTGTATACAAATTGGATTTATTTTGTTGTAGTAGTCTAGAAGAGGCCGATCTATTCCTGCAGAACAGAACACTTATTAATCAAATGAGATTGATTACATCCATAAAGCCTTTTCATCATCATCCATCCCCTTCAGTTGATGTTACGAGTTTGTTATTCATATTATTTTGGATGTGAATCGTGTTACAAAATAAGAGTTAGTCGTGTTTTGTTTATGTTTGGTCAAATATTACTTTGCACCCTTGAAATATAGCTATTAGCTTCTAGGAATAGCAAAATAAGGTAAAACTGTCTGAAACCCCAATACAAAAGCCGAAGAAAAACAAATAGTCGTTAATCCTCTTACTAGCTGTTTATGTGTTTTCCTACACATCCACAGATGTATGCTGTGTGAATTTCCACCAAACTGAATGTGGATGAATTCTGATCTGGTATCAGTTCAGTTCTGACTCATAGTTCCCGGACGGGGGCTATTCCTGCGTTTAAACCTCCCTCTGCTCAACTTCCAGGTCGTTAAATAGTCCTGAGCTTTTCCCCACTTAATTTTAGTTTCTTTAGAGCTCAGTTGAAGCCCTTCTTTCGGTCTTACTCAAATTATGTGTTTGATCTCAGACTCCTACTGATGTAATATAAAACAGTAGCAACTTATGTAATACTTAAACATTTCTCTGTATTTGCAAGAGAAACAAGGACTTGTGCCCTATTCTGATTCCAATCTTTCACAGTTAACGACGACGAGAGAAAGCCAGAAGCACGTTTCAAATGCGAGGGGCACTTACATAACCCTCAGATTCAATTATCACCAGAACCATCACCGCACATCAATGTCATATGGCCAACAGCTCCACACTTCCTTTCACTGGAAGTCTGGAATCATCACAACAGACCCGCTCTTCATCGCCTCTGTACAACTCTAACATTTCACCGGAACCATCACTAGGCATTACTGTGACAAGGCCAATACGACCCTTTCTCTTCTCGTCTCTCTGTATCTTTATTATTTCACTAGGACCATCATCTTACCTTACTTTGACACAGATTAGACGGCACTTAGAGAACTCCAACAACTCCTTAAAACACTGTTTTTCATTGTAACTCCACAACTCTAAGGAATCAAGTGTGATCATTCTTCCATAACTACCATGCTCATCATTCTTAACATCTTGTAGGAACCTAAGATCTTTATATGATATGGAACCGATGACAGATCAACGTCATATAAGCATGCCATGACGTCTAATGACTAAGTATGCTCTTTGTATGTAGTACTTTTGATCATCTTGTAGGAACCTGATATGTTGTCAGTTTTGTTCTGATAACTAAGTATGCTCTTTGTATGTTTGTACTTTTGATCAGAGTATTCTGGAAATTTTAAGTTCACTTATCTCGTATACCTTTAATCCCGTCTTTAAGTGTAGACAGTCTGTCTGATATCCAGTTACTTGCACCTTGTTGCTCCGCCCACTGGAGGTAACAAAAAACGAGAGACAGTTTGGGGATGAAGGAAAACGAGGAACAATAGGTATTCATCCCACACATGTGTTGTTCTAAGTTTTAGAGGTAAGACAATGATAGGAGAGGAGAATATGAGAATGCAAAAGATGATGAAGATTGAAACTGGGGAAGGATAAAAAGAATCATTGAGAATTTAGATGATTATGATTTGCTCCATTTTTGTGACTTTTACTTTCAAGACCACTGAAAAGATCGGCAATGCCTATGGTGAGTAGTAGAAATCAGTTGAAACTCTTTTCCTGTTTTGATAACTCAATTACAAGTCAACTGGAACTGGAACTCGTATAGTAACATATACATTCATGCCGGGATCGCTGTTGTAGGTGTTATGTTCATCTCCACGTGTCTGGTCAGTCTTATTATACTTGTCATATTATTATGGTGGATCGTGCTATTCTTTACATAATCAACAAGTAACACATATTAAATAAAATTATTTTTTAATTGATGTAAGCAACATTTCAAGAATCTCTCAAAAATTAAATATTTTGCTTTTTAACAAGATGATAAGTTATAGTTTCTAAACAGAGCGTATATAGTTTTGGTTTTACTTTTCTTCATTGCGGTTTGCTGATTGTTAAGATCTGCGTATGTTAATATTGTGAAACTTTGTTTCTTCTCAGGTCATAGACATGGCGAACATTGGAAAGAGGGCGATTCATTATTTGCATAAACTAAGTGCCGCAAACATCCCAACTGATCTTATTGAGAAAGGCGAAAACAGTGTTATAGATGCATCCCTTACTTCAATTCGAAAGAGAGCAAGACTTAAGTATATACTATATACTGATTTCCCATGATTGTGTTGCGAAGTGTTTACTTTTCAATTACAAGTACTCTATCCAAGTGATAGGCCTAAACAGGCAGAGGTGATAATGATCTACTAATTTAGGAAGCGGAGAGATAAGAACATTTGTTGGAGGCCTGTAAATGTAAGCTACAGAAATCTGTTGTTGCTTCCTATTCACAAGGGCTCGATGAAGAACACTAGGGTACAATCCATTGGAGAGTATTTGCGTTAGATCACCTATGTTTACGACTAAAACCCCGGTGTGTGGTTGGACTGTTAGCCAGCCAGTTCCTTCCTTGAATATCTGCAAGCCTCTTGTATTATTCTGATAGAGAATGGTTAAAAGACTCAAATCAGTATGAGTCCCAAAACACAGATTTTGGCTCTTCAGCATTGGATTGAAGCTGTAATCTTATATTTCCTTTATTCTCTGCCTTAGTTTCTCAATCTCTTACTACATTGTTTGTCAGCTGAATAGCTGATGCTGGAAAATAATTTTCCTACTGGTTACTTTTTATTTCTAGCCGACTTGCACATTTTGAATTATATGACCTTTGGATTCCTCGATAAAGATGGCACCACATACATCTATTATATATATAATACAGTCCATTCAGCAGCCACGTAAGAAAATGTCCAATTATGATATATTTTATATCTTCCTACATAGGCCTCTGCCCTTCTGATCTTCTGTGTTACAACTCTTCATCTGCTCCTCTAAGTTAAAGACTCTATATCTGCATTTTCTCCTATAATGAATTCATAAGTCTTCTTGTAAGCAAAAATAACTTCATCGAGCAGCCTCAAATATTATACAGCCATATGTAATTCAGGTTACCTATCAAAACATATTTTCCCCCACTATAATTCTCTTGTATATCTCTGCCAGTGGTCACGTATATTTTAATGTTCTTTTCATGTGCACAACTCTTTGCTTTCTGTGTGTAGAGATATATGAATCCTGTTCTTCTTAGAAAGTTGCACCATATGAGGACGAGGACGGGGTTTAATAAATTATCAGGTGAGTGGAATTCTTCTTTGAAACTATGATTGTATTGCCTTTAATATGCCTTAAAAGTGTCACTGTTTATGATAGTATTTCTTTAAAAAAAAATTGAAATCATTCAATAGCTGAAGAAACATAATTAGCATGTCATCTAAGAATTTAGAAATGCCCCCTTTTCTATTCTGCATGCTTCGTAAATATGACCAGGTTATCTATGGCAACACTATAATTATTATGGTAATGCATACCTGATACTAATACTGATGGGTTATTATTTAGATATGATACCTATCAACAGTGGGACTACTATAAAAGTGGAGTCTCATACTTTTTGGTGCCAGTGTGCAAGAGAAACAATCTCTAAAATCTGATATGGCAAGAAAATAATAATATGAGGTGTGTATCACAGATACATAGTAAGTGAATAAGTGGTGGGGAATTATGGTCACAGTCTGATTTAATTTTAGTCTTTAGATGGTTTAATCAAATATATTTGCATCTGCTATGCTGTTTTTGTATTTTGCAGAGTTTGGGGGGGGGGGGGGGGGGGGGGGGGGGGTGTTGTTTGCCCTGATTGTTTTGTAAATTGTATGCAGATGGAACTGGTATTGTTAACTAGAAGGAAGTTGCTTCAGAAAGGTGATTACAATCGCGTTCAAGACTCTGAAATGTATATGTTTAGTACTTTTGATTAAGGTTAGACTTGTATAAGATTTGGATATCAAACAAATATTTATCTCAAATGAAACTATAATAAAGTGCAAATATAATTTGTAAAGTCAAAATCCTTTTTGGTTGTGCTTTAATGCAGGTATTACACCTTTTGTTAATCTTAATCACTATGATGTCCCTCAAGCACTTCAAGAGAGATATAGTGGACTGTTAAGCCGCGAAATTGTGTAAGTACTGCAATAAATATAAATTTACCCTTTATGAAAACAAGAGCATAGTCTCACAAATTTATAAATGTCAATTGTTTTGTACAGGAAGTATTTTGTTGATTATGCAGAATTCTGTTTCCAGATGTGTATGGAGACAGGGTTAAAAATTGGTTTACATTTAATGAACCTAGAGTGGTTACTGTTCAAGGATTTGATGAAGGTTCTTTCCCATCAGGAAGATGCTCTTAGTTCTTCAAATGCTTTCATGCTCTCTGCATCAAAGCCTCATTCAAACTGAAATTTCAAAACAAATTTATATCAACGACTAAGAAATACTGAAGATAGAGTTGTTAGCCTCCATGTACATGCAGTTTGCGAATCGCTTTTGTACTATTATCATTAAATATGAGAACTGGTGATTTTCAAATCAAAAGATACACGGAAAGCAAATCGGACTCCTTGCAGAACCAAAAGTTCTCTGTTTGGTTCCTTCTCAGGTCCATCTACTGCATCAAGTTCTGATGCAATACGCTTTATGTACTTACGCGCCAATTGTACAGAATAGAGCTTAATCTGTAAGGAAAAAGACTATGACTAAAGCAAACTCTTACATTAATTAATTCCAGTTTGCACATTAGTCTTCAAGTCAGGTTTCAACATGGGTTTATTTATGTTTTCTCTACCTTCACTTGAGAGTTTCGCATTAAGATGCTTAATTTTTGCTTAGTGTAGCATAGTATTATAGAACGATATTCTCATATCCCTCTCAATGCAGGTCACTATATAGGCGTTTTGGTGGTGGGGGCATGTTAAGGTAGCAGATCTCCAGCTACGAATTGGAACATGTTGGCAAGTTGCTTTGTGAGCTTTCTCGAGTTGTCATCTTGAGTTATATTATGATTAGCAGCAGCAATAGTAGCTATAGTAAGTATCTTATATTTCTACAAGAATTTAGGGATCATTGCTCCATTACCTTTGGCTTCTAATGATTATGCATATCAAGAAACCAACTGAATATCTTTTAAAGAAATAATATTCATGGTTCAGTTATTTTGTGTAACTAGAAATGATTCTAGGGACTTTTGTGTTTTATTACAGGGAATTATATTTTTTCAACTGGATTTGTCGTGATTTTTTCTCAATGGAATAGTTCCTATACAGGAATAATGCCTAGAAAGTTTACTTGGTCTAGAACTTGTGGCATGTCAACTATACAGTTTTTAAGCAAAGAATTAAAAGACATTTTGACAAAGAAATTTGAGCAGTGGCCATCCATTATTTTCTTAATGGTGATCAGAGACACATGTGTTTCAGCATTTTCATATCACAAATGCAGGGGAATTTATGTGAGAACCATTTTACAACATCTAAGTGAAGCAAACTGGTATAGTTTTATGAATGTATTTTATAGGATGTGTATAAGATGCAATTATTTATTCTTGTAGTGTGTTTGTATCGTACTCTAACATTCTAACATCCGTGTTTTGGAAGGAATGTTCATTCCATTTCTTCTATCATATTTCCTTACAATCTTTATCACAACAAATTTAAACTAATTCATATTTAGTCACTATTACCTCATACTTTCTTCTTTTTCATTAAAATTTTTTATATAATTTTTCATTTCATTTTCCCCTCATTCCATTCCATCCAAGTGAATAATATCCCCGTTACTTGCACCTTGTTGCTCCGCCACTGGAGATAACAAAAAACGAGAGACAATGTGGGGATGAAGGAAAACTGAGGAACAATCGGTATTCATCCCACACATGAGAGTTGTTTTAAGTAGGAGTGAAATAAAGATTTTGATGAGAAATTAGAGGTAAGACAACAACAGGAGAGAAGAGTATGAGAATGCAAAAGATGATGAAGATTGAAACTGGAGAACGATAAAAAGATTGATTTGAGAATGTAGAACAGAGGAATATAACACTTAAAACTTCACTCTTTACATTTATAATCATCCAAGAAACACAATATTCAAATCCATGTACATAGATATAGATTACGCTATCAAAATGTGCAGTTCAACAGATAATAGTTAGGCTGCCGATTTTATAGTGTTTCTAACATACAATTCCACAAATTATTAGATACTATTAAGTAGACCAGTCAGATGGAAGCATATAAAAGCTCATCTGGTTCCTACCAAGCCACGCGATCTCCCATCTTATTTTGTTACGGATTGCAGATTATATTTCATAAGTCATTCCAACTCGCAAAAGCCTAGTCTGAGGGATCTGCATTGTCTTCTCCCCTTGCCTGAAATTTTTCCTGAGGAAGCTGTAGGCATAGTTGACAACAATTTTGTTGAACACGGAGGAATTTTCTTTGGCGATCACATCTGCTTCTCCCAGAAGATAAACGACGCCTTTTTCCTTTGCATTCTGCACAAACTGCAACTCCTCTCCAACTCCTAGAATAGGTCCACTGATAATTTTGCTTGAAGTATTGGGTGACTTGGCTGCTCGGAATGATTTGATGGAGCTTGAAGAAGAAATCCGTGGGGAGTTATTCAGTTGTGCTAGTGACTCCTCAGTGTGAATTGTAGATGAGTTGGTTCTTCCTTTTACCTTGTCAGCTTTGTCTGCTGATTCTTGTATTACATCTGTGTCGTGAACAGGCTCAGGTGCCATCAGTTCATCCTTAGTTATGCCATTACCAGCTTCGACAATGTATTGTTCATGTCTCATGAACTCCTTCAAGTTTTCCACAAGCTGGTTTTCAAACTCCTTGGGCTCCTCTATCTTATCTTTGTATCCATATCTCACCACACAACGGAACATCCTGTACTCTCTTGGTTCGACCTGTCTGAACAAAAATCGCTCCTCAAGCATCACAGTACTGATAGGAATGAATTTTAGGGATACAAAAACAAGTACCGAGTGAATAGATGGAATGTTTTCAATAAAATGAGGAAATATTGGTGGAATTCCTTGGACAAGCTCGGAATATAGTAGCCCAATGCCAGGGACTCTGTTTATGTTCGGGTTTGTTGCCAAGTCCTGTATATAACTAGCAGACACCTTGTTATCGAGCTCAAACTTGTACCTTTGAACGTATACATAGTGCCATATCCCCATTATTGACATCAAGACAAGTGAAAATGCAATAGGAAGATAGCCCCCTTGTATGAATTTAGATAGGACAGCAGAAAGGTATACACCCTCCAGAGTACCAAACACCGTAAAGAATAGCACGATCCACCATAATTTCACCTTCCATATAATAAGCATAATAAGACTGACCAGACACGTGGAGATGAACATAACACCTACAACAGCGATCCCTGCATGAATGTATATGTTATTATTCCAATTCCAGTTCACTTGTAATTGAGGTATCAAAACAGGAAAAAAGTTTCAACTGATTTTTACTACTCACCATAGGCATTGCCAATCTTTTCAGTGGTCTTGAAAGTAAAAGTCACGAAAATGGAGCAAATCATGATCATGTAGTTGAGCTCCGGGATGTAAACCTGACCCTCATACTTGGCAGAGGTGTGAACTACTTTCACCCTTGGAAAACAACCTAGACTTAAAGCCTGAGAAATAATCGCGAAAGCTCCTGATATCATAGCTTGGCTGGCTATAATGGCAGCAGCCACCGCAACTACAAACATTGGCCAGTAAACTTTTTCTGCATGAATAAATCCATTTTCATGTTGGAATTAGAAGTTCAATAGTACCTTTTTCTATTTACAGTATATGGTTTGTGTTATAGTACTAACCTGGAATAGAAGCATAGAAAGTGTCAGCCACATCACCCGGATTTTTGGAGAGATATGCAGCTTGGCCGATATAGGTAGCTAGTAGTGCAGGTAGTACCACCGAAGTAAAGCTAAGCTGTGATAGTACAATGGCCGCAGGTCAGGATGACAAAACAAAAAGATAACAAATTAACTTTTGTGTAGGTTCTTTTTATATATTCAGCCGAATTGTGTAGGTTCAACTACTCAGGCAATGTGAAACGTATATAAATTGTACCACATATAGCGCAAGAATTAAATATGTTTACCTGGACTGCTAATACGCTGAAATGGCCAATGTCAGCAAACATAGCTTCAGTGCCTGCAATTTCATATGTAAAGTTTTAACTACGACAAACTAGTTAGCTAGCCATGTAAGGAGCAAACTACTCATATATCTCACCTGTGATGCACATAACTACTCCCCCAAGCGACTTCCAACCTTTCTCCCCATTTCTTTTGAAGTAATCTATGATGTATTTTGGATTGAATGCACGCAGAATAGTTATGTCATGTTTGAATAAGTTGTAAAAGCCGATGCCCCCTATGAATGTAAACCAGACGACAATGATTGGAGCGAATGTGTATCCCACCCGATCACTCCCAAATCGCTGAGCAGAGAACAGAATTACCAGTATTGCTATTGAAATCCCCACAACAGCATCTGTACACAATCCCCAGTTTCATAATTTTGAAAAATTAGCTATATGAATTAACTTTTGGAACAAATTTAGTAATGAGTTGAGCAAGTACTTTGGTCAAGGGAGTCCACTTTGTTCTTGATTCCACCCACTGCTGATAAGACTACAGAGGATTTACAGGAATTAGATCTTGATTCCAAAGTAAGTAAGTCATCTTATTCGTAATCTGAGTGTGTTCAATAACTTATACAAATACCTGAAATACTAGGTGTTAAAATACCGTCACCAATGACCATGGAACATCCAAGGATGGTGACCATCACAAGCATGATTTTGGCAGGCATACTCTTCGAAAGCTTGCTTTTAATTTTCTCAGCTCGCTGAAACTGGCTGGATGGGGTGTTAAGTCTGAAGTTCGACAACTCCTTATCCTCCGGTTGATTATTTGGAATTAACCTCATATTGGCATGACGAGAGATCAAAGAGTATAGTGCAAATGTTCCACCTGCATCATTTGTGTTTAGGTTTTCGCTTACATTTGCACTTAATCCCAAAATAGCTTAATCATAAAGTTTAGACTTATTAAGCAAAAACAAAAGTTTTTTGACTTGGTAATTCAGCCATATTCAGGACTTTGTACTAAATAGCAACTCTTGGTGGCCACCGGGTTGTACCAGTGAGCAATTATATACAGGGTCTGACAAGCGACTGATACAACTATTTTCTAGCGCTAGAAAGCATTATTCCTAAAAAAATTCTGTGAATGCAGGGGTCTATAGTTTTTGCCTTGTAGCGGAAAATAACACTAGAAGACGGTTATAAAAAATTGACCGGCACAAATTAAGATTTGAGCAAAATAAAAATTACCATTGCCATTGTCGTTGGCTCGGAGAACAATGAAGGCGTACTTGATGAGAGGGGAGAGGAGCAAGGTGTAGATAATTAGCGAGAGCACGCCAAGGAGGTCATCGTTATCCTTGATGATACCGTCAGTAAAAGTGCTGGAATACACGTAGAGCGGAGATGTCCCGACGTCTCCATATATCACTCCTAGGCACTGAAATGCTAAGCTCAGTGTCCTGCCCCAACTTGCCTGCACACAAATATATAACTTGAGTATTCATCAACAAGTTTGAACCGTTTAAATATATAACTTGCCTAACAAATGAGTATCTGTTCTAATACTTCTCGGGGTGAGCTAGAGTCGAACCTGGGTGTCTCGGGACAACAGATGATAAACCCGCCACATCCGATCGTGTTTTAATTCAATAACTAGGATATCGCAGAGAGATAAGTAAATAAACATAATTATACAAAACCTGAGAGTGATTAGCATGGGTGGAAGTAAAAGAAACTCTTCCGGCTTCCATCTGCAGTGAATCAACTCGACGGAGCTTTGCCCACGACATCTTTCGACCTTTCATCGTTTCATTGTTGTCCGTGACCGTGGCAGCTACTTCCACCTTCTCAGACGACTGATCCGCCATTTCTTCCTCGAAATTTTGTTAAAATTTCAAAGGAAAAATAGCTACTGGAGCTTAAGAACTGCAGTTCTTTGTTGTGTTGATTTGCATTTTGTGAGAGTGTATTTATAGACTCAAAAGTCAGAGATTAGTGCATGTACCTAAATATAAACTATGTGAGTAGTACAATGTAGGATCCATTATTGGATTATTTAAAAGCATTTGTACAGACGTATGTGCATATAAATATATTTCAGAGCATGTGTCACTAGTTCTGCATAAAGATTACTTGCTCACTCCGTTTTCTATAACTCATACTCATCAGGTCGTTTCATGCCCGGAAATTTCCTATGTATTACTGGAGGTGATAATCCATTTAGTTAGTTATTCAGTTACCAAAAAATACGAGGAGTCTAAATAACCTAATAACTAATGGGTCGTTACTTAGCCAACGCGTGTGAAATAAGGGTTATCTAAGCCGTTAGATTTATATTTCAAGGGCTCAGATCTAATCTTGGGTTTTTAATGTATCCGCGGTTATTTTCCGCGGAGGGACGGAAGGAGTGATATAACATAAATGAGCAGTATTCGTCCTTATTTTTGTACAATAATATAAATAATTGCGGATGACATCTAACCTTGAGTTTTATAAAACAATATATGATATCATAATTTTTATTCAAAAGAAAATTAAAATAATAGATGAAACTAAATCTTTGAAGAGTCTTAATATGTTTGTCAAATTTTCGTCCTTCAAGGTAAACTACCTAGAAGACATACAGAATACTGTATATAAATGTATATAAAGATATAGATATATATCATATCATCATAATATTGAGACTATAACTATGTTTTAATAATGCTAAAAAAATAACATAATGTTAAATAATCAAATCCAAACCTAATGTTAGTGATCAAAACAAAATCCAAAACTAACATTGTTGACAAAAAGAAAAAAATAATAGTTTATTGGTAAGTTTCTAAATACACGGTAAGTTGGGTGGCGAAAAAAATCTGTTTTTCCTATATAATATTATTTGTGTTATTACTTGTAGGGGAGAAAGGGGGAAAAGAGAAATAACTTAATATTATATTAATATTAATATAAGTTCAATTATTGATCAATATACTATTCTAGAATTTGAGAGGTCAACATTCTAGCTACTACTGAAACTTCATTGTTCATTATGTCTAATTACAATGAGAAAAACTGCGGTATGTACATGTATTGTTTAAAGCATTGCAGCATAACGAATGGCGTGTTTCTCCCGTATAACTTAGCTTTAAGCAGTTTTATATATTTATTTTTCGATGATCAGAATATTATCAGAGTTCAGAAAATCTATCGAAAGTAGAAATAAAAAATCAGTTAATATTTTACAAATTTAACGATAATTCACACATCCCTCTCAATATTTTCCGATCATTGTCATTATGTTCGTATTCCCTGTCTTCATATTGTGTAAACATTAATTATTTCATAGTATATGTATGATATAAATTATTATATTATATAAAATTTTATTCCGGTAAAAATTATTAAGTATCATGTATATTGTAAATTTATTATTTTTAAGAGGATGGGAGATTTTGTAGATTGTAGTTTCTGATGAGTTTGAGCCGAAGTCAGTAATGGATGAAATTATGAGACCGATTCGAGATTAGGTGGTCTTGATTTATCTTGTCTCGAATCAATTTGACTTAACATTGATGATATTTTGGTGAATCTTGAGTCTTAAGAGCAACGGTGAACATCTCCCTTATCTTTAACGAACCTAAGTGAACAAAAACAGGGGTTTGAGTAAAACTTCTTCACTCCAACCATCCTCTTCTTATCTAAAATTTTTAGGTAAGAGAAAACAAAACTCTTATTTAGAGATTGAAAAGTAAACTTCTATTTTTTTCACCTCATCTCCCTCTCTCGTTTTCTTTCATTTTTATCTTCCCTCCCTTTTTTATCTATCTCATCATAATTAAATGTTAATAAAATATTATTTTTCAAATATAAAGATGATTATAGGGAATACCGTTGGAGGAAAACAAATTTTCGCTTACCTATATTTTAAGTAATTATTATTTCATTATATTTTAGGATTGTACTAATGAAACCTAAATAGGGGGTTGATGGTGTACAAGACTAAGATAGGCTTAGGCAGTGGCTATTTTGCTCGTGTTCGATCTACACTGTTTTGATGATATTTTAACGAATATCCCGATTAAGAGGGGTGTATTGAATTGGGATTTTAAAACATTTTTTTGCTTTCTTGAAATCCGAGGGGAGAATATTCGATTGGGATTGTTTGAAATCCATTAAAATCTTGAGATATTTAATTGGGATTTTAAATTATGCTACAAAATCCGGTGGTATTCAATTGAGATTTTAAATTATGCTTTAAAATCTTGAGGTATTCAATTGGGATTGTTTAAAATCCATTAAAATCTGATGGTATTCAAATGCTGATGGATTTTTTTGCATTTCATAAAATGATGGATTTTGTGGCATTCTTCAGTGTATTTTAAGTTTTTTGAAATCCCATCAAAATCAATGAGATTTTGAAGCATTGTGCTTAAATACTATAAACTCTGCGACATTTTATGAAGAATCCGCACAAAATCAAAATCACACACAATCCATTAAAATTCAAAGACTAAAAACAATCCATTAAAATCTCAATCGAATACACCCCTGTAAATCTGAATCTGAGTAAAAACGGAGTGAACTCCGAGTAAGTGATGTTATATAAAACTACTTTTCTATATTTAATATTTCTGTACATTTCATAGATTGCAAGATTAAATATTATAATCTTAATAATTATAAAATAAACCTCGATCTCACAACACGAATCAGATACGTGTAGCAAACTAAGGGGCTGGTATTGTATCATGATTTTTAATGACAAATATTGGGAGGATGACTTTAGTGGATTTTATGGATTTTTAATGACTCTTGTTGACTTCTTAAGATTTCAAAAAAAATTCATGACTCCTAAGACAATGACTTTTAAAAACTTTAACAGACTTTTTTTTACAAATTCATGACTTTCAAATACTTTAATAGACTTTTATTATTATAAATAGCCTCTTTGAAACCCTCGGGACCTTTTGCTATACCCTCTCGATCTTCTGCTATAACCCAAGTTGGGTGTATCTTCTCAAATGTGACGACTACAAAATCGATTACAGGGTATTATTGTTGTATTATATATACTATAGTACAAGCTACTGATATGGTGCACTAAGATTTTATAAAAGCGTGGCTGTTAGGTGATGTCTTAAGTTTGGAACTCAGAAAGGCATTAAGTAGGTGCTTCTGTCTTTTTATTAACTAGCGTTACATATCCCAGAAACTAGCTGTTAGGAGGTTTATAGTGTGATAGGTGATGTGGTAGGATATACTACAAACTATTTTGAGTTACTATATTCTAGCACTGAACTTCTGCAATTTATAGGCAAAAATAAAAATTACTTCAGCTAGTTTCTGGGATATGTAACGCTAGTTATGCTGTATCAACATGCCTGTTAAAAAGGGTGTGAATCAGACATTGTTGATTAAGCATTTGAAAATCTGTTGGTTTGATTAGCTACGATATAAAATTCATAACTGAAATCATGCCTGTATATCATGCCGGTATTTGCTATATGCATAGTTTTTGATTTAAAATGCATTCTGCTGAACATCAGCTGGTCTGTATACGCAATTGGTATTTTGAACTGTGATTTCTGAATTCTAACATATCTCTAGTTGATTCAAAAAATAATAGTCTGAGTAGTGAGTACCTTAAGAAGCTAGCTTCCTGTTTTATTTGCACATGGAACCAAAGATTAGAACAAGAAATTTTTCATTAACAGCCAGCGACCGATTAATTGGGGGAAGATAAAGTCATGTCAAATCTTGACAATAATGGCCTGGCAATTTTCTATACAATTTTCCAAAGAAAGTCATTAAAAGTCTATCAATTATATTTTTCCACCCAAGTCATTGATATATTGAATAACAACTGACTTTTAATAACTCTTTAAAAGTTGTAATTCAATACCTCAAACTTTGAAAGACTTTTTAAAAATCCTAATACAATACCTCTTTACTTTTAAAGAGTATTCAAAAATCTTAATTGAATACACCTAGATTTTAAAAGTCAATAAAAGTCATTAAAAATCATGATACAATACCACCCCCTAAGTTTGACCACAATTTTGTAGTAGTAATAATTCATTATTTTTTTTTTTTTTTTTTTTTGACAAAAGTAATAATTCATTATTTTAATGCACCATAAAAAATAATTCATTATCTTAAGTTTCTCCTAGGTATGCACGTTTTCATCTGTTTCTGTTCTTTGTAAAAAGGTTTCCCTGTTGTCTTACTTCGTCTTTTCCGTAAACAGCTTAAAACCTTACTAACAAAAATGGAATTTACAGTTTAAGAGAATGAAAACAAAAATTGTATATTGTTCTTTTCTCCGTGGAAATATTGACAAGAATAAGAAAAATCGTCCCGATTAGTACATGTAGAAACGTGACTGTTTGATGCAACGGCAGTTTTGTGCATCTAGTGCATTTTCATTTTTAATCTTGAACAGAATCTCTTGGATTTATTAGGTTCCAAAAAGATAAAATCCATTTCGAATTCGACTCTGTTCATTTTGAGCTCCCTGTCATAAATTCTTTTGTATTTATTCATCTCATCCATTTTTAAATAATGTGATACGTTTCACGAATAAAATAATTATATGTCTAGTATATTTTAGGGTGAGCGAGAATTTAACGATATTTTTCAGTCTTGTCTGATTCTCATTGTATTTTTATATTATTTCAATCACTTTGTCATAGAATATTAAAATAAAAATATAAATGTACAACAAATTGGTTGACATTACTTTTGTAGAAGTCGAGAAAAATAAAGAGCATATGCGTGTAGGAGCCGTGTAGTACCAAACCCAGTTTGTTTTAGCAAAAGGAATATACTGCGTCGCAAATAATTGAGGCAACAATGCTAAACAAAGAAAGAAGTCGCAGCCGCTCGATAACGATATATTTAATTTTTTACCGATCGGATGACGACAAAATGCTCGATATCACCGGGATATCTATATAATATTTACGCATGCCATCACAACGAGAACAGAAGATTAGACGAAACACCTCTCTAAGTATTTGTGATTGTTGTTGCAAGTTTGAGGGTTTCATTGGTAGAGTTCAGTCTTGCATTAATCGAACCCATTTCGGGAGAGTGTGTGGGGATGACAATTAAACTAATTGTGGTTCATTTTATATTGGACTATAAGATTGAAATAATTTATGAAAATATCAAATATCATCTTGCTACTTCCGTCCCAACCAATAATATACTAGGAGGACGGAGGCCGCGACACGGGTTTTAATACTTTATTAAAGTATAATTTTGTAATTTATTTTTAAGATTTTTTTAGTAAAAAGTATCACATTTATATTTTTATATAAAAAAAAATTTAAAAATAATTAGTGGAGCTATGTTTTATAAAAAGTTTAAAAAGTGTGTCAAGCAGTAACAGGGGGATAAATGATTAAAACTCAGAATAATTAATTAAGAAATAATAAATTATAAACAATTGTCATGTCAATTGTAAAAATGAAATATTAAAAATATGAGCTTTTAAAAATTGATTTAAGAAAAACAAGAATGAAAATAGATGTAATATTATAGAATAAAAATAAATCAGTAAATTTAGATTAGTATAATATATTTATTTATGATTTATAATTTTGTGTCCGAATTCGGACTATCACGTAAAGAACTAAGGGGTCGTTTGGTTCGTGGGTTTCTGGAATGAGGTATGGGGTTTGTCCATATCAAACCCATACCTGGTGTTTGGTTGAGAAAAATAAAATCTGAAACCCATACCTTAAACCCCCAAGGTATGGGTTTTTGATACCCAAGTGGGGAGGTGGGTATGAGATGGGGGTATGAGCTATATTCATTTTTTATTTTTTTTTCCTCTCTTTAAGTAATGAAATATTAATGTTTGATACAAAATTAAATCAATGATGCAAAAATATATGACAATAATAATTTTATTAATATTTTTAATTAATATATATTAATAACTTATTTTTTATAAAAATTATATATATATTGATTCCAGCACTCAACCAAACATATGATATCAGATATGATACCTCAAACCCATACCAACTTAACCCGATTCCTCATTCCAACCCGATACCACTGCTCGAACCAAACGACCCCTAACTATATTTACGCGTACTTTAAAAATGTATACTATTTGGATAGTATTATTTGCTATTATTACTATTTGGTAAGTTCTTATATCTTGAGATTTTGAGTTCGGTTGACTGAGTTATGACTTACGACTTAACCTGATTTATGATTTAACGTGACTTACTTGATAAACTGAGAATTTAAAATGTCTGTTTCAGAAATTTTGAATTATTATTAACTTATGAGTTATTAAAAATATAATAATAAAAATAAAAGTGATTTATAAGTTTTGGGTGATTTTTATTAAAAAAGAGTTCAAAAAAATTAAGTCACTGAAAAAAGTACCTCAAACTAACTTCTGGCTTTAGTCGGTTTCGGGCTTATTTTTACTTTAAGCCGACTTCTGACTTATTACACAAACAGATATTTTTCAGCTTAAACCCACAAGTAGGTATGGGATTTTCATACCCAAGAGGGGAGGCGGGTCTAAAACATAGATTTCTGAAATCAATTTTTTTTCCTTTTATTTTCAACTCTATTTATATCATTTCATGTAAATTATCAGTAAAAATGAAATTAATGATTCAAAAATATATATAAGTATCTATTTAATAATATTTTAAATTAATTATAATTAATAACTTATAAATATTTTAATTCAATCACATTTATTCAACTGGCTCAGCCAAACACATGATATCAGGAATGATATCTCAACCCCATACCACCTTAATCTGATTCCTAATTTCAATCTCATACCCTCTCCAACCAAACGGCCCCTGATAGGTTTTGTAGACTCTGTAGCTAGAAGATTTGCAAGTGGCAGGCTTTTCAGATGATAAATTCTACAAATGGTAGGCTCTACAAATGCTAGACTAAACGTGTGTTATTTTACACCAACTATGAGAAAGATTGTAGAAGGGGGGGTTGAATACAATCTTTTACAAATTTAATAGATTCAAGAATAATACACTAAGAACACACTAAACAGAAAAACACCAAGTATTAAAAATACGGGTGGATTGAATGATCCACCCGTGAGATTTTATATAGAAGAATCTGTGGATTGTTTTACAATTCGCACAGCTGCTGGTTCATCACTCAAAGCAAGTTCTAACTCTCAGATTTTTCTCTCAAGTAATTGAACAAGTTCAACTGATGCTACTAACTTGGTTATATACTCCAAGTTTTACAAAGCTTTTAGCTAGATTACAAAATGCACTCTAATCTAAAAACAATGCTGCACAACTTTGTCTTATGCATGCTTTCTGAGATGTCTTCATCTTTGACCATCATCTTGATTTGATCCAGATTGCACTGCATGAGATAAGTATGTTTCTGCTTCTTCTTTATTTTCCTAATTAGGCTTCCATGTCTATTTTAGTGTAATTCGATCCATGTGATTTGTCAGACTTAAGCTCTAGTCACTTTCAACTGCTCTTTGCTTCATCAGTTGAAGGTTCTGGTTGCTTTCAACTGCTATTGACTTTATCAGTTGAATGCCTGGCTCATCAGTTGAATGAATTACAGACTCCATCAGTTGAATGCTGTTCCAGTCTCATCAGTTGAATTCCTCAGCATTATCCGTTGAACACTTTGTCTTCAGTTGAATGCTTGATCTTCATCAGTTGAAACATCATCCAGTCTTTATCAGTTGAACAGTTACATCTCATCAGTTGAATATCCTTCACTTAGATAAAATTACATGGCATTGGATATTTACAATTAGCCATCCTATTCTACCCATCCGTTGATAATTCCCAAAGACAAGAAATGTAACAATTACAACTGAAATTTGATAAAGATTCTAAGTAAGACATGTTACAAAAATGTTTATGTTATCATCAAAAATTATTGATTCCTAACAATCTTCCCCAATTTATGACTGGAGAAGATGCAGACATAAATTCTACACTTGATGATAACAAAACATTAATAAAATAAAATGCAGAATTTAAATACAAGAGTTAGAAAAGATTACAGATGATTATGCTCCTCTAGACTGAGCAGTTACTTGTTCCTAGAAGATCTTCTTCTTCTGGACTTAAGTTTTTCTTCAAGAATATTAATCTGTTTCTGAAAGATCCTGTAGAACCATTCTTCATCACTATCCTGTCTGTTGAGCTTGGATTGGAGAGTCTTCAGAGTATTCAAGCTAGCAACCTTGAGTTGATCTTTAGGTCTGAAAAATCTCCTAACACCTTGATTGTCCCTAAATTCCATGACTGGAGTAGGTTCATGATGAATTTTCTTTCCAGTGTAGGGAATTTTCAGCCTTCTTTGTAGACTAGCATCTGAATTCCATTCCTTCCTGATCTCAAGGATTCTCTTTAATACCATTTGCTTTGCAGGTGGTGTAAATCCTCCAGTCCTCTTCATAGATCCATATATTTTTGTTAGAGAACTGAATCCCTCAGAATTCAGAACTCTGTGAAGAGGCCAGATGACATCACCCTTGTTTTTGTAAGAGAATACCAATCTTTCAGGTAACTTTGAAGTTGCTTCTATTCCCCTTACTTCTTGAAGATCATCCAGCTCCAGATCCAACTCAGAAATTTCTTCAATGTTAGCAATGATGAGATAGTCATCAGAGTTCTCAGGTTCTTTTGGAGGTTTGGGAGGGTTAGCCATCCTTTTAGCCACAGATTTGACTTTCTTCTTTGGCTTGGAAGATTCTTGGACAAGAAAAGCTGGAATTGGAATATCTTCCAAGTCAATTGGCTCCTCCTTTGGCATTATTGGCTCATCATGGAAGTTGACATCTGGATGTACTACTGTGGTATCCTTGATTGGAGAAGAAGGCTTTGAGATAGGCTTTTCTGGCACTTCTTCTCTTCTCTTGGCTGCCTCAGGCATCTTAGTTTTAGATTTGACTCTCTTTTTCTTGGGAGAAGATTCAAGAGGCAATCCTTTCTCATTTAAAAACTCAGCTGCCAACTCCTCTTCCAGCTCAATAGCATACCTTTCATCCACCTCTATTTGGTTCAAAGAGAGTTGGGATTCAAACTCCTCTTTTTCACATTCTCTGGCCACCTCTTCAGCTTTTGCAAATGAGTAGTGAGGATGGCCAGTTCCAATAAACAGCTTCTGGCCTTCTCTGTGGATGATTGCAAAATGAGCCTTTAAGGCCACATCTGCACAATCTTTATAACTTTTGATTTCTTGGCCCAAAAGCTTGTATTCATTTTTGTCAGGCCTGGCTAGTGGAAAGTAGATTGAGCTTGAGTCTTTTCCAGGCCTGGAGTAACCACAATTGTTTGGAAACAGAATTGGCTTGAACTCATTTAAAAATGATGGCTCACCCTTTTCTGTCTTGGAGGGAATAACAATCTCAGGTGTAATTACCCTGAGAATTGTGGTTGTGGTTGGAAAAGAGATTTGAGCTGTGGTTGCTGTAGAAGATGTAGATGATTTCTTGCCCAGTTGAGCCACTCTCTTTGCAATGGAGTCCAATTCTTTCATCCTTTCAATCTTTTGCTTTTCCCTTTCAGTGTGGAAAGGAGGAGGAATTTGACTGATTAATTCTGCAGGAGTTGGTAATTCTTTCTCCCCCTTTTTGTTAGCAGCAAGTGTAAGGGATGGACTGGGAAGAGAAGCACCAGAGGCAAGAAGAAGATGTTGAAGGAGTCCAGTCTGAATTCTTTGATGCTGCAACATCTCATCCATTCTAGAGTTTAAGATATAGACATTGCCTTCCAGAGCTTCTACTTGCTTTTCCAATTGCAGTTGTTTTTGCTCAGAACCAGAAAGAGCTGATTTGACCTGAGCTGGAAGCTTTTCATCAATTTGTTTGGTCAGATCAGTCTTAACAGAGGCAATGAGAGAATTGAGATGCTCTATCTCTTTCTGAAAGTGGAGAGATTGATATTTGTGAAGCTTGAGGTTTTCCAGAGCTTGACTGGCAATGGTGGCAGAGATGGCTTGAGAGGAGGATGAGCTTCCAGGTTGTGATTGAAGAAGAGTGGAGGCTTGCCTTTCCAGCTCCATGCTAACAACAATTGCATTTGCAGATTGCATGGAGAGCCATGAAGGTAGAGAGGTTGTAGGTTGTTCACCAAGGGATTCCTCAAGAGCATCATTGAGGTCTTCATCACTATCATCATAATGAAAATCATCTCCAGCATTGGCAGGCAGAGCTGTAAATGCCTCCTTTGCTCTAAGCATAGAAGATGTAGTGTGAATCAGATTAAGGTGCCTCTCAGCTGCTTGATTATCCAATCTGGCAAAATCTTGAATGGAAGACATTCCATGAGTAAAAGTCTCAGGGTCTAGTGAAACACTATCCAATATGGATCTATATTCAGCTTGAATCTCCTGTTCACTAAACCCTTCATTGACACCTGCATTTCTCTCATTATCTCTCTTTTCTTGCATCAAGGGCTCCCCTTGGCTCACCACACAACTCACCTCTCCCTCACTTACCCTTACTAAAGGGTCACTCTTATCCTCTCCTTTTTCCTGGCTAGAAGAAAATGCCAGACTCTCCACACCCTCTCCTTTTGCCAGCTCACTAGGCTGCCTCTCCACTCCATAGCTCACTCCACTCAATCCTAGAAGTGTCTGTGCTACCATGTGATCAACTGCTGTAGAAAAAGGTAAATTAATTGAAGTAGCAGCAGTTGTCAACTGATGAGGGACATCAGTTGAAACATGAGTAGAGGATGCACTCAACTGATGAGAGCTGTTAAGCATATCAGTTGAAGGACAAACACTTGTCAACTGATGAGGGAGATCAGTTGAAGAAGATGAAGAAATAGGTTTAGAGGCTGTGACAGTTGAGTCTGTAGTGATTGATTTTAAAGGAAAATCCACAGAACACATTGTCACAGAGGAAGGAAATGGAAGAGAAAGATCCAACAAATCATCAAAATGATGATGATCAATCTCAGATGGGGGCTTCTCCATGAAATCCAAAGATGGAGAATTTACAAGTGTGGTGTGAATTAATTCCACATCCATAGAAGATGTTGGGGATTGTGTTTGAGTTGTAGAGATGGTAAGATCATAAATATGGGTGATTGGTTGAGATGAAGAGGGGGGCTGTGACTCCACATTTATTGGAGTCACATCAATCTGACTTTGAGAAGTTAAAGGCATAAAGTCCAGAATGGATGCCTGTGTGTGTGCAGAGTGCTTCAGTTTTTCACTTCTCAGCTTCTTTCTCCCATAAGCTTTTATTGGTGAAGAAGTGGTGTCCCTCCCCCTTTTTGACTGTGTCCCTGGTTGAGGACTATTTTCAATAGCAACATCCTTTTGGGAGGATGCTGCTAGGGATGAGTTTGATTCCATATTAACATCTACAGTCTTTTGGGAGACTGCAGAGTGGCCAGGCTGGTCAGCACACACCTTTCCATCCTTATTCTTAGGGTTTCTTTTATGTTCACCCTTTCCCTCCCCCTCACATCCTCCAATCACACTCCCCTCAGGTTTGTGTTTCTTGGATTTTACAACAGATGTCTTTTGGGAGGCATCTGAGGTTGGTTTAGAAGACTTGTCTTTAGAAGGTTTTGCCACTTGTGTGGACTGTTGATGGGCCTCTTCAACAGCCCTGATGGCAGAAAGCAAAGAAGGTGAGGGTTGAGAAAGAGTAGTAGGAAAGCCATGTACCTCTTTGTGCTTTCCAGCCTCCATTGTTGGCAGGTACACCACCTCCAAGGAGGGGTATAAATTCATCCTAAAGAGGTCTTTAAAGACTCTCTTTTCCTGCACAAAACTGGGAAGCTTGGCTTCCTTGTTAGTAATAACTAGCTTATCATTGAGATGATTAGCTAGCATCATAAGAAATCTGACATAATAAATATTCCTAGGTCTATCAGTTTTATCACCTAGTTTCTCCCCAATTTCTTGGATCATCAAACCACCAAAGTTGAAATATTCATTAGTCAGGTACATGTAAAGCATTTGTAAGATCTGGGAAGTAAGGGCATTAAAATTACTAATTTTACCAGAAAATGCTTTAATAAATGCATCACATAAGTAACTCCATTCTCTCCTAAGACCCCTTCTTTCTATTTTACCTAAGGCATCAGTTGGCAAAACATAATTCATGGCATAAAGTAAATTAACCAACTGATTATCACTAGGCAAAGATAAAACAGTATTTTCAGGAATCTTAAAGCATGCTTTCATAACATCAGCATTGACAGAGTGAGTTTTATTATTGACAGAGAAAGTTAGAGTTTCATGCTCACTATTAAACTCTGCAGAGGTCCACATTTCCTCAACTATTTCATGGTAGATGATGGGAGCTTCAGTCATAGCATAAGAGAGCTGGCTTGACTTGATGAACTCCATCATCCTGTGATACTCCTTCTCCTCCACAGCTTTAGTATCCACAAATGACGCAAAGTTGTTCTTTTCATAGATAAACCCACTTGGTGCAGTATACTTCTTCATGGGTGCCATTGTAGTCACAGAGAAAGCTTGAGGAAAGATTAGAGTTTGCTTTTGCACAGAGAGAGAGGAGAGAACTTGAAGAATTCGAAAGAGTGAGATGAAAAGAAGTGAAAATAAATTAAAATGCTTAAATACTTTCTCAGAAAATTGCTGTGATTGGCTGAGAAATTACCGTTGAGAAGAAATTACTCTTATTTATCTCTACAAAAATTACACACACGATCGTGTGTATAAAGTGGGAGAGAGACAAAAGAAATTTCAACGGCTCAGATCTGATAATACTTTCAACGGATGAAATAAGCGCCCCTTTAAACTTCCTATTCAACTGATGAAGATCAGTTGAAAGCGTCTTCAACTGATGTCATCAGTTGAATGAAAAACAACGCAAAAGGATATTGTTTCAAACATCAGTTGAAACAATTTCACTAGTTCATCAGTTGAAATATTATAGACTTTATCCAGAAATATAATTAATTCAATTTTGATAAATCAAAATTAATCAAATTCTGGCTGCCAAATTACAGAAAAATTCACTCTAAATTAGGAGAAATTTAACATACCTAATTTACTTACCAACCTTGTGAATGTGGATTCATCAAGAGGCTTTGTGAAAATATCTGCAATCTGTTCTTCACTTGGAACAAAATGCATTTCAACAGTACCAGCCATCACATGTTCTCTTATGAAGTGATATTTGATGTCAATGTGCTTGGTTCTTGAGTGTTGTACTGGATTTTCAGTTATAGCAATAGCACTGGTGTTGTCACAAAATATTGGGATTTTTGAGAGATTTAATCCATAATCAAGTAATTGATTTCTCATCCACAATAATTGTGCACAACAGCTTCCAGCTGCAATGTACTCAGCCTCAGCTGTAGAGGTTGACACAGAATTTTGCTTTTTGCTAAACCAAGAAATCAATCTGTCACCAAGAAATTGACAAGTGCCAGTTGTACTTTTTCTATCAATTTTGCATCCTGCAAAATCAGCATCTGAATATCCAATTAGATCAAATCCAGAGTCTTTAGGGTACCAAATACCAAGATTTGGTGTTCCCTTAAGATATCTGAATATTCTTTTTATAGCAATAAGATGTGATTCTTTAGGATTAGATTGAAATCTAGCACAGAGACATGTAGAAAACATAATATCTGGTCTACTAGCTGTCAAATATAGAAGAGAACCAACCATGCCTCTGTAATTAGAGATGTCCACAGATTTCTCATTAGGACTTAATTCTAATTTAGTGGCTGTTGGCATGGGAGTCTTAGCTTCTTTGCAATCCAATAAATCAAACTTTTTAAGTAGATCATAAATGTACTTAGTTTGATTTATGAATATACCTTCCTTTACTTGTTTAACTTGTAAACCAAGAAAGTAGGTGAGCTCTCCCATCATGCTCATTTCATACTGACTTTTCATTAGATTAGCAAACTTTTTGCAAAGTTTCTCATCTGTAGAACCAAAAATTATATCATCTACATAAATTTGAACCAGAATGAAGGCACCATTTACATTCCTGTAAAATAGTGTTTTATCCACAGTTCCTCTAGAAAAGTGATTATCTAACAAGAATTGAGACAGAGTGTCATACCATGCCCTTGGTGCTTGCTTTAGTCCATAGAGTGCTTTTAATAAAAGTAAACATACTCTGGAAATTCTGGATCTTCAAAACCAGGAGGCTGACTGACATATACCTCCTCTTCCAGTTCACCATTTAGAAAAGCACTCTTGACATCCATTTGATAAACTTTAAAATTTGCATGAGCAGCATAGGCCAGGAAGATTCTTATTGCTTCCAGTCTTGCAACTGGTGCAAAGGTCTCATCAAAATCAATTCCTTCAGATTGAGAGTACCCTTTAGCAACAAGCCTAGCCTTGTTTCTGGTGACAACTCCATTCTCATCCACCTTGTTTCTGAATACCCACCTTGTTCCTACAATAGTTCTGTTTTTAGGTTTGGGTACCAGCTTCCATACATTGTTTCTCTCAAATTGATTTAATTCTTCTTGCATAGCAAGAACCCAATCAGCATCTTTGAGAGCATCTTCTATGACTTTAGGTTCATCCTGTGAAAGGAATGCACTGTACAAACACTCATCTTGAGTTGCTCTTCTTGTTTGTACAGATGCATTTGCATCTCCAATAATTAGCTCAAAAGGGTGATCCCTTGTCCACTTTCTTTGTGGTGGAAGTGATTGTCTTGATGATGTGGCTTCATTATTGAAGTTCAGGTTTCCATGTTGGAAAGCTCCCCCTAAATTTGACATCTCATTATTTCTAGACTGATTGAAACTTTGAGATATTCTTTCAACTGATGATCCTTGAGGTGTTTCAACTGATCCTTCCAATGTAGTTTCAACTGATGCTTCAGTTGAGTTTCCAATAGCAGTTGTTCCTTGCACCAGAGAGTCATCAGTTGGAATATTAATTCCAGGATTAATTCCAACATTTTGAATAATGTCATCATCATCATCACTGTCATACAGATCACCTTCACCTTCATTCTCAAATCTGAGATTATCATGAAATCCTTCATCTGAGAATCCTTGAATCTTCTTATCATCAAAAACCACATGGATTGATTCCATAACAATGTTGGTTCTCAGATTATATACTCTAAATGATTTTCCATCAGAGTATCCAACAAAAATAGCTTCATCTGCCTTGGCCTCAAATTTTCCAAGTTTTTCACCTTGATTTCTTAGAACATAACACTTGCATCCAAATACATGAAGAAAGCTAATTGTTGGCTTCTTTCCTTTGAAGAGTTGAAAGGGAGTTAGATTATGAGGTTTGGTAATTAGTGAAATGTTTTGAGTGAAGCAAGCAGTGTTCACAGCTTCAGCCCAAAAATAGGTTGGAAGTTGAGCTTCATTAATCATGGTTCTTGCAGCCTCAATAAGAGTTCTATTCTTCCTTTCAACAACACCATTTTGTTGTGGAGTTCTTGGTGCAGAGAACTCATGAATAATTCCCTCTTCTTCACAAAATTCTTTCATCACAGAGTTCTTGAATTCTGTCCCATTGTCACTTCTTATCCTTCCAACTTTGACATCTGGATTGTTGTTTAATGCCTTGATATGATTGATGATGATTTTCCCAGCTTCATCCTTAGAATGCAGGAAGAAAGTCCAAGTGAATTTTGAAAAATCATCAACAATCACTAGGCAATATTTCTTCTTTGAAATAGACATGATGTTGACTGGTCCAAACAAATCCATATGCAAGAGCTGAAGGGGCTTCACAATTGATGAAAGAGTTTTGCTTTTGAAAGAGCTTCTCTTTTGCTTTCCTAGCTGACAAGCTCCACAAAGTCCATCTTTTGAGAATTCCAGCTTTGGTAGACCTCTTACCAAGTCCTTCTTTACTAACTCATTCAAGGTTTTGAAATTTAGATGAGACAATCTCTTATGCCATAGCCAACTGTCATCTGTGCTTGCTTTGCTGAGAAGGCAAGTGATAGATTCAGACTTGACAGAATTGAAGTCAGCTACATACACATTTCCTTTTCTTTGTCCAATCAGAACCACATTGTTGTTGTCATCTCCTTTGGTGACAACACAGGCTTCAGGAGTGAAATTGACTTTGTAACCTTTGTCACAGAGCTGACTGATGCTAAGCAAGTTGTGCTTAAGACCAGACACCAATGCAACTTCATCAATGATGACATTCTCTTTTGCAATCAAGCCATATCCCATAGTATATCCTTTGCTGTCATCTCCAAAGGTAATGCTAGGGCCAGCTTTCTCCACAAACTTTGTGAGCAGGGAGGAATCACCAGTCATGTGCCTGGAGCATCCACTATCCAAGTACCACAAATTCTTCTTGTGGTTTCCCTGCACACATTTTACAAACAGATCAAGTTGATTTTGGTACCCAAATTGCTTTGGGTCCAGATTTGTTAGTCTTAGCAGCCTTTTCCACTTTCTCAACCTTTTCCTTGGATTGAATTGGTTCAATCTTTGGTTTTGGTTGAGAAATTGGAACATCAACTCTGTTTTCAAACACAGGCCTTTGAGACATGCATAAATTGTTCATTCCATGCAAGTTTGAATGAAATTGAGGCATGTTAAAGGCATTGAAATAAGGATTGAACATATATGGCATGTTAGGCTGAGAATAAGGATTGTGAGGCAATAAACCAGGCATCATATTCATAGCAGATAAATTCATGTGAGGAACAGATGTCATAGGAATAGGCAAGGATAAATTAGGGGCAACCACAGTTTTACAATTAGCAGATAAATGATTTACACTACCACACTTACTGCAGGTTTTCCTAAGAGCACTAGCATTGGGAGTGTAATTGGTGTGCTTGTTAATTCCTATTTTGCCATTTCTGTTTCCTTTCTTCTTTTTAGTCTCCTCAGATTTATGCTCACTGGTATCCAACTTCTTCTTGTTCTTGTTACTGGAATGAAAAGTGTTATTAACACTATCACTGGTCTCAGAAGAACTATTCTCACCTTTAACAAAATTCTTTTTAACAGGACCATATTTCTTGTTAAGCTTCTTGAGAACACTCTTGTCAACTGATGACTTTTTGTTCAACTGATGACTCTCATCAGTTGAGACTTTGTTCTTCAACTGATGATCATCATCAGTCTTCTCATCACCTGAACTGTTCTCAGATATCTCAAGAACTTTCTTATTCCTCTTCCACTCATTCTCTACAAAGGTCTCTCTACCTTGCATGTTGATGATATTGGTGGAAACATCCCTACCAGATTTCCATTTGGCAATAATCTCTTGTTCCTTATCAAGCTGCTTTCTTATGATCTCTTCTCTTTTCAGAACAACCAAGAGATCATCCTTGGCTGTTTGACACTCAATTTTCAGCTTCTCAAACTCAATAAATTGAGCTTCTAAGGCACTGTTTCTATCACTTAGAAAGGTGTTAGCTTCCTTAATTCTACTATTTTCCTTAGTAAGAGATTTTAAAGACACATGCAAATGATATAATTCTGTAGACATTTCATTAATAGTAGCATTGCATTCATCTTTAGTTAACTCAACCAAGTTTGTAGTGAATACCTGACTACTGCTTCCAGTGTTTTCTTCTTGATCTGTGGAGTTGGCCATTAGAGCTAGATTGACAAACTCCTCCTCTTCATCAGAATCATCTCCAGCTGCCCAATCATCCTTTGTGATGAATGCTCTTTCCTTTTGTTTGAGAAGTTCATAATATTTCTTTTTGTAGTCAATGTTTTCACTTGACTTTTTCTCAACTTTAGGCTTTCTGCACTCATTTGCAAAGTGGCCTGCATTCCCACAGTTGAAGCACTTGAATTTTGATCTGTCTACCATGCTTCTATCAGACTTGGGATTGCCTTTAAAAGATTTTGCAGAATTAAAATTCTTTTTGAATTTCAGTTTGGAGAATCTTCTTGACAGGAAGGCTAGATGTTCATCAATTCCATCACTTTCTTCACCAGAATCAGCTACTTCTTTCTCTTTTCTTTTCCTTTGCTTGACTCTGAGCTCTCCTCTTTGACCAACTTCTCAGTTTCTTCAACTTGAGACTTTCCCTTATCCTTGACAGTATCCTCCAGAGATGCAACTAGAGCCACAGATGAATGCCCTTTCTTTTGGCTTTTCTCAATTTCTTCATCTTGCTCCATTTCAAGCTCATAAGTTTTAAGGTTCCATACAGTCTCTCTAGAGTATAGTCTTTAAACTCTTGTGTATTTCTGAGAGAGACTGTCATGGGCTTCCATTCTTTAGGAAGAGCTCTTAAGAATTTCAAGTTTGAATCCTTAACTTGATATACTCTTCCAAAGAGCTTTAGGCCATTTAACAGTTTTTGAAATCTGTTAAATGTATCACTCAACTTTCACCAACCTTGAAATGGAATGACTCATATTGTTGAATCAGAAGCTGCATCTTGTTCTCTCTCACTTGCTCATTTCCTTCACAGATGGTCCTGATGGTGTCCCAAACTTCTTTGGCACTTGTGCAGCTAATAACACTATCAATCATTTCTTGATCCAAACCATTGAACAGAAGATTCATGGTTTTCTTGTCCCTTGTGCACTTCTTCAGTATCTTCTTGAGAATATTCATGGATAGGTTTTGGAATCATCTTACCTACCATGTCTTCACCATCAGCTCCAATACTTGTGCAGACCTTCATGGGGACATGAGGTCCTTTTTCAATGCAGTTCACATAGCTTTCATCAATGGACAACAGATGCAGATGCATTCTCACTTTCCAGTGAAAATAGTTGTCTTTGTCAGAACAGGAATCTTCACTCCAGCATCCTTCTTTCCCATCTTTCTCTAGCAGTGTTGATCTTTTTCCCTGTTTGTTGGGAACCTGGCTCTGATACCAATTGTTATTTTACACCAACTATGAGAAAGATTGTAGAAGGGGGGGTTGAATACAATCTTTTACAAATTTAATAGATTCAAGAATAATACACTAAGAACACACTAAACAGAAAAACACCAAGTATTAAAAATACGGGTGGATTGAATGATCCACCCGTGAGATTTTATATAGAAGAATCTGTGGATTGTTTTACAATTCGCCACAGCTGCTGGTTCATCACTCAAAGCAGTTCTAAACTTCAGATTTTTCTTCAGTAATTGAACAAGTTCAACTGATGCTACTAACTTGGTATATACTCCAAGTTTTACAAAGCTTTTAGCTAGATTACAAAATGCAGTTGGGTTTTAGAAGACTTGTCTGTTAGAAGGTTTTGCCATTGTGTGGACTGTGATGGGCCTCTTCAACAGCCCTGATGGCAGAAAGCAAAGAAGGTGAGGGTTGAGAAAAGAGTAGTAGGAAAGCCGTACCTCTTTGTGCTTTCCAGCCTCCATGTGTGGCAGTTACACCACCTCCAAGGAGGGGTAAAATTCATCCTAAAGAGGTCTTAAAGACTCTCTTTTCTCACAAAACTGGGAAGCTTGGCTTCCTTGTTAGTAATAACAGCTTATCATGAGATGATAGCTAGCATCATAAAGAAATCTGACAAATAAATATTCCTAGGTCATCAGTTTTATCACCTAGTTTCTCCCCATTTCTGGATCATCACACCACCAAGTTGAAATATTCATTCAGGTACAGTAAAGCATTTGTAAGATCTGGGAAGTAAGGGCATTAAATTACTAATTTTACCAGAAAATGCTTTAATAATGCATCACATAAGTAACTCCATTCTCTCCTAAGACCCCTTCTTTCTATTTTTACCTAGCATCAGTTGGCAAAACATAATTCATGGCATAAGTAAATTACCAATGATTATCACTAGGCAAAGATAAACAGTATTTTCAGGAATCTTAAAGCATGCTTTCATAACATCAGCATGACAGAGTGAGTTTTATTATTGACAGAGAAAGTTAGAGTTCATCTCACTATTAAACTCTGCAGAGGTCCACATTCCTCAACTATTTCATGGTAGATGATGGGAGCTTCAGTCATAGCAAAGAGAGCTGGCTTGACTTGATGAACTCCATCATCCTGTGATACTCCTTCTCCTCCACAGCTTTAGTATCCACAAATGACGCAAAGTTGTTCTTTTCATAGTAAACCCACTTGGTGCAGTATACTTCTTCATGGGTGCCATTGTAGTCACAGAGAAAGCTTGAGGAAAGATTAGAGTTTGCTTTTGCACAGAGAGAGAGGAGAGAACTTGAAGAATTCGAAAGAGTGAGATGAAAAGAAGTGAAAATAAATTAAAATGCTTAATACTTTCTCAGAAAAATTGCTGTGATTGGCTGAGAATATACCGTGAGAAGAAATACTCTTATTTATCTCTACAAAAATTACACACACGATCGTGGTATAAAGTGGGAGAGAGAACAAAGAATTTCAACGGCTCAGATCTGATATACTTTCAACGGATGAAATAAGCGCCCCTTAAACTTCCTATTTCAACTGATGAAGATCAGTTGAAAGCGTCTTCAACTGAGTCAAGTTGAATGAAAAAAACGCAAAAGGATATTGTTTCAAATCAGTTGAAACAATTTCACTAGTTCATCAGTTGAAATATTATAGACTTATCCAGAAAATAATTAATTCAATTTTGATAAATCAAAATTAATCAAATTCTGGCTGCCAAATTACAGAAAAATTCACTCTAAATTAGGAGAAATTTAACATACCTAATTACTTACCAACCTTGTGAATGTGGATTCAAGAGGCTTTGTGAAAATATCTGCAATCTGCTTCACTTGGAACAAAATGCATTTCAACAGTACCAGCCATCACATGTTCCTTATGAAGTGATATTTGATGTCAATGTGCTTGGTTCTTGAGTGTTGTACGGGATTTCAGTTATAGCAATAGCACTGTGTGTCACAAAATATTGGGATTTTTGAGAGATAATCCATAATCAAGTAATGATTTCTCATCCACAATAATTGTGCACACAGCTTCCAGCTGCAATGTACTCAGCCTCAGCTGTAGAGGTTAACAGAATTTTGCTTTTTGCTAAACCAAGAAATCAATCTGTCACCAGAAATTGACAAGTGCCAGTGTATACTTTTCTATCAATTTTGCATCCTGCAAAATCAGCATCGAATATCCAATTAGATCAAATCCAGAGTCTTGTAGGGTACACAATACCAAGATTTGGTGTTCCCTTAGATATCTGAATATTCTTTTTATAGCATAAGATGGGATCTTAGGATAGATTGAAATCTAGCAGAGACATGTAGAAAACATAATATCTGGTCTACTAGCTGTCAAATATAGAAGAGAACCACAATGCCTCTGTTAATTAGAGATGTCCACAGATTTCTCATTAGGACTTATTCTAATTAGTGGCTGTTGGCATGGGAGTCTTAGCTTCTTTGCAATCCAATAAATCAAACTTTTTAAGTAGATCATAAATGTACTAGTTGGATTTATGAATATACCTTCCTTTACTTGTTTAACTGTAAACCAAGAAAGTAGGTGAGCCTCCCATCAGCTCATTTCATACTGACTTTTCATTAGATTAGCAAACTTTTGCAAAGTTTCTCATCTGTAGAACCAAAAATTATATCATCTACATAAATTGAACCAGATGAAGGCACCATTTACATTCCTGTAAATAGTGTTTTATCCACAGTTCCTCTAGAAAAGTGATTATCAACAGAAGGAGACAGAGTGTCATACCATGCCCTTGGTGCTTGCTTTAGTCCATAGAGTGCTTTTAATAAAAAGTAAACATACTCTGGAAATTCTGGATCTTCAAAACCAGGAGGCTGACTGACATATACCTCTCTTCCAGTTCACCATTTAGAAAAGCACCTTGACATCCATTTGATAAACTTAAAATTTGCATGAGCAGCATAGGCCAGGAAGATTCTTATTGCTTCCAGTCTTGCAACTGGTGCCAAAGGTCTCACAAAATCAATTCCTTCAGATTGAGAGTACCCTTTAGCAACAAGCCTAGCCTGTGTTCTGGTGACAACCCATTCTCATCCACCTTGTTTCTTGAATACCCACCTTGTCCTACAATAGTTCTGTTTTTAGTGTTGGGTACCAGCTCCATACATTGTCCTCAAATTGATTTAATTCTCTGTCATAGCAAGAACCCAATCAGCATCTTTGAGAGCACCTATGACTAGGTTCATCCTGTGAAAGGAAGGCACTGTACAAACACTCATCTGAGTGCTCTTCTTGTTTGTACAGATGCATTTGCATCTCCAATAATTAGCTCAAAAGGGTGATCCCTTGTCCCTCTTTCGTGTGTGGAAGTGATTGTCTTGATGATGTGGCTTCATTATTGAAGTTCAGGTTTCCATGTTGGAAAGCCCCCCTAAATTTGACACTCATTATTTCTAGACTGATTGAAACTTGAGATATTCTTTCAACTGATGATCCGTGGGTGTTTCAACTGATCCTTCCAATGTAGTTTCAACGATGCTTCAGTTGAGTTTCCAATAGCAGTTGTTCCTTGCACCAGAGAGTCATCAGTTGGAATATTAATTCCAGGATTAATTCCAACATTTTGAATAATGCATCATCATCATCACTGTCATACAGATCACCTTCACCTTCATTCTCAAATCTGAGATTATCATGAAATCCTCATCTGAGAATCTTGAATCTTCTATCATCAAAAACCACATGGATTGATCCATAACAATGTTGGTTCTCAGATTATATACTCTAAATGATTTTCCATCAGAGTATCCAACAAAAATAGCTCAGCGCCTGGCTCAAATTTCCAAGTTTTTCACCTTGATTTTTAGAACATAACACTTGCATCCAAATACATGAGAAAGCTAATTGTTGGCTTCTTTCCTTTGAAGAGTTGAAAGGGAGTTAGATTATGAGGTTTGGTAAGTAGTGAAATGTTTTGAGTGAAGCAAGCAGTGTTCACAGCTTCAGCCCAAAAATAGGTGTGGAAGTTGAGCTTCATTAATCATGGTTCTTGCAGCCTCAAAAGATTCTATTCTTCCTTTCAACAACACCATTTTGTTGTGGAGTTCTTGGTGCAGAGAACTCATGAATAATCCCTCTTCTCACAAAATTCTTTCATCACAGAGTTCTTGAATTCTGTCCCATTGTCACTCTATCCTTCCAATGACATCTGGATTGTTGTTATGCCTTGATATGATGATGATGATTTTCCCAGCTCACCTAGAATGCAGGAAGAAAGTCCAAGTAATTTTGAAAAATCATCAACAATCACTAGGCAATCTTTCTTTTGAAATAGACATGATGTTTGACTGGTCCAAACAAACCCATATGCAAGAGCTGAAGGGGCTTCACAATTGATGAAAGAGTTTTGCTTTTGAAGAGCTTCTCTTTTGCTTTCCTAGCTGACAAGCTCCAAAAGTCCATCTTTGAGAATTCCAGCTTTGGTAGACCTCTTACCAAGTCCTCTTTACTAACTCATTCAAGGTTTTGAAATTTAGATGAGACAACTCTTATGCCATAGCCAACTGTCACTGTGCGGCTGGCTGAGAAGGCAAGTGATAGATCAGACTTGACAGAATTGAAGTCAGCTACATACACATTTCTTTTCTTTGTCCAATCAGAACCACATGGTTGTTGTCATCTCCTTTGGTGACAACACAGGCTTCAGGAGTGAAATTGACTTTGTAACCTGTCACAGAGCTGACTGATGCTAAGCAAGTTGTGCTTAAGACCAGACACCAATGCAACTTCATCAATGATGACATTCTCTTTTGCAATCAACCATATCCCATAGTATATCCTTTGCTGTCATCTCCAAAGGTAATGCTAGGGCCAGCTTTTCCCACAAACTTTGTGACAGGGAGGAATCACCAGTCATGTGCCTGGAGCATCCACTATCCAAGTACCACAAATTCTTCTTGTGTTTCCCTGCACACATTTTACAAACAGATCAAGTTGATTTTGGTACCCAAATTGCTTTGGGTCCAGATTTGTTTAGTCTTAGCAGCCTTTTCCACTTTCTCAACCTTTTCCTTGGATTGAATTGGTTCAATCTTTGGTTTTGGTTGAGAAATTGGAACATCAACGTGTTTCAAACACAGCCTTTGAGACATGCATAAATTGTTCATTCCATGCAAGTTTGAATGAAATTGAGGCATGTTAAAGGCATTGAAATAAGGATTGAACATATGGCTGTTAGGCTGAGAATAAGGATTGTGAGGCAATAAACCAGGCATCATATTCTAGCAGAAAATTTGGTTCAAAGAGAGTTGGGATTCAAACTCCTCTTTTTCACATTCTCTGGCCACCTCTTCAGCTTTTGCAAATGAGTAGTGAGGATGGCCAGTTCCAATAAACAGCTTCTGGCCTTCTCTGTGGATGATTGCAAAATGAGCCTTTAAGGCCACATCTGCACAATCTTTATAACTTTTGATTTCTTGGCCCAAAAGCTTGTATTCATTTTTGTCAGGCCTGGCTAGTGGAAGTAGATTGAGCTTGAGTCTTTTCCAGGCCTGGAGTAACCACAATTGTTTGGAAACAGAATTGGCTTGAACTCATTTAAAATGATGGCTCACCCTTTTCTGTCTTGGAGGGAATAACAATCTCAGGTGTAATTACCCTGAGAATTGTGGTTGTGGTTGGAAAAGAGATTTGAGCTGTGGTTGCTGTAGATAGAGATGTAGATGATTTCTTGCCCAGTTGAGCCACTCTCTTTGCAATGGAGTCCAATTCTTTCATCCTTTCAATCTTTTGCTTTTCCCTTTCAGTGTGGAAAGGAGGAGGAATTTGACTGATTAATTCTGCAGGAGTTGGTAATTCTTTCTCCCCCTTTTTGTTAGCAGCAAGTGTAAGGGATGGACTGGGAAGAGAAGCACCAGAGGCAAGAAGAAGATGTTGAAGGAGTCCAGTCTGAATTCTTTGATGCTGCAACATCTCATCCATTCTAGAGTTTAAGATATAGACATTGCCTTCCAGAGCTTCTACTTGCTTTTCCAATTGCAGTTGTTTTTGCTCAGAACCAGAAAGAGCTGATTTGACCTGAGCTGGAAGCTTTTCATCAATTTGTTTGGTCAGATCAGTCTTAACAGAGGCAATGAGAGAATTGAGATGCTCTATCTCTTTCTGAAAGTGGAGAGATTGATATTTGTGAAGCTTGAGGTTTTCCAGAGCTTGACTGGCAATGGTGGCAGAGATGGCTTGAGAGGAGGATGAGCTTCCAGGTTGTGATTGAAGAAGAGTGGAGGCTTGCCTTTCCAGCTCCATGCTAACAACAATTGCATTTGCAGATTGCATGGAGAGCCATGAAGGTAGAGAGGTTGTAGGTTGTTCACCAAGGGATTCCTCAAGAGCATCATTGAGGTCTTCATCACTATCATCATAATGAAAATCATCTCCAGCATTGGCAGGCAGAGCTGTAAATGCCTCCTTTGCTCTAAGCATAGAAGATGTAGTGTGAATCAGATTAAGGTGCCTCTCAGCTGCTTGATTATCCAATCTGGCAAAATCTTGAATGGAAGACATTCCATGAGTAAAAGTCTCAGGGTCTAGTGAAACACTATCCAATATGGATCTATATTCAGCTTGAATCTCCTGTTCACTAAACCCTTCATTGACACCTGCATTTCTCTCATTATCTCTCTTTTCTTGCATCAAGGGCTCCCCTTGGCTCACCACACAACTCACCTCTCCCTCACTTACCCTTACTAAAGGGTCACTCTTATCCTCTCCTTTTTCCTGGCTAGAAGAAAATGCCAGACTCTCCACACCCTCTCCTTTTGCCAGCTCACTAGGCTGCCTCTCCACTCCATAGCTCACTCCACTCAATCCTAGAAGTGTCTGTGCTACCATGTGATCAACTGCTGTAGAAAAAGGTAAATTAATTGAAGTAGCAGCAGTTGTCAACTGATGAGGGACATCAGTTGAAACATGAGTAGAGGATGCACTCAACTGATGAGAGCTGTTAAGCATATCAGTTGAAGGACAAACACTTGTCAACTGATGAGGGAGATCAGTTGAAGAAGATGAAGAAATAGGTTTAGAGGCTGTGACAGTTGAGTCTGTAGTGATTGATTTTAAAGGAAAATCCACAGAACACATTGTCACAGAGGAAGGAAATGGAAGAGAAAGATCCAACAAATCATCAAAATGATGATGATCAATCTCAGATGGGGGCTTCTCCATGAAATCCAAAGATGGAGAATTTACAAGTGTGGTGTGAATTAATTCCACATCCATAGAAGATGTTGGGGATTGTGTTTGAGTTGTAGAGATGGTAAGATCATAAATATGGGTGATTGGTTGAGATGAAGAGGGGGGCTGTGACTCCACATTTATTGGAGTCACATCAATCTGACTTTGAGAAGTTAAAGGCATAAAGTCCAGAATGGATGCCTGTGTGTGTGCAGAGTGCTTCAGTTTTTCACTTCTCAGCTTCTTTCTCCCATAAGCTTTTATTGGTGAAGAAGTGGTGTCCCTCCCCCTTTTGACTGTGTCCCTGGTTGAGGACTATTTTCAATAGCAACATCCTTTTGGGAGGATGCTGCTAGGGATGAGTTTGATTCCATATTAACATCTACAGTCTTTTGGGAGACTGCAGAGTGGCCAGGCTGGTCAGCACACACCTTTCCATCCTTATTCTTAGGGTTTCTTTTATGTTCACCCTTTCCCTCCCCCTCACATCCTCCAATCACACTCCCCTCAGGTTTGTGTTTCTTGGATTTTACAACAGATGTCTTTTGGGAGGCATCTGAGGTTGGTTTAGAAGACTTGTCTTTAGAAGGTTTTGCCACTTGTGTGGACTGTTGATGGGCCTCTTCAACAGCCCTGATGGCAGAAAGCAAAGAAGGTGAGGGTTGAGAAAGAGTAGTAGGAAAGCCATGTACCTCTTTGTGCTTTCCAGCCTCCATTGTTGGCAGGTACACCACCTCCAAGGAGGGGTATAAATTCATCCTAAAGAGGTCTTTAAAGACTCTCTTTTCCTGCACAAAACTGGGAAGCTTGGCTTCCTTGTTAGTAATAACTAGCTTATCATTGAGATGATTAGCTAGCATCATAAGAAATCTGACATAATAAATATTCCTAGGTCTATCAGTTTTATCACCTAGTTTCTCCCCAATTTCTTGGATCATCAAACCACCAAAGTTGAAATATTCATTAGTCAGGTACATGTAAAGCATTTGTAAGATCTGGGAAGTAAGGGCATTAAAATTACTAATTTTACCAGAAAATGCTTTAATAAATGCATCACATAAGTAACTCCATTCTCTCCTAAGACCCCTTCTTTCTATTTTACCTAAGGCATCAGTTGGCAAAACATAATTCATGGCATAAAGTAAATTAACCAACTGATTATCACTAGGCAAAGATAAAACAGTATTTTCAGGAATCTTAAAGCATGCTTTCATAACATCAGCATTGACAGAGTGAGTTTTATTATTGACAGAGAAAGTTAGAGTTTCATGCTCACTATTAAACTCTGCAGAGGTCCACATTTCCTCAACTATTTCATGGTAGATGATGGGAGCTTCAGTCATAGCATAAGAGAGCTGGCTTGACTTGATGAACTCCATCATCCTGTGATACTCCTTCTCCTCCACAGCTTTAGTATCCACAAATGACGCAAAGTTGTTCTTTTCATAGATAAACCCACTTGGTGCAGTATACTTCTTCATGGGTGCCATTGTAGTCACAGAGAAAGCTTGAGGAAAGATTAGAGTTTGCTTTTGCACAGAGAGAGAGGAGAGAACTTGAAGAATTCGAAAGAGTGAGATGAAAAGAAGTGAAAATAAATTAAAATGCTTAAATACTTTCTCAGAAAATTGCTGTGATTGGCTGAGAAATTACCGTTGAGAAGAAATTACTCTTATTTATCTCTACAAAAATTACACACACGATCGTGTGTATAAAGTGGGAGAGAGACAAAAGAAATTTCAACGGCTCAGATCTGATAATACTTTCAACGGATGAAATAAGCGCCCCTTTAAACTTCCTATTCAACTGATGAAGATCAGTTGAAAGCGTCTTCAACTGATGTCATCAGTTGAATGAAAAACAACGCAAAAGGATATTGTTTCAAACATCAGTTGAAACAATTTCACTAGTTCATCAGTTGAAATATTATAGACTTTATCCAGAAATATAATTAATTCAATTTTGATAAATCAAAATTAATCAAATTCTGGCTGCCAAATTACAGAAAAATTCACTCTAAATTAGGAGAAATTTAACATACCTAATTTACTTACCAACCTTGTGAATGTGGATTCATCAAGAGGCTTTGTGAAAATATCTGCAATCTGTTCTTCACTTGGAACAAAATGCATTTCAACAGTACCAGCCATCACATGTTCTCTTATGAAGTGATATTTGATGTCAATGTGCTTGGTTCTTGAGTGTTGTACTGGATTTTCAGTTATAGCAATAGCACTGGTGTTGTCACAAAATATTGGGATTTTTGAGAGATTTAATCCATAATCAAGTAATTGATTTCTCATCCACAATAATTGTGCACAACAGCTTCCAGCTGCAATGTACTCAGCCTCAGCTGTAGAGGTTGACACAGAATTTTGCTTTTTGCTAAACCAAGAAATCAATCTGTCACCAAGAAATTGACAAGTGCCAGTTGTACTTTTTCTATCAATTTTGCATCCTGCAAAATCAGCATCTGAATATCCAATTAGATCAAATCCAGAGTCTTTAGGGTACCAAATACCAAGATTTGGTGTTCCCTTAAGATATCTGAATATTCTTTTTATAGCAATAAGATGTGATTCTTTAGGATTAGATTGAAATCTAGCACAGAGACATGTAGAAAACATAATATCTGGTCTACTAGCTGTCAAATATAGAAGAGAACCAACCATGCCTCTGTAATTAGAGATGTCCACAGATTTCTCATTAGGACTTAATTCTAATTTAGTGGCTGTTGGCATGGGAGTCTTAGCTTCTTTGCAATCCAATAAATCAAACTTTTTAAGTAGATCATAAATGTACTTAGTTTGATTTATGAATATACCTTCCTTTACTTGTTTAACTTGTAAACCAAGAAAGTAGGTGAGCTCTCCCATCATGCTCATTTCATACTGACTTTTCATTAGATTAGCAAACTTTTTGCAAAGTTTCTCATCTGTAGAACCAAAAATTATATCATCTACATAAATTTGAACCAGAATGAAGGCACCATTTACATTCCTGTAAAATAGTGTTTTATCCACAGTTCCTCTAGAAAAGTGATTATCTAACAAGAATTGAGACAGAGTGTCATACCATGCCCTTGGTGCTTGCTTTAGTCCATAGAGTGCTTTTAATAAAAAGTAAACATACTCTGGAAATTCTGGATCTTCAAAACCAGGAGGCTGACTGACATATACCTCCTCTTCCAGTTCACCATTTAGAAAAGCACTCTTGACATCCATTTGATAAACTTTAAAATTTGCATGAGCAGCATAGGCCAGGAAGATTCTTATTGCTTCCAGTCTTGCAACTGGTGCAAAGGTCTCATCAAAATCAATTCCTTCAGATTGAGAGTACCCTTTAGCAACAAGCCTAGCCTTGTTTCTGGTGACAACTCCATTCTCATCCACCTTGTTTCTGAATACCCACCTTGTTCCTACAATAGTTCTGTTTTTAGGTTTGGGTACCAGCTTCCATACATTGTTTCTCTCAAATTGATTTAATTCTTCTTGCATAGCAAGAACCCAATCAGCATCTTTGAGAGCATCTTCTATGACTTTAGGTTCATCCTGTGAAAGGAATGCACTGTACAAACACTCATCTTGAGTTGCTCTTCTTGTTTGTACAGATGCATTTGCATCTCCAATAATTAGCTCAAAAGGGTGATCCCTTGTCCACTTTCTTTGTGGTGGAAGTGATTGTCTTGATGATGTGGCTTCATTATTGAAGTTCAGGTTTCCATGTTGGAAAGCTCCCCCTAAATTTGACATCTCATTATTTCTAGACTGATTGAAACTTTGAGATATTCTTTCAACTGATGATCCTTGAGGTGTTTCAACTGATCCTTCCAATGTAGTTTCAACTGATGCTTCAGTTGAGTTTCCAATAGCAGTTGTTCCTTGCACCAGAGAGTCATCAGTTGGAATATTAATTCCAGGATTAATTCCAACATTTTGAATAATGTCATCATCATCATCACTGTCATACAGATCACCTTCACCTTCATTCTCAAATCTGAGATTATCATGAAATCCTTCATCTGAGAATCCTTGAATCTTCTTATCATCAAAAACCACATGGATTGATTCCATAACAATGTTGGTTCTCAGATTATATACTCTAAATGATTTTCCATCAGAGTATCCAACAAAAATAGCTTCATCTGCCTTGGCCTCAAATTTTCCAAGTTTTTCACCTTGATTTCTTAGAACATAACACTTGCATCCAAATACATGAAGAAAGCTAATTGTTGGCTTCTTTCCTTTGAAGAGTTGAAAGGGAGTTAGATTATGAGGTTTGGTAATTAGTGAAATGTTTTGAGTGAAGCAAGCAGTGTTCACAGCTTCAGCCCAAAAATAGGTTGGAAGTTGAGCTTCATTAATCATGGTTCTTGCAGCCTCAATAAGAGTTCTATTCTTCCTTTCAACAACACCATTTTGTTGTGGAGTTCTTGGTGCAGAGAACTCATGAATAATTCCCTCTTCTTCACAAAATTCTTTCATCACAGAGTTCTTGAATTCTGTCCCATTGTCACTTCTTATCCTTCCAACTTTGACATCTGGATTGTTGTTTAATGCCTTGATATGATTGATGATGATTTTCCCAGCTTCATCCTTAGAATGCAGGAAGAAAGTCCAAGTGAATTTTGAAAAATCATCAACAATCACTAGGCAATATTTCTTCTTTGAAATAGACATGATGTTGACTGGTCCAAACAAATCCATATGCAAGAGCTGAAGGGGCTTCACAATTGATGAAAGAGTTTTGCTTTTGAAAGAGCTTCTCTTTTGCTTTCCTAGCTGACAAGCTCCACAAAGTCCATCTTTTGAGAATTCCAGCTTTGGTAGACCTCTTACCAAGTCCTTCTTTACTAACTCATTCAAGGTTTTGAAATTTAGATGAGACAATCTCTTATGCCATAGCCAACTGTCATCTGTGCTTGCTTTGCTGAGAAGGCAAGTGATAGATTCAGACTTGACAGAATTGAAGTCAGCTACATACACATTTCCTTTTCTTTGTCCAATCAGAACCACATTGTTGTTGTCATCTCCTTTGGTGACAACACAGGCTTCAGGAGTGAAATTGACTTTGTAACCTTTGTCACAGAGCTGACTGATGCTAAGCAAGTTGTGCTTAAGACCAGACACCAATGCAACTTCATCAATGATGACATTCTCTTTTGCAATCAAGCCATATCCCATAGTATATCCTTTGCTGTCATCTCCAAAGGTAATGCTAGGGCCAGCTTTCTCCACAAACTTTGTGAGCAGGGAGGAATCACCAGTCATGTGCCTGGAGCATCCACTATCCAAGTACCACAAATTCTTCTTGTGGTTTCCCTGCACACATTTTACAAACAGATCAAGTTGATTTTGGTACCCAAATTGCTTTGGGTCCAGATTTGTTAGTCTTAGCAGCCTTTTCCACTTTCTCAACCTTTTCCTTGGATTGAATTGGTTCAATCTTTGGTTTTGGTTGAGAAATTGGAACATCAACTCTGTTTTCAAACACAGGCCTTTGAGACATGCATAAATTGTTCATTCCATGCAAGTTTGAATGAAATTGAGGCATGTTAAAGGCATTGAAATAAGGATTGAACATATATGGCATGTTAGGCTGAGAATAAGGATTGTGAGGCAATAAACCAGGCATCATATTCATAGCAGATAAATTCATGTGAGGAACAGATGTCATAGGAATAGGCAAGGATAAATTAGGGGCAACCACAGTTTTACAATTAGCAGATAAATGATTTACACTACCACACTTACTGCAGGTTTTCCTAAGAGCACTAGCATTGGGAGTGTAATTGGTGTGCTTGTTAATTCCTATTTTGCCATTTCTGTTTCCTTTCTTCTTTTTAGTCTCCTCAGATTTATGCTCACTGGTATCCAACTTCTTCTTGTTCTTGTTACTGGAATGAAAAGTGTTATTAACACTATCACTGGTCTCAGAAGAACTATTCTCACCTTTAACAAAATTCTTTTTAACAGGACCATATTTCTTGTTAAGCTTCTTGAGAACACTCTTGTCAACTGATGACTTTTTGTTCAACTGATGACTCTCATCAGTTGAGACTTTGTTCTTCAACTGATGATCATCATCAGTCTTCTCATCACCTGAACTGTTCTCAGATATCTCAAGAACTTTCTTATTCCTCTTCCACTCATTCTCTACAAAGGTCTCTCTACCTTGCATGTTGATGATATTGGTGGAAACATCCCTACCAGATTTCCATTTGGCAATAATCTCTTGTTCCTTATCAAGCTGCTTTCTTATGATCTCTTCTCTTTTCAGAACAACCAAGAGATCATCCTTGGCTGTTTGACACTCAATTTTCAGCTTCTCAAACTCAATAAATTGAGCTTCTAAGGCACTGTTTCTATCACTTAGAAAGGTGTTAGCTTCCTTAATTCTACTATTTTCCTTAGTAAGAGATTTTAAAGACACATGCAAATGATATAATTCTGTAGACATTTCATTAATAGTAGCATTGCATTCATCTTTAGTTAACTCAACCAAGTTTGTAGTGAATACCTGACTACTGCTTCCAGTGTTTTCTTCTTGATCTGTGGAGTTGGCCATTAGAGCTAGATTGACAAACTCCTCCTCTTCATCAGAATCATCTCCAGCTGCCCAATCATCCTTTGTGATGAATGCTCTTTCCTTTTGTTTGAGAAGTTCATAATATTTCTTTTTGTAGTCAATGTTTTCACTTGACTTTTTCTCAACTTTAGGCTTTCTGCACTCATTTGCAAAGTGGCCTGCATTCCCACAGTTGAAGCACTTGAATTTTGATCTGTCTACCATGCTTCTATCAGACTTGGGATTGCCTTTAAAAGATTTTGCAGAATTAAAATTCTTTTTGAATTTCAGTTTGGAGAATCTTCTTGACAGGAAGGCTAGATGTTCATCAATTCCATCACTTTCTTCACCAGAATCAGCTACTTCTTTCTCTTTTCTTTTTCCTTTGCTTGACTCTGAGCTCTCCTCTTTGACCAACTTCTCAGTTTCTTCAACTTGAGACTTTCCCTTATCCTTGACAGTATCCTCCAGAGATGCAACTAGAGCCACAGATGAATGCCCTTTCTTTTGGCTTTTCTCAATTTCTTCATCTTGCTCCATTTCAAGCTCATAAGTTTTTAAGGTTCCATACAGTCTCTCTAGAGTATAGTCTTTAAACTCTTGTGTATTTCTGAGAGAGACTGTCATGGGCTTCCATTCTTTAGGAAGAGCTCTTAAGAATTTCAAGTTTGAATCCTTAACTTGATATACTCTTCCAAAGAGCTTTAGGCCATTTAACAGTTTTTGAAATCTGTTAAATGTATCACTCAAACTTTCACCAACCTTGAAATGGAATGACTCATATTGTTGAATCAGAAGCTGCATCTTGTTCTCTCTCACTTGCTCATTTCCTTCACAGATGGTCCTGATGGTGTCCCAAACTTCTTTGGCACTTGTGCAGCTAATAACACTATCAATCATTTCTTGATCCAAACCATTGAACAGAAGATTCATGGTTTTCTTGTCCTTGTGCACTTCTTCAGTATCTTCTTGAGAATATTCATGGATAGGTTTTGGAATCATCTTACCTACCATGTCTTCACCATCAGCTCCAATACTTGTGCAGACCTTCATGGGGACATGAGGTCCTTTTTCAATGCAGTTCACATAGCTTTCATCAATGGACAACAGATGCAGATGCATTCTCACTTTCCAGTGAAAATAGTTGTCTTTGTCAAGAACAGGAATCTTCACTCCAGCATCCTTCTTTCCCATCTTTCTCTAGCAGTGTTGATCTTTTTCCCTGTTTGTTGGGAACCTGGCTCTGATACCAATTGTTATTTTACACCAACTATGAGAAAGATTGTAGAAGGGGGGGTTGAATACAATCTTTTACAAATTTAATAGATTCAAGAATAATACACTAAGAACACACTAAACAGAAAAACACCAAGTATTAAAAATACGGGTGGATTGAATGATCCACCCGTGAGATTTTATATAGAAGAATCTGTGGATTGTTTTACAATTCGCACAGCTGCTGGTTCATCACTCAAAGCAAGTTCTAACTCTCAGATTTTTCTCTCAAGTAATTGAACAAGTTCAACTGATGCTACTAACTTGGTTATATACTCCAAGTTTTACAAAGCTTTTAGCTAGATTACAAAATGCACTCTAATCTAAAAACAATGCTGCACAACTTTGTCTTATGCATGCTTTCTGAGATGTCTTCATCTTTGACCATCATCTTGATTTGATCCAGATTGCACTGCATGAGATAAGTATGTTTCTGCTTCTTCTTTATTTTCCTAATTAGGCTTCCATGTCTATTTTAGTGTAATTCGATCCATGTGATTTGTCAGACTTAAGCTCTAGTCACTTTCAACTGCTCTTTGCTTCATCAGTTGAAGGTTCTGGTTGCTTTCAACTGCTATTGACTTTATCAGTTGAATGCCTGGCTCATCAGTTGAATGAATTACAGACTCCATCAGTTGAATGCTGTTCCAGTTTCATCAGTTGAATTCCTCAGCATTATCCGTTGAACACTTTGTCTTCAGTTGAATGCTTGATCTTCATCAGTTGAAACATCATCCAGTCTTTATCAGTTGAACAGTTACATCTCATCAGTTGAATATCCTTCACTTAGATAAAATTACATGGCATTGGATATTTACAATTAGCCATCCTATTCTACCCATCCGTTGATAATTCCCAAAGACAAGAAATGTAACAATTACAACTGAAATTTGATAAAGATTCTAAGTAAGACATGTTACAAAAATGTTTATGTTATCATCAAAAATTATTGATTCCTAACAACGTGAATCACCTCCAAACTCTTTGAAACGGAAACGCCCGCACAATTATGTTCTCGTAAGCACCTCCAACATGAAAATAAATATCCGGTGATCGAAAAACATAATTAAAACATGTGAATGAGATTTATTTCTAGAGAGAGAAAGTAGAGAAGTTAGATCAAACTTATCGGAAAACTGAATATGGTAAAAGTGTAATGAGAGAAAAAATTATTTGCAATGAAATAGTTTAGGGTATGTATAAACTAGGGTCATTAGCTTTGCAGATGACCAAGCATCCACCTGAGTGATGAAGAATCAACATTGACTCTCTGTCAAATGTACGTGCTTTTAAGTACTTATAGTTGTCTTGTTGCAATTTTTAGCGCTTTGTCCTCTTTAGGCTTAGTCAACCTTAGTCTTTGTTAGTTGTATATTTGTAGAGTGTGACAGGAATTTGTCCCATGCATACTTTGTTTTTGCATGCTCTTTTTCTATTGCGGAGCTATATAGCATATTTTGACGGACTTTGTAGACCTTGATCTTGCAGACCCTTATTTTGCAAGTCTCGTAGCATTGATCTTGCAGACCCTTGTTTTACAAGTCTTGTAAACTTGGTCTTATAGAGCTTGACTTTGTAGGTCATACAGTCTTTATGTCATTGACTTTTAGACTTAAATATTATGTTTAAAAATGAATTTGACATCTACAAAATACACACTAACATGCCCCCCCCCCCAATTTCTCATTAGCGGGATGGGGGACTGTTGGTAAAATTTTCGTTGTCCCCTTTTAGACTTGGATTGATCCAAGGACTTAAGTGAGAGGGTCATTGAACAGGATGTTTTGATTTGATAGGACCTTGTTATCCAGAGAGGGTCTTTCTAAAAGTTTGGTCGACTTAAATTTGGATAAGTCCTAGAACTTAAGAAAGCTTCATCCGGGATATTGTTTTGATTCAGAAGGACCTTGTTAATTTAAGAAGGTCTTACTAAAATTTGATTACCACCCACTTAAGCTTAGATAATATGGTCTTTTGGTACAATAGATTTCAAGAATGCAATGATGACATCCTTTTCTTGGACATTCATATTTTGGACTCGTTGTTGATTCATATTTTGGAGATTTAAGATCACAGGTGCGTTTGAAGTTGCAGGAGCAATATCCGGTTGAACATGCTTTGGATGGAGTTGCCCCCTCTCTACCGACTATCGGCCTCTTCTCACTAGCTCGAAGTGCTCGCGTAGCCTAGACGTCTGGGTTTTGGTTGATCACATATCTTAGATCCATATTCTGGACCCTAACATGTTGGGATTGTTGTGGTCACCTATCTCAGGATTAACAGGGGGTTGCCGGGTACGCAAACAATTATAAAAAGAACAAAAATTAGACGAAACACCGTTTCAATATTTTTGATTGTTGTTCCAAGTGTAATTGTTTCATTCATAGAGTTCTCTCTTGCATTAATCAAATTGATTTCAGGGGAATGTTTGTGAAATAGTAAGACGTGCATTGTTGGGTATATGGAGGTGTGAGACAATCAAACTAATTGTACTTCATTTTACTTCTGATTATAGGATAAAAACATATAATTAATTTTTTCGATTGATCATTGTTCGAGTGGATTTCATCTTATTTAATAGACCATTTCCATATGAAAAGGTCATATATCATATTAAACGGCCAAAACACGATAGAATCAGTCGAAAATTAATCGATTATAAGAAACTTATTAAGTCAATTTAAAAATATATCATGGAAAAAAATATGAATTTTGAAAATTAAGTTAAGAAAAACAAGAATGACAATAGATGTTATATTATAAATAAATCATTAACTTTAGAGTCAAATTAAAGTTATAAAAAGGGACCGAGGTAGTGACTATGTATCACCTATAGGTGAATTCTGTGTAAACCATGGAATTGCTCACGAAGTCACTGCTCCGTAATCGCCTCAGTTAAATGGAATTGCCGAGCGAAAAAAATCGGACATTAAAAGAAATGTGGAATGCAATGTTGCTAAGTTCAAGATTACCTGAAAATATGTGAGGATCATGATGTGTTGTCAGGTACCTATTAAATAGGATATCCTGAAAAAATCAAGAGCAAACCCCTTATGAATTATGGAAACATAAAAAGCCTTCCTATAAATTCTTACGCTTGTGGGGGTTCCTTGCAAAGTTTCTTGTATCATAACCAAAGAAAATACAAATCGGTCCAAAAATAGTTGATTGCATTTTTGTAGGGTATATACACAACAATATTACTTATAGGTTTCTTGTGCATGAGTCCAAAATCCCTGATATACACAAGAATACAATAATGGAATCAAGAAATGAATCATTTTTTGAACATGTTTTTCCACAAAAGTTCAAAGAAAGTTCAAGTTCACCGAAATAATTATGTGAAACTATATCGTAAAATGAATATAGTGATGACGAGGGACAAGAAAATTTGGATGAACTTGAAAAAGGGGACACACCTCGTCGAAACAAAAGAGCTAGAGTTGAGAAATTATTTGAGCCTGAATTTTCAACTTATTTGCTCGATAATGAGCCACAGTCTTATTCACAAGTTGTGCAATGTTCGGATGGTCCTTTTTGGAAAGAGGCCATAAAAAGTGAAGTTGATTCTTCTATGCGGAATCATACATGGTAACTACTGGATCTTCCTCCGCGATGTAAACCATTTGGTACTAAATGGATTTTCACTCAAAGACTGAAAACTGATAGATTCATTGATAAGTACAAGATTTTGAAAATATGATTTTGCATTGAAAGTTGAAGTGTACAACTAATTTGAAACAAACTTTTTTCTTAAAAGTGGACATATAAGTTGAAATAGAAGGAGTATCTACTTTTATTTTACTTTCAAAAATATAAATTTTTATATTCATGTCGCAAACCAAACAATTAATTTTTTTTTTTTTACTTTTCACAAGTCAAATTCTTAATTTTTTGACATGATAATATTTAATTTTAAACCGATCAAACCAACCCGAACCAACCCAACCCAATATAAAAAGGGTAAGGCTGGGTTAGACATATATTTTTGGACTAATTGGATTGGGTCGTTTTATCGGCTCTAACCCGACCGACCCAACCCGTGTTCATCCCTAACGCAGGGGCCATGATATTGGCTCTTTCAAATTTATAACCACCTTCAACACAATCTAAACAAAAACTAACCACCCAAATTTTCAATTCACAAAACTAACCACCCTACATGTTACACACTCGGGCGGACACAACTGGCTGGAAAATAATTTTATTAGCCCCAAGAAAGGGCGGACACATCTGGGAAACGTGGTGTGTCCGACCCTGGCTCGGGCGGACACGACTTGAAGCCATGACGTGTCCGACCCAATCATGGGTGGCCACGTGTGCTTGAACCTCCCAAAAAAGCCACAAAAAAACCCACCTCCTTCATTTTCGCCGAGCAGGAGTACTGAAGCCTGAACAAAATCCACAACACACAAACACAATTTCAAAATCACCAACACTATTTGATTCGAGCAATAAGGGGAGGTCCGAGACAGAGGAAAGGGGGAAAGGGGGTGCTTGTTTTATCCATTTTCAAGGTTTTTTCACCATTCTCAATCTCATTAAAATGCATGCATGTATTTATATAAACTATATGGGTTGATATAAATGATATGAATTTTTTGATTATTTTTTGGTGATGATTTATATTGATTCTTGTTAGTTGGTAGTAGATCTAAAGCATATGAGTTGTTTGAATATTTTTTGGTGATGGTTCATGATGATTGTTGTTGATGAGTAGTGGTAGTGGTAATTTTAGTTTAGAATTGTGTTTGAATGTAGAAAATAATTAGTTTTAAAAATAGGTTAGCTACCTTTAAAATTCAAAATATTGCTTTAGAGGAATAGTTTTGTATTATTTACGTTAAGAGTACAATAAATATAATCAACATAATTTTAGTGATTGTGAAATTAAATAAATTAAATTAATTCGAATTTCAAAGTAAATTTAGAGTAATGACAAAAAATTTAGAAAATTTAGAAAAATTAATTAATTTCGAATTAAAAAAATAAGGGAAGTACAATACATGAAAATAAATAATATAATATCATATCAATATTTCGAATATAATAAATTAATGAAATATTACAATATGAACATATTTTTCAGATTTGTAAAAAAAATGAAATCACAATATTTCGAATAAATTAAAATATAAAATAAAATAATAAATAAGAATTTTTGGATTTGTAAAAATAGTTAAAGAATAATATTTCGAATTTAAAATTAAAAAACAATATAAAATAATAAATATATTACTATATTATATTATTACAATAAATATTATTATTACAATATTATATTATTGTCGGATATGAAAATTATAAATATATTACAATATTATATTATTTAATATTACAAATATATATTAAAAAATCAATGGTCCCGGCCCTGTAGACGGCCGTTTGTTGACATTGCAGTCGGTGCACATGTCGCAGGCTGTGTGGGACAATAGAGAGGTAATATCCTCCTTTCGTGCTATTTTTTTTACATTTGTACGGCTGTGTAGCCAACAGGAGCCGATAGTGACTAATATTTGGTGCACTGCAATTATTTCAGGCACCGTCTGATTTGAGACTGAGGACAAACTATGGCGAGTATTGGAAGACAGTTCGGACCCTCAGACCGCATCAGAGGATCATGGATGCTATCAGGGACTTAGGTTTTGATTGCATATTTAGGCTGGGACAGTTGAGGCATGACAGGGGGTTGCTTACATCCTTAATCGAGAGATGGCGTGGAGAGACGCACACTCTCCACCTACCGTTCGGAGAGGCCACTATCATTCTCGAGGATGTTCATCACATTCTCGGGTTACCCACTGAGGGTTATCCACTCATCCTCCGTGGAGAAAGTACCACCGTGGAGGATAGGCGCGACTTGGTACGCGAGTTTCTTGGACTATTTCCAGCAGACGATGATGATGTTAACAGATCTGGTTTAAAGATCAAATGGCTGATGGATAACTTTGGGTCCTGTGAGCGGTTGGATCCAGCGGCTATAGGTTATGGTGCACAGGTTACCTGTCATATTCGGGCGCACCTACTATGCGTTATTGGATCATTGTTCCCCGATAGCAGCGAGAACCGCGTGCATCTCGACCTTCTCTGGTTACTAAGGGACATGGGCAAGCTTGGGCAGTGCTATTCTTGCCTTCCTATCAGAAAGCTATGTTATTCTAGTCGGGCAGACAAGTTTGATTTTTGCGGCTACGCCACATTGCCACAGGTAATACTAAACCAACCACAGCTTTCTTGTCTTTAATTATTTTTGCATGATTTATGTTTGTCAGTTATTCATGATGTGCACTTGTACTAACCTTGGCCCTAAGTGTGGATTTACGAGCGCTTTCCATCACTAGCGCCTAGACACGCGGGTGAACCCGCGTTCGAGTACCCACTTGCGCTGAGGTATGTTATCACTCCTTCTATTCATTAATGCATTCATATTTGTTGCATGTATAACCTCTTACCACTTATGCCAACTTCTACTGTAGGTGGAAGGTGCTACTTAGCCATGGTGATGTGTCGCGATCGCAGAGCCGCATCACACGATACGAGTTGGATGCGATGACTGTCCAGCAGTTTCGATGGAGGCCATATGCTGATTTACCTACGGAGCATCACCCGGAGGCCACTATGTACTTACGATGGACGGCTCCCGGCCCAATGATGTACATGTCCTACGTTGAGTGGTGCTACACAGACAGGGTCACGAGGCAGTTCGGGTTTATGCAGGGCGTACCATTTTCCTCTCCCTTCCAAAATCATTAGCGGCTACACGACCACTACAACGAGTCCGTTGATTGGATGTACGCGAGGCAGCCATTCGTTGATCTTTGGGATACGCGTATGGAGTGTGCCCTCGCATCTCCTCCACTTATGCATGGCGAGGAACACAGCTTTCCACACAGGAACTGGTAAACATCCGCTCCTTTTACTTGTTGTTCTCAGCGTATTTCGTACATTGTTCTGATTTAAGTATACATGTTTGTAAACAGGCGGAGCAGTTATCAACTATGGAGCGTGCCATTGACCCTTATGCTTCTGATTTGGGTTAGGCAAACCATATTTTACAGGATCTGATTTCTCATGCACAGCGTCGACCTAGGGAACGGGCCCCTACCAGACCTAGGGAACGAGCTCCTTCTAGACGTAGGGGACGACCACCAGTCACACTGGTAGTGCCCGAAGAGGGCACTTACTACACCCATGTGGGTAGTTCACACCTTGCAGGCACTTCACATTCTGCAGCTACTGAGGGAGCAGGTACTCTTGAGGCTGGTGGATGGTCTCCATTTATTCAGCCTTCTACATATGAGGCAGATACTTCTGAGGGGGGTGCATGGCCCAAGTGGGTTAACCTCCCTACATATGCAGCAGCGGGTACTTCTGAGGCTGGTTATACGGTTAGATTAGGGGATGACGAGGCACCGGATGATGAGGGTCCGTCACAGGATCACTTGGCAGAGACATATGTATATCGTCCTGACATGTCGTTCTTAGAGGACCATCACCACACACCTCCTCCATTCACCCAGGTGCCATCCTTTGGGAGCCCTACTTATAGATTCGGGAGTCCAGCTGTCACGTTCACTCCGATGATGTCCACCACCGGCGAGGGTTTTACCACACCTTTACCCGCTTTTGCTTCATATGCAGGGGATAGTAGCCCTTGGGCGTACGCACCTGTGCGTCCACCGAGAGCAGCAGCACAGCCGTCGGAGGTTGAGGAGGTGTCCGAGCCTGAGGAGCCATCTAAGCATGAGCAGAGACAGCAACCACCTAGAGCTGCGAAGGGGAAGGGTCGAAGATGTCATTCTGGAAGCCACTTCTTCGGGCATAAGAAGAAGTAGGCTTTTCCTCATATGTACTTTGTTTATGTTTATGTACTTTTATTATGCATTTGATTATGCTTTTTGTTTATCTTTATGTACTTTTATTCGGGTTTTATGTACTTTGATTATGTTTATGTGTTATGTACTTTGTTCTCTCATAATGTTGTATAATGTTAGCACGACCCTTACATGATAACATAACATAATAAATGACATGACATTGAACTTGATAAAAAGTGGAACACAAACACACAATATGATGAATCAGTTTCTCACACAAACACACCATTTGAGCTCACTTATTTCATTTGAAAGCTTGCTGATGACCTCAGTAGCACGGCTCTCATGACGGTCCTCTAGCCAAAATAAATAACCGCAGCCATTGGACCCGTCAGGACATTGCAACATCCGCCTCCCAGCGTCGGGACCGTTGTCCCGACAAACTCTAGTGACTTGGACTTTGTCACGGTAGCACTTCTCTACAGCAACTGGCTCCATAAGTGTGTAAATGGTTTTTAGTTGTGAATACAACCGAGGTGTTGGGGGACTTATTTATAGGTGAAAAAATGAGCACAATGACAACAACTTTCATGTATCAACTTTAAAACAATATTTAAAAATTTCAGACATACACGACTTAATAAACTTAATAAAGAATACAACAATAATTGCACATCGGTCAATCTAGCATTTTTTTGTTGAATTACCCTCCCCTTTAAATTTGCCCTTAAGGCGTTCACATTCTTTCTCATGCTTCTCTCTAATCTTTTCCTTTGCAAAAGAATGCTCCCATATAAGGTCACTCATCTCTCGAGTCATCTCAGTCAGCACAGCCGTGTAACATGGTTCTAGTGGATCATCAATCCAAAACATGTAACCACACCCGTCCGACCACAATGGACATCGTGACATCTTTCTTCCAGCGTTTGGCCCAGTCCCTCGATATGGCTAACCTCATTTACTCCTTCCATGTAATTAAGATATGTTTTGAAATGTGTAAACGAGTTTTCCACTATTTATAACCAATATTTCGCAACAAGGTCACATAATCTCTGTAGCATACTACCATTGCAAAGGCCAAAAGCACTTCACATGGCTACAGTGGACGAATCTCTCTGCACCATACTATCATTGCAAATGCCAAAATAAATTCACATGGCTACAGTGGATGAATCTCTCTGCAGCATACTATCATTTCAAAAGCCAAAAACACTTCACATGGCTACAGTGGACGAATCTCTCTGCATCATACTATCATTGCAAAGGCCAAAATAAATTCACATGGCTACAGTGGACGAATATCTCTGCAGCATACTATCATTTCAAAAGCCAAAAACAATTCACATGGCTACAATACCCAAATAATTTCACATGCCTCTGCACCTCCACATGGCCTCAATAATTTCACATGGCTCGAACCAAGTAATCACATGCAGGGGCAGAATCTCTGCACCTTGCTATTATTGCACTGTATTGGCTGGAAAAGTTCACATGGCCACAATCCCCTAAAGTGTATAGCTTGTACCATGCCCAAACAGTCTTGACATGGCTATAGTGCTTTTGAACTCTATATTTACTTCCACATTATGAACTTATGTACATAGCGACGCCTTCAAACTTTCAATTTATATTTACACCCACAATGTACTCACCAAGTAGAAAGTGGTTGCTACCAGAAAGAAATGATGATTACGAGAGTTTAAAATACAACGATCCGAGAGAGTATTTTACTGGTGTTCGGCGCGAGTGGGCATATCGTCTTGAAGAATTCGACCAGTTGAGAAATGATCTTATAGCTCTAGGTGCAAAACTCCCAGCCCGTGATTCGTTAGGTATTTATCCGGAATATAGGTTCCAGGGTAGTTGGGGTGAATATCGAATGAAAGTGATTGCAGCAGTGGAGCAGATCAGGAAAGAGAACAACAGAATGTTGTTGCGCCGATGTCGTATGTACATGTATCAGTTGGCCAGAGACTCGGCAACTTCTAGTGGAAAAGAAATGTCTTTCGAAAAATAATGTGCATTACTTCAAAATCCAAATTACATTTCCGATTTCTACATGTTTGACGAAGAGTCAACCGATGCTGATGATTCTGATTAACAAATATCATTTGTATTTTATTCCAATAAATATAAGTACGAATAAATGCATCTTTATTATTTCATTTCAAAACATGAAAATGGAAAAACTTAGCACAAACAACATTACAACTGCCTTGCATAAGCATCAAAATTTGATTTCTCAATGTCTTTCACTTTTGCAGCGTATTCTGCCGAGCTTTCTCTCAACAAACCTATCCTTTCCTCGTCCGTGATCTTTCTATTCAAGAAGGCATCATTTATATCCCTGTCTTTTCTGTAATGATATTCACCTAGCGGCCGACCGACTCCATGCAGAACTTCAATGCGGGTCTCATCCTTGGTCGGCACCCAAGTGTTTGCCCTGTCTCGCTTCTCGATACTCCAACAACCGCATCTCCGCAGCAAACTTCATCTTCTCCGCATCCCTTTCCATGACAAGTGAAACAAGTCTTCTCGTTTTTGTACAACTCCATTCTTCCATCCCGTCGTCAAGCTTTCTAGATTTTTTATGCGTGTCCATACAGATGTTTTTAGTATGAGCAAATGAGAAGTGCGAGTATGTGTAGATGCTTAGTTCTAATACTCAGAACGAATCTAACTATATGTAAAAATAGTTTCCGTCATAATTAACCTATATTTAAATATTCAAATTATATGCCAATTAACCTAACAAAATTTACTCGATTATTACTTCAAATCATGACATTTTTAATCAATAAAATACTCCCAATTCAATATTTACGAAACAACACATTTAATGTATAGCGTGTTTGATTTTTTATAAATAAAATAATCACAATTTTTAGTTTTTTTGAATTTTTTATAAATCAAAAAAACGCACTGTTTGGATTTTAAAAATAAAATACTTGGTTTTAAATTCAACTGTGTTGACATCTTTAGTGTCCGCCCTTTGTTGGGGCTTTGAAAAAAATTTATCTTCTGTTGTGTCTGCCTGAGAGGTGAAACAATTAAGGTATTTGTTTGGTAAAACGAAATTTTGGATGGTTAGTTTTGTAAAGATCATGTTCCGAGTGGATATAAATTTGAAGGAACCCTTGATATTATCCTATAACACGTGTCACATATCGTAGACCGCTATTACAGCACGGCGTTTTTGGTCACAGCCTTATACGGATCTTTCTCGGGTTTACTCTCTTTCCTTCTGTTTCATCAAAGATTAATTAAATCTCGAGCTCTCTCTCTCTCTCTCGATTATACATACAAAATACATACAGCCGTCTCACTCTTCAGCTCTCCTCCATCCTCAATCTCTCTCCGCCTCAGGGGTACTCTCTCCCTCCCTCCCTCTCGCTCGCGCTGCTTCTATAATTCATGTATCTGTATGTTTACTTGTGTATATATGTATCTGTTTGTATGTGTAGCTTTCGTTGAATTGAATTAGCTGTTTGTATGTGTTCAGCCTAACAAATTAGGTGAATTCGATGTTTATTTGTTGTTTTTATATGTTTATGTTGATTTTTATTGAGCTTGTTAGATGTAATTGTCCGTGCTGGGAGCATCTGATCTGCAGATTAATTGATCTGTACTCGTTGTGATTTCGATGAATTTCTAGGTCAATTTGAACATACAGGTGTGTGTGTGGATATAGTTTCTGTGTTGTTTGTATTTGGTTGCTTTAAATTTGATGAATTTATAGGTCAATTCCAACATGTATATGTGTCTGTGTGTGTGGTGGAAATTTAGTTACTGTTTTGTTTGTATACTGTTTGGAGGAATTGAATTGATTTGATGTCTGAGGTGTAATTAGGAGCTTTGTTAGGAGCAGGTGTCTCTAGGCGAGACGACAAATGAAAATGATAAGCAAAATGTTTGTGTATATTAATTGTAATAGTAATTAATTTACAAAACTGATAAGGTTATGCGTGAGTATATTAGTTCTAGGTGTTTAATGACTTTGCTTTGTCGGTGTTTGTGTGTGGAATTTTGTCCGTGTTATGGTTTGTTTTCTATGTGTGCTAGGAAGCACCGACACTCCAGAAAGGCTGCCGAATCCGTGTCCGACACGGCAACTCGGCACCGACTCATGACTCGCCATGTGGCCTGTCGACACGCGACATGTGGTGGACTGTGGACACAGGAGCGACAGGCGACCGACTCGGCCCATCAAAAAAATCCCAAACCCGTATTATTTTTGTCAGGCCCAAACCCATTTGTTATTTAACCTAATATCACAGTTGTCATCTCTTTTATAACATCTCTCTCCTCTTTTCATCTTCATATTCTTCCTACATTGCAATCACTTGCATTGAAGTTACTTGGACAGCCTTCATCTTCCTCTTGTTGCGAAAGGAATTGGAGCACATATTCGTTTATCCATTCCGTGATAAGTAATAAAATACCACCAACTGCTGAAGACTTGGTATTTGTTCACACGAATCTTCGTCTTCGCTCAAGGAAAAGTCGTGCATATATGGAAGGAGAAAGCATGATGTGGAATGTGGAATGTTAGTGGCGATGCTTTTTCACAAGTGGAAGGTGCAGGTGTTTTAGAAATTGTAAATCTCTCCCTTGATGAACTGGAGATGGAGGCTGTTCTTTTTACACAAGATGATCATTCGAATGAAAATGCAGAATAGATGTGTCTCATTATGAAAGAAACTCTATTATTATTGTGAATGAAGTTATTTAATATTTGACATATATAAATATTATATCTTTTTATTACTTTTTTTTTTGCCGTGTCCTGTATCCAGGACTCTTTGAGAATTGGCGAATCCCCGTGTCCTGTGTCGCCGTATCCGAGTCAGTGCTTCCTAGTATGTGTGTGTTTGGTTCGTTCGTGTTATTTTTAGCTTTTTAAAGGTGAAATATGATAGGGCTAACCTGTTGAACTGAAGCAGCAAGTTCAGTGAGGAGAAATATAGATGGAGAATATTCAAGAGGTGTCCAGGCTAGTTTACGTAGGATAATCAAAAAGGACAAAAGTATATACATATCATATAGTTTGGACCAGTAATGGATTTTGATAAAGAATACAGTTAAACTTTAAGTTTTGAAGCAAAAATGGACCCATACCTGCAAATTATGTATAAGATGGCTGGACGGCTTGTATGTGGATGATCTTTGTGGAATGTGCTAATAACTTGTATCTCTTGTGTTAGTTCATATTTATGTTGCACCATGATTGTCTAAATGATATTAACTAGTCTGTTTATATATTTTTTGACAGGTAAGTGTACGGGACATGTCGACAGTGAATCATTTATTACTTCTATGTTAACTGATATTTATTCTTACTTGTCGTCAAGCGTAATTTTGGTAATCACTTGTGAAGTGTTGGTGTTTGTCATAATCTGGTCATTTTTTGTATGTATCTCTACTGTCATCACACTTTTTATTGACATGATTGTACTGTTCTAATTACAGAGTATCTACAACTTGAAGATTGTATATTTTTTGTTTCCAAGGCCATGAGAAGTTATAGTTATTTCTTGTTGAAATTAGTAATTTAAGAGTTACATGTCCTTGCATATATGACTTTAAATATGTGATTTTTCCTGATTGCTATCAGGCCGTTTAGCTGCACCATCCTGCAGTTCATTTGTGCATCTCAACGTGATTTGATTTTTTTTTGAACCCTATTAATTTGGTTGCTCTGTCACTTACCAGTAGCACTAGTTTGCCTTGCAATTGGGCAGTAGCCTGCTAATTTACTGATCATTTTTCTGTTGTTTCATGATTGCAGATTGCAGTTTGCAGTGTTCTTACAGTTGTGTGTCATGTTCCAACAGCTCAGTATGTGAAGTTACTGCACAATGTTGAATATAGCAAGAGAAAGAAACAATTTTATCTTGTAGCTGGAATTAGTACTCTCACAGCCTATACATTATAGCAAAAAAAGTAAAAATGTCAAACAATCTTGTTTCTCAGCAACTTTCTATGTCGAATGCGGACATGAGCCAGATGGAGCCTACTTATGTGAAAGTAGATTCTTCAGTGAATATGCAAATGGGTGTGATGGGATCTATCCCAGATGTGTATGCATCACATCAGTTTGCGATGTCAGATCAGCAGATGCAGTTGGTAGACCCTTTATCCTACATTTCTGGACCACAGAGCTACACGATGTCTAATACCCATTTAGGAAACATGGAGTCAATGGTGGACAATGTGGGTTTGCATAAGTCTAAGCCAGACCAGAAAGATGTACAAATGGATGCCATGTTTACCAATCCAGGTCCCCAGAAGTTGTTTCAGCCAAACAAGCGAAAGGCTGCAGTAGAACCGATGTTTAATAGCACTGTCCCAAGACAGTTATCTATGCCTAACAAGCGTGCAACACATATGGATTCATTATCAACCTCACATGAGCTGCCTAACCATTCTGGTACAAATAGGAAAGGTGGGACCCTGCAATCTGTTTCAGCTGTATCTGGGTCTCAAACACCTGCATCAAACAGGAGAACAGTAAAGAATGACTTAAACTCGAATAAACCTGCTAGTCAGCGGGTACAGACCCCGAAGGGTCGTACTGCTCAGATAGGAACACCGCGTCAGACAGAGTCATTTGAAGCTGTCAGGTCCAAAATGAGGGAATCGTTAGCTTCTGCATTGGCCTTGGTCAATCAGAACCAGAGTTCTTCGCCTAAGCAAGAGAAGAGTCCTCTACACAAAGACGATAACAACCCAGAGGTGATATCGCAGAATGTCAAACTTTCTGAATCTACTTCGGTCCCTGTTGATGCTGCTGTTGCACATGAAAACATCAAGGATGACATACAAACAAAAGATATAAGCTTGGTTAATAATCCCAGTCATCGCCTAAGCACATTTGCTGAGAACTTGACTCATGAAGGCATTGAAAATCTTCCAGACACCTGGAAAAACGACGTATCAGATTCCATGTACAATGCTGTTTTGCCTGAAGAAGATGTTGCATTTACAGACAGTTTCTTTGCCAAAGATGAGCTTCTTCAGGGACATGGGCTTTCCTGGGAATGGGAAATCGGTATGGAGGTGGAAGCAAAGCAGCAATTACAATCTTCCAGACAGGTTAATGTTCCGGGAGATGATGATGAGCAAAAGGTCAAGCATTCTGATAATTTGACATTGAAAACTGAAGAAAAAGTGGCTCAGGCTGCCAATCAAGCGGGTGCTGGAAGGGATGAGAGTTTTTATACTCTTCGGACTCCTGAAAAATTGGCTTTTGAAATTGAGGCAGAACTTTTCAAATTATTTGGGGGTGTGAATAAGAAGTACAAAGAAAAGGGTAGATCTCTCATGTTCAATTTGAAAGACAGGAACAATCCAGAACTACGCGAGAAAGTTATGTCCGGCGACATTACTCCTGAAAAGTTGTGCTCCATGACGGCAGAGGAACTTGCCTCTAAGGAGCTTTCTGAGTGGCGAACAGCAAAGGCTGAAGAGCTCGCACAAATGATAGTCTTGCCTGAAGATGGTGATAGAAGACGTTTGGTTAAAAAAACTCACAAGGGGGAATACCAAGTGGAAGTGGAGCAGGATGATGAAATTTCTGTTGAGGTATCTGTCGGGGCAACTACTCTGGGACAGTTCCAAAGGAATGATAAGGAGAAACTACCTCCCTCCTCATCAGATAAGGATGAACTTAAAGATTCAAAAAAAGTCGAAAGTGAGAAGGGTAGTATGGAAACTATGGATCCATCATATAGTCTTACTATTCCAGCTGACGGGACTGATTTGATGCAAGGGTTAATAGAGGACGAATTTAAAGATGCAGAATTTCTTCCTCCAATTGTCTCATTGGATGAATTTATGGAATCCCTCAACTCTGAGCCACCGTTTGACAATTTGGCAGCAGACACTCAAACAAAAACTCCTTTGGATAAGTTGTCAGCTGAAACTGGTGAGAATTCGGAGTCTTCGAAATTAGCTTCCAAAGATGTTGATAACAGGACAGGAAAGGCTACAGATCTTGATTCCAAAATGACAAAGCAGGATGCAGAAGAGAAGTCTGGCGACTATGCAAAGGAGCAAAAACAATTGAATCCTGACATGACATCAATGGCTGAACGTGTATGGGAGGGTGCATTACAGCTACATATTTCTGCCCTTATTACAGTTATTGGCCTGTATAGAAGGTATTTTCTTATTCACGTTATAGTTATGCAGGTTTTGTTTCTGGAGTTTTCCTTCCTATTGGATAAAAGTTAATGATAGTTTAATTGTGCTGGATAAATCATCTTGATCTTGAGGTTGTATAAATTGTTCATTGCCCTTATTTTCTGTTTAACCTGCATTATTTAAATCGACATTATAATATATGTAATCTGCTGTTGATCCTAAATTTTGTATATAGTTACTACACTGACTGCCTTAATGTTGATTGCGGGAAAATCGTCACTTCTTGAAATTCTAGACATGCTTATTTTGCAATAAATATTAAAATAGATGATAAAATGCAAAAGATTTTGTAGCTTCCTTTATTTCCAGCAACCTCAAAAAATTTGAATACCTAGTGAAGCAATTTATTTTATTTTGGTTCACCTATATTTTTCTCACTAGTTGACAATTTTTTCTGCTTTTGACAAATCTAGTTACTTCTTGTCTGAGGAATTTTTTGTATTGATTTGTTACTCTTGATAGTACATTGGTGGTCTGTTATGGTTTAACAGTGGCCAGACACATAAATTGGCATATGCCTCTTGCTATTCACATCTCAAAATTTGATAACTATCAGAGCTACTGTGTTGTCTTGGTTCATATTTATTCTTTTCACCAGCTTACAGTTTCCATTTTTTGAGAAATTTAGTTTTATACTTTTCTGGCATCTATATGTTCTGTATTAGTTCATTACTTGATTCACTTTCTTGTTTGTGTTTTAATGATCTGTTACTGCTTTACAGTGGTGAAAAAACGTCTACAAAGGAGTGGCCAAGTTCTCTTGAAATAAAAGGAAGAGTTAGACTTGATGCATTTGAAAAATTTCTCCAAGAGCTTCCCATGTCTCGAAGTCGTGCAGTCATGGTATATCAAGTTTCCTTATATCTCATTGTATTTCAAAGTTGTGCTTAGGTGTTTTGTTAGTGTGTTGTTTTGAGAATTACAGGGTGCCATTCTGTCATCGGTGGCAATTTACTTTTGTTCAAGGTCATTGGTCGGAATTGACTTATTTCCCAGGAGGATTCATCGACTAAATATTTTGGCGCAACGTATATATGGAGCAGACAGCAGATTTTTAACTACTGTCATTAATATCATAATAAGAATACCAAAGTTCACCTTTCTTTCCATTTTTTACAATCTCCGAAGTGAATATCTGATAGTGTCATTACTTAGATCGGTGGGCTGTACACCTGTACATCATCCCATTGCAGAGAAGTGTTCTCAGCGAGTGAATACTTTGATCTCACACCATTGGATGAAAGAAGCACTGCTATATTCCTCCTTGTAGACATGCCTGATGAGATCTGGAGTCTCCATAGTTATATATGCAGTTGCTGAGAACCTTGATTTGGATTCTGGAACTTCAGAAATGATCATTTTGGTTTTGGATGTGAATTGGATAAATGGATAGATTTGTCATCTCATTTGTAAATGAGTATCAAGTAAAATTGGTTTATAAATTCATTTCACATGATGCTTGGAAAATCTAATTTAGAAGGGTAAACATATTTAATGATGACTTGAACCATTTCAAGAAATTTTCAGATATGTGGGAACCACATTGTAAATGAACAGGCTCTGGCAGAGAAACACAAAAAGCTCATCATCTTAATGAAAGTTCCTGTACAATAACTTGTTAAGATTTCTGGTTTTTGACTGGTAAAAGTAAACATTCCTGTAGGCATTAAGGAGCAAAATGCTAACTGTTATCTATACATCTGCTAATGGTCTCTACTTGCTACAAATTGATATCTGGAGTTATCATCTTAAGAACTTTCTTCTTTGCTGCAGGTGATACACTTTGTCTTGAAGGCAGATTCGTCTGCAGATGACCGAGCAAGTCTTCGTGAGGTGACCTCTACACTTTTCAATTCTTTTGTCATACCATACTATTAGAGCCTTTTTGGTCTAAAGTTATACGGCTTGGTTTGTTTCTTGGGACAGGCTATAGATTCTTATGTTCTGGATGAGAGGCTAGGATTTGCAGAACCTGCATCAGGAATGGAGCTTTATCTCTGCCCACCACACCCAAAGATACTCGAACTGCTTGGCAAACATCTCTCCAAGGACCAGACCGAGCTAATTAATTCGACAGATAATGGTTTAATTGGTGTAGTTGTATGGCGTAAGGCTCATTTAAGTTCTACAATCTCACCTAACTCAACCTCACACCATAAACATAGCTCAAAAAAGCAACAAAACTTTCGGAGACAGGAAAAGAACAATAATGTTAATGCTAATATGACCCCAAGAACTCCTGTACCTTCAACTCAAGCTCCCATCAGATCTGGAACTTTACCATCCGGTAATGATGATGATGATATTCCACCTGGGTTTGGTCCGGGAAATGCTCGGGATGACGATGATTTGCCTGAATTCAGCTTTTCTGGCAGTTCTAACCCAACTCAGTCTTCAAGGCTGTCCTCAAACCCATCACGGCCCGTAGACCAAATTAGAGAGCTTATTCAGAAATATGGAAAACCTGCAGAAAGTCAGAGCACTAAGAATTGGCAGGGTAAAAGAAGTGCTGGCCTTGCAGTGCAAGCATGGGATGATGATGATGACGACGACATTCCAGAGTGGCGCCCTGATGCTCCCCTGACCCATGTACAGACTCGTCCTCCTGCTCGTGGCTTTCACCAAGCAGTGCAGCCTCCCTTGGTTAATCAAACTGCAACTACACAGCATGTTCTGTCACCACAGGTGGCTATGCCTCCGATGACCATGATACAAAACAACCCCTCATCTTGGCAGCAAGGTAATGGGAGATGGGTGGCACAGCCGCCAGGTTTTCAGCAGAGTAGTTTAGCAAGTCAGCCTAACATAGGGCAGTTCCAAGGTGGGCCCGTGGCTCAGGCTGGGCAGCCACCGCCTGGTAACTGGAGGAGAGATGCACCTAGAAGTAGGGGTTTTTGATTAATGTTTCATGTATATCCTAGTATAAAATGTGGGTTTAGCAGCAGCAGATTGTACACCTAAATGTTTTACACTTTTTTCGTAGGTTTTTTTTATCTTAAACTTAATGGATTCCCCTGCAACGTTTAATTGAAACTTGAACTTCAGTAACTTTGTGCCAATTTGCTTAATTAACTTGCTTCAGACAATTATGTCATGTCATGTAGTTAAAGCTGCAAATTGCCATGCCACCTCATTGCTGATAAGCTTTTTTATTCGCATAGCATCTCTCTGTTGCCTGCTGATTTGACCTCTGAAAATCTTGCCTTTTTGCCTTAATTTCAGGCTTTTAATGTTACTGTTTGTGCTGTAATTTCAGGGTTAAGTGCTAAAGAATATCAACTAAGAACAATAAAGTAAAACACGAGAGATTGGTTACGCGGAAAACCCTTGTGAGGTAAAAACCGCGGGAGGGTTCGGAACCCTGCCAGAAAAATATTCACTAAGTAAATTGTTACAAGAGTTTGTAGTGTATTGTCTGTCTTCTCTATCTATCATTCTGTCCTATTTATAATACAATTTCTACACTTGAATTCTAACGTTACTCTGCTTATCCTTATCCTCCCATAACAGATCGTGCGATGCGCCCTGCCTATCTTCACTCCTGTTTTGACCCGTTATTTTCTCCGATCAGTTAATATTTCGAAACTGCCTTATCCAGTCTTCAGGCTTAAGCGTCATGTCCTGTCTCTGGCGTCATGTCATCTTGTCATGTCGAACGACGTGTCAACTGAAAATAACTGGGTAATAACAATAGCCCTTTGATTTTTGCCAAATAAAAAATCAAAGATGTTTGGCAGAAATCAAATCTTTTAGCTAGATACTCTACCTCGGTCTCTGCGCGGTCTAATCGATCCCTCGTTTACCGCAACACTACATTTTCCCGTAACCTCCTCCACTAAGTTAGTTTCTTGTAAATCATTCTATCATCCACCCTTTCAGTTTCCCATTTCTCTTGCATCTCCAGTTTCTCTCTATCATGGCGAAAAAGAATCCTCAAAGCCCTAGCGCCCAAAATCCCTCATCAAAGAACAGCCCTTCGAAATCACTTTGGATAGCTACCGGTCTCCTTGAGGCTAAAGACAACAATGTAAGCTCCATCAAAAAATCGACACTGAAGAAGATGAAATCGCAATTTGGTCAGGAGGCAGTCGTTGTCGTTCCGAGTTCCGACGAACGCGCCGACTGGTACAGGCAAGGTTGGGTATGCTTCTATTACTACTCGTTTGACATTGGCATTCCTTTTCCATATTCAAACCTCATCCAGGATGTGTTGAACGCCATGCGGGTGTCTCCAGGCCAACTCATGCCGTTTGCTTGGAGGACACTCGCATGCCTTGAGGCCATCGAGAACAAACATCATTTTGGTATCAACGCGGATGTGGTGAAAAGTTGTTATGGCACCAAGAAGTTCTATGGTGTGAGGTTCGGTTTTTCAAACAAAAGGAGGGGCCATCCTTTGATTCTGAATGCGGAAGGGGTGAACGATAGGTACTGGAAAGAAAGCTATTGCTACGTCGAAAAGTCTACACTTGGAGAGGCTAATTCTTACTTTGTTGAGCGCTGGAATTCTACTGGTAATTGACTGTCTTTTCCTTACTTGACGCTAATTTCTATTTGCCTTCCTTGTACTCATGTTTCGGTTTGTCTTGTTTTTGTGTAGACCCTGATTTTGAATTTGACGATGATGATGTCAAGACAAAAGAGATTGTGAATAAGATACTACAACTTCCCCTTGGAGATCGGCTCTGGCCCAACTGCCTGGGTCGTGTTGTCAGGAACTCCAGCCCTGTGAACGTTGAGGAGTATGCCAGTCGGTTGAATCTGGCAGTTGAAGTCGAAGATGATGATGTTGACCAGTCGAAGTCTGTTCCCGTCAAGACGATTGCTCAGAGAACTAGGAGTAAGGCAATTGCTGCTGCTGTCAAGACCTCCGGGTCAGTTCAAAGCCTGTCTTCTTCTTCATCTGATAGCCTGAGAATCGAACAGGGGTTGGAAGTCAGCTCTGAGAGAATTTTTGCCAAAGGTATCCGCAAACTCTTCTCGCTGTTTTCTTTCCTCATCTTGTCCATGTGTCTTTCTATCATTCTCTTAATTCTCGTCGAGCCCTATTATCTCGTTGTAGAATTCAAGCCCCCCGTCTTAAAACCTTTCGAGGGTTCTAGCAAAGAATTGTTTGTCAAGAGATGTCGAGAGGAAAAGCCCAAGAGTTTTGATTGTGTCAGGAGCCCGATTTCCTTTGGTTCAGGCTCTAGCCCTGATCACAAGAGGCTTAAACCCTCTTCTGTCACTACTCAATCTGGATCATGTGTTCCCTTGATCTCGGATGGCTATGATCCTGAGGCCAAACCTTCTGAATTTGCTCATATGCTGGATGGTTTACTGCTTTCCAAGTATGTGGATTCCTCCTCTGGCAAGGATAGTGGTGTTCTTGTGGATGAAGTTGCCGGTCATGCTTATCATGTGAGTCTTCCTTTTTGGTATCTAGCTTTGTTTTTCCTTATCTCTTTGTTAATTCTAACTGGTCATCGTGTTTTGGTAGGTGCTGCAAGCCTCTCTCTTGGCACGAAAAGCTCACAAAGATCTGGGGTCTAGGCTGTCTGCTTTGCAGTCCGTCCATGGTTCGTGCGCCCAGAAGTTGAGGAATGCACAGGATTCAGCAGCTGCCAATCTGAAAGCTGGTCGCGAAGTTCAACAGGAGTTGGAGGAGTTCGTTAAGAAAGTGAAGATTATGGAGGTGGAGATGACAGGAAAGGCTCAGGAGGCGATCACCCAGCAGGCGATGCGGACTCGCGTCGAGGTGATGCAAGAGTATTATCGGGGAGAGCATACTGGCTGGGATTTGGATGAGACCATCCGGATCTACAATGAGGCCTATCCTGAGGACGCGTTTCTGTCACAAACTGTGCAAACTGGAATTGCAAGGGATGAGTTGGTTGTTGAGGAGGCGAGTCCCTCTGGTGATGTTGAGGTCAAGGATGCGGTTCTCACTTCCGAGAAAACTGATGTCCCCGTCGATGATGATGATGGGGTAAACAAGGATGATTGAAATTGGGTTCTCTGTTTTGTTTCGTAATCTTATTATGTGGCGTACTTTTGTTGTCTTAAGACTAAACTTTATTTTTGTTGTTGACTCGATGGGTTTGTCAGTTTGGTGTTGACTTTGATAAATTTAATTTCTCGTAATGTTTAAATTTTATGATGTTGTTGCGTACTGTGTCATTTCATGTTGTTTATCTCGTAGGTGCATGCACTTTGTAGTTTAGAATTTTTCTTTCGAGATATACGCATTGTCTTAGAATTTTTGTTATCTCACTACTGTTGTTTAGCTGTAGGAAAGTAGGAGTGTCGTATGTGGTGTTCACATGAGGTGAACGCTTATAGGATGCTATATCACGCTCATTGTATTAATTTATTATAAGCATATGAAGATAAGTTAGATACTGGAAGACATGAGACATTTTGTAAGCATTCTTCGCAAATAAGCATTCTAAACGGCAAACAGTCTATTTTATTGAAGCTAACACGTTCACAGATAACCAAACATATAAAAAGGAATTGCATGCTCTCAAGTATTGCTAATGAAATCGACTTGTCCTAGCGACTTATTCAAGTAAACAGTAAAAACAAGCAAGTTCAAACATGATAAAACTTCAAGTGAAGTGCGTTCCAAGTTCTGGGGACCTGCTTGCCGTCCAGGGTTGACAATTGATAGGCACCTTTGCCAACCACTGCGTCTATGAGATAAGGTCCTTCCCAGGTGTCAGCAAACTTCCCTGCGGCGGGGTCCGTTGTGTTCTGGAAGGTCTTTCTTAACACCATGTCACCTACTCGAAATAGTCGCACGTGAACGTGTTTGTTGTAGCTCCTGGCCACCTTCTGTTGATAGGATGCCATCCTTATCTTTGCCGTCTGTCTCAACTCGTCTACAGTGTCAATGTCGTGTGCCATCTCGAGTTGGTTTGTTGTGGGAGTGAGTAGTCCATATCTTGCAGTAGGGGTGAGAACTTCTGTGGGGAGTACTGCCTCTGCTCCGTAAACTAGACTGAATGGTGTCTGTCCAGTTGATGTCTTAGGTGTTGTCCTGTCTGACCATAGGACCCATGGTAGTTCCTCTGCCCATTTGCCTTTGTGGGACGTCAACCTCTTCTTCAAGTTATTGATGATAATTTTGTTACTAGATTCTGCTTGGCCGTTGGCTTGGGGGTACCTTGGAGTAGACTTTATCAAATTGATGTTGTACTTCTTGCAAAAGGATTCCGTCTTCTCACTTATAAATTGAGATCCATTGTCACAAACAATTTCTGAAGGGATGCCGAATCTGCACAGTATGTTTTTCTTGATGAACCCGATAACTTCCTTAGATGTCACTTGCTTGAACGCCTCTGCTTCAATCCACTTGGAGAAGTAGTCTGTCATGGCCAGCATGTAGACTTTTTGACCTGGTGCTGGGGGCATTTTGCCGACTATGTCCATGCCCCATCTCATGAATGGCCACGAAGGTGTCGTTACATGCAAAAATTCTGAGGGTTGGTGGATCACTGGTGCATGGCGTTGACAGGCGTCGCACTTCTGTGCGAAGACAACTGCATCTTCCCTCATCGTGGGCCAATAGTAGCCCATTCGTAATGCCTTGATGGCTAAGCTTCTCCCTCCGGCGTGGTTTCCGCATTCTCCTTCATGAAGATCACGCAATGTCATGTCGACCTCCTCTCTGCCAAGACATCTTTGTAGTAGTCCTGTGGCAGATTTTTTGAACAGAACTCCGTCAATCAGGGTGAACCGTGAGACTTTCATCCGTAGGACTCGTGCATCACTGGAGTTGTTTGGCAGTGTGCCGTGTTGTAGGTAGTCTATGAAGACTTGTCTCCAGTCCTCAGTGCTGTCATCTGTTTGCATGGTGTCAGTGCATAAAGCAAATTGTTCTTGTAGTCTAAGATTTGCAGGTTGCATGATATGTATTATGGGGATGGATGTTATACCAGTGTTTTTGAGTACAGCTCCTAAGCCTGCCAGTGCATCGGCCTCCGTGTTGTGTTCCCTTGGAACCTGTTGAATGTTGAAGGTGTCAAACGACAGCTGTAAATTTTTCACTATGTCAAGATATGTGAGCATTTTTTGATCTTTTGCTTCATAAGAACCATTTACGTGATTAACAATTAGGAGAGAGTCGCAATATACATCAATATTTTTGACCTTCATGTCCTTTGCAGTCGTCAAGCCCATGATCAGTGCCTCGTACTCAGCCTCGTTGTTTGTTGCTTTAAACTCGCAGCATATTGAGTATGCCATGTTGTCCCCTTGTGGCGATTTCAGCACAAGACCAAGTCCTGCTCCGTTCATGTTAGAGGCCCCGTCAGTGTATAGTGTCCATGGCAGAGGGTCTGGGCACGCTGTGACGCGTCGGAATTCTTCTTCAGCCTGAGTCATCTGGTTTGGGCTGAAATCAGCCACAAAATCCGCCAAGGCCTGAGATTTGATGGCCGTTCTGGGTTCATAGACTATGTCATAGGTGCTGAGTTGAATTGCCCATTTCGCCATTCGTCCTGTCAACTCTGGTTTGCTCAAGACCGTCCTTAAAGGAAAATTCGTCAAGACATGTATTTTATGAGTCTCAAAATAATGTCGTAACTTTGTAGATGTCATTGTGAGTGCAAGAACTAGCTTTTCAAGAGGCGTGTACCTGGTTTCAGCTTCAACCAGGCTCCTGCTCACGTAGTATACTGGCGATTGTGTTCCCTCAACTTCTTTCACGAGGACACTGCTGACTGCATGGCTTGTGACAGAGAGGTAGACATAAAGGTCCTCACCAAATGTCGGCTTTGCAAGGAGTGGTGGTGATGACAAGTACTGTTTTAGTTCTGAGAGAGCTGCTTCGTGATCTTCCGTCCAGTTGAAGCCCTTGTTCTTGCGTAGCACATTGTAAAACAGTTTGCACCTGTCAGAAGATCGTGATATGAATCTGTTCAGTGCGGCCACCCTTCCCGTCAACTTCTGAACATCTTTCATGTTGCTAGGACTTGTCAGGTCGTGAATTGCCTTAATCTGCTCTGGACTCGCCTCTATACCCCTCCTTGTTACCATGTGGCCCAGAAATTTTCCTGACGAAACGGCAAAATTGCACTTTGACGGATTAAGCTTCATGTTGTATTGTCGTAAGACATCGAACACTTCCTCGAGGTGTCTGACATGATCTTCCGCATTGAGGGACTTCACCACCATGTCATCAATATAAACTTCCATCGTCCTTCCTATCTGGTCCTTAAACATTTTGTTGACGAGCCTTTGGAACGTTGCACTTGCATTTCTCAGGCCAAATGGCATGGCCAAGTAGCAATAGATTCCTCTCTCAGTCACAAAGGCTGTCTTCTCAGCATCTGACGGGTCCATTTGTATCTGGTTGAAGCCACTTGAGGCGTCTAGGAAGGTTAGCAGTTCATGTCCTGCCGTAGAGTCCACCATGGTGTCGATGTGTGGGAGAGGGAAGGGGTCTTTAGGACAGGCTTTGTTCAGGTCCGTGTAGTCGACACAAACTCTCCATTTCCCATTCTTCTTCTGTACTATGACAACATTAGCCAGCCATTCAGGGTAGTCCACTTCTTTGATCATTCCTGCTTTGAGTAGTCGTGAGACCTCCTCGTTGATTATTTTATTTCTCTCTGCTGCAAATTTCCTTCTTCTTTGTTGCACTGGCTTGTGGTTTGGGTCGACATTCAGCTTGTGGGTGATCACATCTGCACTGATACCCGTGATATCTTCATGTTCCCATGCAAAGGCGTCCAACCGAGTCGTCAAGAATTCCACCAAGTTTGCTTCCACATTAGGCGACAGGTCCTCCCCCACTAGCACTTTTTTGTCCCCTGTGTCTAAGTTTACTTCAGCCAGTTTTTCTGGACCCGTCATCACGGGTGTTGGTGTTAATTGAGGTTCATGTTGGGTGGTTGGCTTCATACAGGTCTTGTAGCACTCCCTTGCTGTGGACTGTTCCCCTCGAATTTGCTGAACCCCCCACGGTGTTGGAAACTTGATGACTTGGTGAAATGTTGACGGTACTGCTTTTAAATCGTGGATCCATGGCCTGCCCATTATCACGTTGTATGTAATCTCGCAGTCTATTATGAGGAATTTTGTTAACATGTTGAGTCCTTGTGCATAAGTTGGTAACGTAATCTCTCCCATTGTCCTCTTCGTTTCGCCACTGAATCCCACGAGCGTCGTGGACTGCTTGATCATGTCACTATCAGCCAAACCCATCTCCTGAAGTGTGTTTCTAGTCATTATGTTTGCTGCGCTACCGTTGTCAACCATCACCCTCTTGATTAGACAATTCCCTATCTGAAGTGAGATAACTAGGCCATCCTGTTGGGGTTCTTGTACGGTCTTCCTGTCTGACCAATTGAAAACCAATTCTGTCATGTCGTCTTCTCTTGCGTCCAACACATTGACCTGCTTCCCTTTGCGTCTCGCTATGCGCTTTGCTTGTGAGTAGGTTGCTCCACACACCTCCGAGCCACCTGCTATGAAGTTTACGACCTTCTGATAAGGTGGTGGTGGTGGTAGTTTTTCCGGTGTCTTGGCCACTGACTTTCCCGTCATGAATTCCGTCAAATATCCTTTTTTCACGAGGTATTGAATTTCTCTCCTCAGTGCCACGCAGTCAGACGCCTTGTGACCATAGTCGCCGTGAAAGTCGCACCACAACTTGGACTCTGGGTTTGCCTTAGGTTTATTGCTTTTCACCGGCCATTTTATCACGTCTCCCATCTTTGTAAATTCCCTCATCATGGCGGCGGGTGTAATTGTGAAGCCATAGCTGTCGTAGGTGGGGGGAAGATTTGGGTCCTTTCTCCAGTCCGCATACTCTTGTGTCGAGTTCACACGTGTCTCCTCCCTTGAGCTTCTAGAGTCTCTAGTATATGGTTTGTAATCCCTGTCTCTTGTGGTCATGATCTTACGATTTGGACGATAATACTTGTCGTCACGTTCCTTTTTGTCCTCTTCAAGGCGCACCTGAGCCATCGCCTTTGCCTGGACGTCATCTAGGGTTTTACAAGGATATTTGGTGAGCTCGTCGTATAAGGGTGAGTCCTTTTCCAGTCCCCTCCTGAATGCCTCAATTGCCGTGGGTGTGTCACAGTTTGTGATAGTCACCTTCTCACGGTTGAACCTCGTCAGATAATCTCTCAATGGCTCCCTGAACCCCTGAACTATCTTGTAGAGATCACTTGTAGTTTTTTCAAACACTCTGCTGCTTGCAAATTGTAGGTTGAAGGCATCAACCAGGTCGGCGAACGTCTCAATGCTCCCATTTGGGAGGCTCACATACCATTGTAGTGCTGGGCCAGTCAGCGTTGAGCCAAAACCCTTGCACATGCACGGTTCCCTCAGCTCCTTTGTAATCGACACCGTGAACATTCGTTGTTTGTATTGTGCCACATGCTCTTGTGGGTCTGTCGTCCCGTCATAGGTTTTCATGGCCGGTACTGCAAAGCGTTTTGGCATCTCCACCAGAGCAATGTTGTCAGAGAAAGGGGAGTCCGCATAGCTCATGGGTGCAGCCTTTTCAAGTGGTTTTGGTACTCCGGGGATGCGTTGAACCATTTCCTTCAGGGCCTGTAACTCCTTGCGCATCGTGTCATGGCTATGTGACCTTGTGGACTTGCTTCCTTTCTTCTTCTTCTTTCTGTCTCCCTTGTTATGTCCGTTGTTTCTATCCTGCTTCTCTGGACCACCACCGTCATTATTCGGGCCTCCACCATTGCCATTGTCGTTAACTTCAGGACCCCCTTGTTCTGGGTGTTCCACCTCGATTTCTTCGTCATATTGCTCTTCTTCTTCGTCGTCCATATTCAGACGTCTGGCCATGGTGTCCAACACTCCTCTTGCCGTGGGGTTGGATTTGGATCGAGCTGTCGTGAGTTCCCTCTGTAATGTTTCTCTCTCAGTCCTCCAAGCTTCTTGTTGAGAACTCATGTCGTCCTGCATCTTCCGAATCGTTTCCAAGAGTTGTTGTATCGTGGGATTGTCTCCCTGGCTCGTGGAGCCGTGGTGTTGTTGATCGTCCGTCGTCATGTGTGTGCGTTCTCGTATCAGAGCTTTAGCAAATTTCCCACAGACGGCGCCAATTGTTTGTGCTGTAATTTCAGGGTTAAGTGCTAAAGAATATCAACTAAGAACAATAAAGTAAAACACGAGAGATTGGTTACGCGGAAAACCCTTGTGAGGTAAAAACCGCGGGAGGGTTCGGAACCCTGCCAGAAAAATATTCACTAAGTAAATTGTTACAAGAGTTTGTAGTGTATTGTCTGTCTTCTCTATCTATCATTCTGTCCTATTTATAATACAATTTCTACACTTGAATTCTAACGTTACTCTGCTTATCCTTATCCTCCCATAACAGATCGTGCGATGCGCCCTGCCTATCTTCACTCCTGTTTTGACCCGTTATTTTCTCCGATCAGTTAATATTTCGAAACTGCCTTATCCAGTCTTCAGGCTTAAGCGTCATGTCCTGTCTCTGGCGTCATGTCATCTTGTCATGTCGAACGACGTGTCAACTGAAAATAACTGGGTAATAACAGTTACTAATTTATACGTGGTTCGTTTTTTTAAAGTTTGTTTTGTAGTTCTGGCAAAAAAAAAAAGAGTTTGTTTTGGAGTAGTACTCATCAAGACGAAGAGAGTACAGTGTTTCGTTCATGTTTTGCCTATCCGTGTTTAGATTTTTTATGATTTTTAAACAATTTGGGTCTCCTCTTATTAGTAGGAGCAGCATCAAATTTGATTTCTAAATTTTATGTCAGATTGCTAGTCACACTTTTTAAATTGGCTGGGGTGCTATTCTTTCAATACCTGATAATTTCTTGCCAATTATATTCAGATAAAGTTCAATTATGAAGATTAAAGACCAACTTTTTGCCCTTTCTGGCATGGACTTTATTCCTTTCCCCAAAACCAACGATTGCACTTTTGTTTTGTCAAAAAGTATAGAGTATAGACCCTGCGGCTAGAGCCGGCCAAACGGGCGGGCCGTGTCGGTTCGGGCCAGTTCAGACGGGTTCCGAACCGTTAGCCGTGGAACCGTAACCGGCCCGTCAACACTGGCGGTTCGTGCCGTGCCGTGCTGAAGAAAGTGGAAGTCGTAACCGTGTTATACGGTTTACACGGGTTCTGCGGTTCGACGGTTCGGGCCGAACAACGGTTCGCGGTTCTTGACCGCGGTTCAACAGAGTGTGTAAATTGTATGTGTTTGCTTGTCTAGTTAGTATGTCTTGTTGTTGAGGTGCATGTCTTTCTTTTTCATTTTTTTTAGTTTAATAGTAACGGGTTTAAATTTGTAGAATTCTTAAATTTTAAAAATTCGATAATAAAATTGTTTTATAAGATATTAGTTTTGAAAATTATTTTTGTTAAGTATTATTATGTATAACAGGTGAATTTTAACAATTGGATAATAAAGTTTTAAAAATAAAATTACCTAAATTTAAAAACTTAACCGAAACAAAATGAACTAAATTATTTTTTAAAGAAAATTACTGAAATTTAAAAACTAAAACGAAATAAAATTAAGTAAATTATTTTTATAATAAACGAAATAAACTAAACTAACTAAACAACAACTAAAATTAACCTTATTAACGAAATAAAACAAAAATTAACATATTAAAACCCATGTAAAAAAGAATAGAAAGCAAAAAATTGTAATTATATTACAAATTCTGAAGCCTGAGATTGGTCCATCTATAACACCTTGCTGACTGTGACTAGGGGTAGGGGTAGGTAGTAACTTTATTGTTCAATCCGCGGTTCTACGGTTCAAACCGCAGTTCCGCGGTTCTACGGTTCCACGGGTTTTCGCAGTTCCGGGCCAGTTACGGTTCGGTCCCTCATTTCCCAACCCGTATTCGGCACGTACTCTGTATCGGTTCAGGTCGGTTTCAAACCGGCCCGTGTTTAGATGATTTCGGGCGGTTAAAAACTCGGTTCGGGGCGTGCCGGTTCGGCCCGTTTGGCCACCTCTACCTGCAGCAATATGTTCTAGCATGTGAATTCTCAACGGAACATGCATACAAATATAAGGCAAAGCATTACTTCCTCTTTCCCATTTGATATGAACTACTTTCCTTTTTTAAATGTTAAAAAAAAAAATCTTTCATTTATAACATTTATGTTGAATCATTACAATTACACATTTATGTACTAATAAAATCTTCTTACCAATACAAATCTGGGGCAAAGATGTTGTTTTTATTTAGACTCTCATTCTATATAAAGTTAGAGAAATCATAAAAACTGCTTATATAAACAATGATACAGCAAAACCTAATCATATCAAGCAGAATCAATTAATCCAAGACATTTTATTAAAGTTGTACATTCATAATATATCTTTGCAATAAGAAAGCTAAGAGCATCTCCAACGGCGTTGGCTATAATCGTTGGCTAAATGGGACCTGTAAGACATTATGTAAAATTTGCTGAATCTGTAACACATTTTGCTTCAACGGTATTGGCTATATTGGTGGGTTTTAATTTAAAAATAGTAAATTATTAATATTTTAAATTGTTAAAATAGAATATATTAGTTCAATATGGTAATAAATGATGTGCAATCTTCCCTACAGATTTCTTACAGACTCGTAGAGGTTCGACAAATTTAGCCATCCACAGAAGCTGAGTATGGTTGGAGTTGAGTTTTTTGAACTGTTGGCTAAATTTTTTATTTTTAGTATGCCAACTCACCTTTTAGCTAATGGTTTTCGATGGTTGAAGATACTCTAATAAAACTCTCAGATGCAATTACAATATAATCCCAAATGAATATATTATGTAGTTGGACTAAAGATATAATTAACATATCTCTATAGAAAATTGTTGAATACATTATACATTCAGGGTCGCGCTCAAGAGAGAACCACTCATTAAAATAGAACCATAGAACCACTAGGGTTCTGCTGCAGAACCCTAAAATTTAAATAGATTTTTAGGATCTAAATCTAAATACATGTTTTTTTCATGTTTTTTCATCGTTGTGTGTGTTCAAAAATAATTTAAAAATATAGTTCATAGATATTGACATTTTTTTTGTGAAATTCTGCTGCAGAACCCCAACTAATACTTAAGTTCTGCTGCAGAACTCTTACCTAATAAGGTAAGGGTTCTATGGTTCTCTCTCTAATGGTTCTCTCTGGAACATGACCTTATACATTTATATTATAAATGTACAACATTCATAATTTGATGGAGATAATTATATCGAGATATTGTCTAGACACATTTAATAAAACAAAACATAGAATAATAGCCCATATGCGAAGTAAATACTCATGACATTGTATTGCATATTTTATGATTATCAGATAACACATTTAGATCACCAAGCATATGAGAGGCACATAATAAATATTATCAAAGTCGAATTAATAATACTTTTCTCTTTTATGCATAGAAATCTCTAAAGGATCTTTTCGTTCATGCCTTTCTGGTATCAAGTATGAGTTTCATTCATTCCAAACTCATACCTGGTGTTTGGTTGAATTTTTTTTTCTTCAAACCCATACCTCAAACCTACAAGATATGAGATTTTCATATCCAAGGGGAGGGGTGTGTATGAAACATGAGTTTGAGGAATCAACTTTTTTTCTTTTATTTTCATTTTTGTTTATATTCTTAAATTCAAATTATTAGTACTAAATGAGATTGATGGCTCAAAAATATATTAAAATAATTATTTCAAAATTATTAATAATTAATTATAATTAATCACTTAAAAATATTTTAAATCAGATATGCTCATTCCAACACTCAACCAAACACATTATATTAAAAATGATACCTCAACCCCATACCACCTCAATCCGATTCCTCATTCCAACCCCATACCCCCTCTCCAACTAAACGACCCCTAAGAATCGAATTAGTTTAATAATTTAATCAAGCACATAGTGAATTTATATCGTTGATGACATACTTAATTTTATAGAGACCGACTCATATTTATGATATCAGAAGTAGCCTCGTAAACGTTTGATAAAATATTGGCCTCACAGTAAGAGATATTCCGATAGCGGAAATATCAATTTGTTGTTAGGAGTTGAAATAGTAGATAATAAATATACAAAATGTCATACAAAAATTACCGTAACAAAAACTCAATCACAATCATTAATGATAGATGATTAAAGGTGTTCATGGATACTAGCAATGAGGAGCACCTGAAGGGCTATACTCAGGCGACACATAGACACAAAGCAAGAATGATATATTGTGTTCTTAAAATAAATCTAACGTGGACATTGGCTATCTAATTGGAATAAAATGGCTTAATCAAACCCCCCGTTATACAACTGTATGTATGTATGTATGTATGTATGTATGTATGTATGTATGTATGTATGTATGTATGTATGTATGTATATGTGTCGATGATAAAAATCAATGCCAATATTGTAACATTATGTGTAAACAGATAATGATTTTTAACGTTTTACAATATTTAACACTAACTGCTTCCATGAAGGTGAAGCGGACATATCAAATAGCGTGGCAATAAAATTTTATCTCAACTACAAGCATCATAGTGTATTACATCAAAGAGAATTGTTACTCACAACCTTTTATTTTATCAAGTCAGTATGGTCAGCCGATGATTATTTTTAGGTATGATATAAAATTATTCTGGCTAGGTTGATTAACTCAGAATTCACCAAAGACACTAACTGCTTCCATGAAGGTTAAATAGACATATCAAATAGCGCGGCAATAAAATTTTATCTCAACCACAAGCATCATAGTGTATTACATCAAAAGAAATTGATACTCACAACCTTTTATTTAATCAAGTCAATATGGTTAGCTGGTGATTATTTTCAGCTTCAGGTATGATATAAAATCATCCTGACTAGGTTGATTAACTCAGAATTCGCCAAAGACAATATCAAAGAGGTGAGAATGGAGAAGATCAGTGTTAAAATGATGAACAAACTTCGAAAGGATGCTATTAAGGTATAATACATTTTCGGATCTTTCAAATCATTTTCGTCATTATATGATTATTCATGAAGAGAAGTAGATTCAACAATGAGTTATACTCCTTCCGTCCCTCTAGGTAGTTTACGTTCATTATTTGCACGTATTTTGAGACTCCTATGAAGTATAGTTTCATAACTTTTTTTCAATTTTTTTTAATACAAGTTTAAATATCAAACTTTTATATAGAGCAAAAAAGTTTTAAAAATATATTATGGAACTATACTTTAGATGAGTGTGAAAAAACGTGCCAAAAATTAACGTAAAGAAATGAGAGGGACAGATGGAGTATTTATGTACAATACACAGATAGAGTAAATGTACGAGCCAATATTCGAGTACATTTTTCAGTATCGTAAAAGGAAAAAGAATATTTTTAATCATTATTTTTAATCAATTTAACTATTTAAGATACATTTAAAAAATTGAAATTATTAATTTAGTTTACTTGTTTTTCTAAAAATATTTTCAATTATTAACTTTTAAACAAATAAATTATGATAAGAATAATAATATTAAGTTTGATTCCTCTGCTCATATTCCGTACACACATTATTATTTGATAAAAAAATCAAATGATGAGATGTGGTAATTTTAAATATGAATTTTAAATAAATTTTTGCTGGACTAAATATCATATACGAGTTTGGGATCCGAAATTAACATCTAATATCTAGAGAGCTTGAATTAAAATATTAAAAATTTATGTAAAATTGTTTTCAAATATATAACTTGGAACCTCTTTTAACCACCAAAACTCTTTTTTTTTAATTACAAATTTACAAGTATATGTTTTGATGATAAAAATCAAAGTCAATATTGTAAATGCCGCATAATACTGACTGATTTTAGATAAAAATTTATGTATATCTTTTATATAATAAAAATAGTTCCAAAAATATTTTCAAACTTAATCTTGTTTTTGAATATCTTTTATACAATAGAAACTCTTTAAATTAATAAACTCTCTAAAATAATAAATTTGTCCAATCCCGACCTGGGCCAATGTAAAAAATTGAAAAACTCGATAAAATAAGAACATAATAATTTTTTGAAAAATCCCCTTATAATTTTCGATCCTAAGAAAATCATAAATTAATAATTCATAGAAACTGGAAGAAATATATTACACTCTATTGAAATATTCATGTAATTTGTATATGCCAAACTTGCTTAAAATACATTAAACATAGGTATTCCTCTTATTTACATTTACTGTATTGATTTTCAATAGATGAACACAGTAGTTACTAATTTAAGTTGAGTCCCAGGATTTCATGCAATGCAATTCTAAGAGACATATATTAATTTACATACAATATATCTTTTTGTTTGGTATATACAGTATAATCGGCAAAAAACTCTTTAAATTAATAATTATTAATTTATTAATAAATTAATAATTTTTTAAATTAATAAATTTTTCTCATCCCAACATTATTAATTTAAAAAGTTTTTAGTGTACACTATTGAAATAATCGGATCATATCTTTTATACACTATTCACACATCTCAAAGGCGGCTCATAACGCAATAATTTTCCCGCTCTTTTCTTTTCTCTCTACAACATCTCTTTCCCTGCCTCTCTCTCGCTCTCCCTCCCATCTCTCTCTCGCTCTCTCTCCAATCTCTCTCTCGAAGATGAGCGCCGCAATGAGAAAATTGATACAAAAGAAGTTCAAAATGAGAGGCTACACTCTCAAAGTCGAAGCTTTAAACGAAATCCTCCCTTTCTTATCCAAATTCAAAGACGCCGAAGACGAAGCCCTAGATCTCCTCCTCGACGAGCTTCAGCATCAATCCTGTATGTAATTTGCATTCTCTCCCCCATTTTGTAAAGTAATCGTACCCTTGATTTTAAGAATTTTATTAATTTATCGAGATTAGTAATTTGTAGAGATTATATTTGCACCGTACTATAACTAAGTTATTAGTTTACTGAGCTTAATTAATACGATGTATCTGTTATTATGTTAGGACTGGAAAAAAATAATTTATTATCGAGCCTCGATAAATTACTAAAATGCAGTGTTAATTATCGAGGCTCGAGAAATTACCAAAAGAACTAATTATTGTAACCGAGAAAAAACAAATGTGTTATTTAATCGAGGTGATTAACCAATTGAGTATAAATGTATTTATGTCCTAATGTTGTGTGTGTCTAATATTGTTTGTTGTGATGTGATTTGAATTTCACAGTGAAGTCATCGATTTTGGACAAGGAGAGTGTGAGTCGTGTTGTTAGTTTGTTGTTGGAAGCGGAGGCAGCTGCTGAGGATACGCCAGCTAGTACTAGTGCTACTGGCGCTCTTCGTATTATTGATGCATTTATTGTCCCCAAGTATAGATATGATCCGATTAAGAAGATCTTCTTGGAGTATGTACCTTTCTTTTTGTTTATTTCATAATGTAAATTTATTGAACTGTAAGATTAGCGTTATTTAAAATATTTGTTACATGTGATTGTTTGGCCTTGCGCAATTTTTTTAAATTTGAGTAGGCAAGAAACTAGAATTTTTAGTTTGTAAAGTTGCCGCAATAAATCATTTGTTGTTAGCCGTAGGATCATGTTAAGATTAATGTTAATTACAGTGTTCCAAATCATCTCATTATCTTGGTTTTTGTTAAATTGAATGATCATTATAGATGTTCCACTAGTTATATACTTAAATTATGTACATTTAAATCATGGTAAGAGTAAAATAAAGTGATAGCAATGTTTAAGTGTAGCATACTTGTAGTAGATACTTACTTCATGAAGTTCACGGAGCTAGCCTATTAACTTTTAAATTTAAATCTCACAGCAGATATCAGAACACTATTTTGGTTATATAGATTCCGCCAGTTATATGCCTTGTTTAATACTTTGAGGTAGTGAGGTTGGGTCTTGTTGATGCAATTTGTTTTGTTGGTATCCTCACAGCAATTCTTTTTTCCTTGCCATATCTTCTATTTTGTTTATATTAATCTTATAATTATTTTAGCATCATCAAGTGTGTGCTTAGGCTACTGTCCTAGTCAGGTGAATATAAATCATATTGCCTTGTGACCTTTACCGGTGTAATGTCCTTGTCAGTATAAAAAATGCTCTATTGTAAGATTCTAGAGGTGCTTTTCTGCACCCTTCCAGTTTAGCAGTCGCTTACTACACTTCTGATCATGTTCTGATACTGATATTATTTGTAATTCTCTAGTCTTAAATTTAAGTACCACAGTTTTTGCTAGATCTTCAAACCGTTGTAAATGCAAACTTGCCAAAAATAGGAGAGGAAGGGTATAAAATAGTGTAAAGCTGAAGCTGTTAGTAAACCAGTAGTTGGTGAATTCAAATTTAAAATATAAGTGTGTATCAGATACATGAGTGACTTAGACAAAGGAATGAGCTATTTTTAAAAAATAAGTGTGTATCAGATACATGCGTGACTTAAATAAAGGAATGAGCTATGTTTAATGAGGAAAGCTCCCATCAGCACTTTTCAAAGCATTTCTGTATATCCATTTTAGTTAGGCTTCACTCATGCTGCGACCCATACATATACCATGAATCTATTTAGTCTTCAGGTGGACATTTTCTTTCGTATTAGTTCCAGAGGATATTGAAAAATTGTATATCAAGCTATAAGATATTGAAAAGAATATTCAAGAATCTATTGGTAACCAATTTGGCTTTCTCATAACATTGACTTTATGTGAAATCTATCCTGATAAAGTGATTGCATGGGTGGGTTCATGTTTGTATTCTGAAAGTAATATGAATTACAGTTTAACTGTTTATCTAGCCATTTTGAAGATTGTTATTCTTAAGGTTCGTATTGTTATTTTGTTCGAGTTAAACTTTACAATGTCTTACATGGATTTGATATCTGCTCTATTAACCATTACTTTTGAATTGTAGGCATACGGGGAGGCTTCCAATTCACGGAGATGCTTCTGCAAAAGCAACGTTGTACAGAGATAGATTTTTGCTGTTGTTTCAAAGGCTTTCTCGGGACCCACATTTCTCAAGGCCTGCATTTGATACTGATTTGTCACAGTTTGGGAACTGTCAGGTACTTCTCCCCTTTTGAGATCATTGAGAAACGTGTTGCCAATAGTTGTACTTTTAGGATTGGGGATGTAATATATGATTGCATGTTTTACCAATCCAGATATCCCCAATTCAATCTCTGGTTGGGCGAACAGGAAAATGCTGGGTGATGGGAGTGATATCTCAGTTGGAAGATGGACATTTTTACTTGGAAGATCTCACTGCAGCAGTTGAAATCAATCTGTCAAATGCAATATCCTTACCGGCAAATGATTTTCTTTTCCCTGTGTTAATTATCTGTTTGAATTGCAAATGGGTCCTATATCTGTTCTTATTTAAATCTTGCCTGTAGAAGCTTTGAAACCACTTTTCCATACACTTCCAACAGTGACCAATGTTTGCTCACCCAAATTGCCATGATACTTCCTCTCTTCAGTATAAGGGAATATTGTATACTGTAGAATTGTTAAGTGCATAGTCATAATGCCTACTATGGCACAAATAGTTCCTTGGTTAGACTTTCAGTTATGAAAACTCATTATCTGCATACTTGGTTAGAAAATGTTTATACTCTGTCTATAATCTCATAGACATCAAGGAGCTACAGAATCTTAACAATCTGCCACAGAACTGAGCAGGGTTATGATTTTGATTCTTGCTGCCATGCATTCAATTTTAACATTGGATACACAACCCAAGACTTCCTTTTTCTGATCTATGTTCTGTGTTATTTCTCTGTGCTAGTTCGTAAAAAGTTCCAAATCCTTCAGTACAAATGTTAAATTACAACTACTTTTGCCTGAACTTAAACCTATTTGCAATTGATTCCAGAAATAGATGATGTATAATTGGATTATTAGGTACAGCTTATATGAGAGCTGAATAATTACTTCATATATGTGTATCATGTTTGTCGGTTTGTTTGTTGTTAGGATCCGCCTCTCATGTCTACAAGGGCATTCACCAAGTGGTTTTGCTCTGTAACCACAACTGTTCTGTTCTGTGCTTTTTTTATGTATCAGTGTTATGTCATGCAGATCCATGAGTTTATTTGTCAATAAATTTTTTGGTGCTACTAGAGCTGAAAGCTTGAGGTTTTTGTTTCTTTAACCTGACATACAAGATTACCACTGGATTCTTTTCAGAGAACACTATAGTTTTAGCAGAAGGGGAGATGCTTCTGGATGGGATGTTTCAGGTTTGTATATTGTTCCTCATCTTGTATCATCATATTCCTCCCTCTGTTTAGGAAATAAATTAGTCAAATTAGATCTTACAATAGGTCTGAAATGGAGCACCTTCATAATTGTGTACTGTTATTAAGTATAACTAAAGCTGTTATTACCTCTCTATGCTAAGCATCAATGTCCCCCTTTTAACCCATAGGATTTCATCACTATGCTTCTGAACTCTTGCTTGCAACAGACCATTTATTCTTCTGTAAGCTTCAGGCGTAAAAAGTTTAGGTGAGTGTGATGGAATATAGAATCTCAACCTTACTCTTTAAAGCTTTTAACACAGTTTTTGCCCACCTTTAGAGATCTTAAATGTTTGCATGCTTACAAACATTCAAAATTTTAACACTGAGAATAGGTTATGATATGATATCATACTTTAAAAATATCCTTTTGTTCACTTAGATATAATTTGCAGGTCAAAACATGTGGATTTCCTCCTCTAGAAGACAGAGAGAAGTCATCTGGATTATTTTCTGGAATTGACTTCTTTGGTAGTGGTAAACTTGCAAAGGAGGAAACTGTATCCTTTTCTAATGCATTCAATTGAATTAATTTTACTGGCCATAATTATTCAAGTTTGTGCTATAATTTTGATGACCTCTTCGTCTGGTATGTTTCCTTGACTTTTTTAATAGCTGAGACTTGCAGAGCTGGAAACAAGGGCAGTAAATGACATGTTTGTCATCCTTTCAGATATTTGGCTGGACAATGAGGATGTATGCATGCAATTGCTAATTCGTTCAATCAGTTGCTTATTGCCAGTTTTATATATTTTAAGTTTTAACATGGTCTAACATCTAGTTCTATTTGTTCATAGACAATGAAGAACCTGCAGACCGTCCTTGATGGTTATGAGAATGTAGAAGTGGTTCCTTCTCTTTTTGTTTTCATGGGAAATTTCTGCTCCCATCCATGTAACCTTTCTTTTAGTTCTTACTCAACAGTCAGGTATGTACTCTAATAATCTTTTTTCTTATAATATCAGTTCATTCAAATTTGGTTTAGCTCAACTGAAAATTAGCAAAACTTGCTCCACAGAATGCAATTTGAGAAATTGGGGCAAATTATTGCAGCTCATAATAGATTGCTGGAACATAGCAGGTTCTTGTTTATCCCTGGGCCTGATGATGCAGGTATTTAACTCATTCTTGAACAATTGTGAAATCTGCCTAGGCCAAGAGTAAATATCCTTACATATAAGAAATGTAGGTCCTTCGACAGTTCTACCTAGGTGCCCTCTACCAAATTATCTAACTGAAGAGCTTCAGAAGCATGTTCCAAATGCTGTGTTTGGAAGTAATCCATGCAGGTAATTGTACTTTATAATCCACCAGTATATGAGTCGGCTTATTATCCAATTTGAAATAGATGCGTAATTTTGTTTTTTAATCCACCATATGCATTTTCGAGCCTCTAATTTACACTTCCCTTTTATTTTGTAATCAGAATCAAGTTTTATACCCAAGAGATCGTATTTTTCCGACAGGATCTGCTATACCGAATGCGTAGGTCATGTTTAATGCCGCCTTCATCAGAAGAAACAAGTGATCCTTTTGAGCATGTGAGTTATGTTCTCTTTTGGATATGAAAGAATTTGTTCAATTTCAGTTGTCAATTGTAGCATCTGTCTTCTGATATGGTTATATTTTTTAGATGAATGAATGACCACAGGTTCCTCATAAACGTACACTGTGGTTTTGTCTTTTTTGCAGCTTGTTGCTACTATAACTCATCAAAGCCATTTGTGTCCTCTTCCCCTAAGTAAACAACCCGTCATCTGGAATTATGATCATTGTCTCCATCTCTATCCAACACCTCATACGGTACATGACTAATCTCGTAAGAACATGAAGGTGTTTGTTTATTTATTAATTTATTGATTACTTAGGCATTTGTAGTGCTGTGTACAGGAAACTAACTCCTTTTTCTATTTATTATAATCAGAAAGTATAAGTTTCAAAAAAGATATATCAATTTTTTTCATTAGCTGTAAATACTGTAAAGTTCAACATTGTAGCAAATTCCAGTAAATCTAGAGCTTAAAAAGGTTAACAGGCCGCAGCAACAATGTTAAAATTACCATATGCCAGATATGTTTAGGAGCTTAATAGTTAATAACTTGCATGAGTATCTGAATGCAGATAGTATTGGGTGATAAAAGCGAGCAGAAGGCTTTCAATTACACAGGAATCACATGCTTTAATCCTGGTTCATTTTCAAACGACAGCACCTTTGTTGCTTATCGGCCTTGCACAAGGGAAGTTGAGTTGTCTTCCTTGTGAGCGAAGAAAGATGACAAGGGAATTCCATTTATACTGTACAATAATAGTTAGGTAGCAATGTTAACCGAAAGATGACATGTCAGCCTCTGCAAGCTTCCGCAATTGTTGTAGTTTTTGCATTTTGTTGGGAAATGTAAAAGATGCATTTCAAATTTCAACCTCCGCTGAATCGAAGTCATCAGCTTTAGGAAGTCTTAGAAATTTACCATGTACTGTACGTTATTTACCCTATCTTTTACTTGTAGTCATGTCGAGATGTGTACTAGAAGTCCAAAGAATCCTAGTTCCTCAGTGCCCAAATGTGTCCTAAATTTTTGACTCGTGTATCCAACTTTCCGCAGCTTATTATTTGGTCCACTGAAACACAAAATCTTAACTTTGTTGAATAATAATTTTTTATCAGTCGCTAAAATTCTCCTTTTTTTTTTTTTTTTTTGCCAAGTTAATGAATTAAAGGAAAAGAAAAGATACAATTCTAGGGGCATACTTCGCGATAACCAATGGTACAACAATAACCTCAAACTACTAGCAGCAAAAGTAGACAGCTAGACAAGCATAGAATGCATTATCTAAAACAACCAATTTAACACAGAATTGTAACAAGGAGAGGATCCCTGTGAAGGCGATTGTTAAATGCGACATTAGTCGCCAGCTTTTCTCGAATAGCTCTTTTAGCTCGAAGAACCAAATTACCAACAGTATGTGGGTTGTCATTAGTGTGGATTCGCCGATTTCGTTCACTTCAAATAGCATACCAAGCCGCAGAGACATAAAGATATGTCATCTCCTTCTTTATCGAATCAGCACAAGGAGTAGCAACGATTCTGCCAAGTTGAAAATCAGCCCAAGCCGTAGAGATAGGGATTAACCAGGCAAAAAGTACACTAGGAGCGAATGTACAGTCACAGAACAAGTGGGCATAAGTCTCATCAGCCACATTACAGAGAACACACCTAGTGCAGGTCCGCATGTACCATCCTGTCACGCGTGAGGAGCTTTTCTTGAATTATCAACCAGGCAGTGAAGGCAAATTTAGGAACCCGAAACTTGCTCCGAACAAAATTTAACCAAGGAGGGGTCACACCCGTAGGACGCAGGCTAAAACTAAGATTTGTGTAGGCAACACCATATATCCCAGAGAATTTCATCACGGCACAGATAGTACGAAGTTGGAGCAGAGTGCAGTCAGTTGAGGAACCAGTTTCCCTCGTGAATTATTGAAGCCACAGTAGATAAGTTGCTAGAATATTCGAGCAAAGAAACTGCTCTCCGTCCAATAAGGGGTCTGCTACCAGTCCAAATATCATGCCACATGAGAAAAGAAGAATTCTCCCCAACCACCACGAGTCCAACGCAACCACAAGGAATCATCAACAATCCTCCATAACTGCAGAAGAATAGCACTATGATTCCAGCTTAACAACTCCTTAAACCCAAGACCCCCCTCATCTTTACGGAGGCAACAAGTTAGCCAGCCAGGAAACTTTATATATGAAAACACCTACCCACAGGAAAGTCATCTTAGGCAAAAAGAGATACGCAGACCAGTGACCAATCATCCCATATATCACAACCAGCTTGACTAATAACCTTGCTATTCCACTTCTCAAACTTTCTAGCAACAAGGGGTTGACATTCTCGATTATTTAGCTTACCGGAAATAAACCTATTAAACCTGGATGTCGCAACAATAAAGTCCTCAACAGCCGAGGGAACGTTATCAAAGAAAACTAAACATTTGGCAAGTCATTATCCCCATGACAGAAAAGCATGACATCATCGGCAAAGATCAGGTGAGAGATGGCAGCTTCCTTAGTTTTGCTGTGAAATTTCAAGAGGGGAGACTGAGTTTCAACATTAATACAGGCTGTCAAGCCTCGCCTCCATTGCCAGCACAAACAAATACGGGTGAGAGGTTGCTTTCAAATTCTCCTTTCGCAGATGTTTTTGTTTTCAATTAATTATTATTTTTAGATTAAGATATTAACCCCTCCCTATGTGCCTCTAACTTTTTTACAATATTTTTACATTACTTGACCACATTTTAGATATATATAAAATATAATTTCATAATTTAATCTTAAAATTTTCTTTTCTTTATATAAATATTTAAAATTACAGTTTCCCAGAATATACTATATAAGGGATAGAAAGAGTATATTTATAATTTTTTTGAAAATAAATATAATCTACATGTTTCTTAATAATGTTAAAACATCTCCAACCATATACAACACTTAGCTAAAAATAATCGATGCTTATTATAAATAAAAAATATAAAGATCATGTAAAAAAAAAAACTCGACTTTAGTACATTTCCATTATCTATAAATATAACCAAACTATTGTCCTTGGCTATGTTCGTTGAATGAAATCTGTAAAAAGATTTTATATAATTTATTATCATATTAAAGTGATTAATGCTATTTATAAAAATCTAAAGTATTAATATTTAAAATATAGCCCGCCAATATCGTCGAAGCACAATGTGTTATACATTCAACAAATCCAAATTAGCCAACCATTATAACCAACCCAACTAGAGATGTTCTTAGAGCAACTCCAACCCTGTAAAGTTTAGGATTCTTAACTAAAAAATGAATTGGCATACCAAAAATAAAATATATAGATTATCTTTTCAAATTCTCCCACTCCAACCGTACACTCCCCTTATCTATAAATTTAGCCAAGCTGTTATATATATGACTATATTTGTCGATGTATGGAGAAAAATACAAATTGCTCAAGGAGTTATATATATATTGCCTCCTAAGTATTAAAGAACGAAAAGGTGAAAAGGAAAAAAAAAAAACGAACGAACGAGTGCATGACAATTCTTCTTGGCAGTCTCCTGGAAATGTTCGAGCAGTTGAAACTGCCGCATGACTACTTAAGCAACATGCAAATCTTACTCAAAAGAGCGCGGCTTTCTGTGTAAAAATAAAACAAAATATACAAATAAAAAATTAAATCAAATATCCTATCATCCATTAGATCTAAATCAAAAGGGAGGGTTTGGATTGGGACTTCAAGACTCCAACAAATTATAGGACTCCAAATAACATTATTAGGGCTCTCTCTCTCTCTCTCTCTCTCTCTCTCTATATATATATATATATATATATATATATATATATATATATATATATATATATATATATGAAATCAAGTTCTACGGAGACCACATAAATCTTGGAATATTAGAGACCAACATCACTACCATTTATTTATTTTCCATCCAACGGCTCTAATTTCTCGGCAGTTATTTTCATATTTTATACATATATCTTGTACTAACGTACGTGTAGATTTATTGTTTGCTTTATGGTATACGTTTATAAAAAACAAATGATGGCTACATTGTCAGCAAAATGCCAAAATCTGAGCGAGCACTTCAATTAGATTATATACTCTTGTTCGTTATGTGTCCTTCAAACACGCTTGTTGTTCTGCAGTGTCAGTTTTTGTTTATAATTTGTTGTCCTGTTATAGTGGTTTAATTTTTCGCCCTTCTTATATCATTACATGGCTATACATCTTGATCACTAGAGTAGGACAAATAGATTACACATGTGCAGAACATATTAAGATTATTTATATTTCATATCTAGAACTTAATTACGTGCAGAACATTGGAGTGTGCACGGTCTTATGGGGTATATGGTTTTGGAGAAATAAAAAAGTCTGGGAGGAGAAAGGTGTTACAGCTGCTATTGCTATGGACAATAGTTTTAAACTCATTGAAGACTGGAGGAGGTAAAGAATCAAACGAAAAGAAGGAGCTCGGACTAACATGAACAACCACGTATCCAGATGGTATCCTCCTATTGAGGGTGAGCTAAAAATTAATGTAGATGCTTCCTTCTATATGGATTCTTCATCCTGCATAGTTGGTATGGTTCTCAGGGACCATAATGGGTCCTTTGTAGCTGGAAAGAATCTCTCTTTTGTTAATCCAACGACAGCTTTCGAGGCAGAGGCAGTTGGAGTTCGAGAGGCTTTGTCATGGATCAAGGAACAACATTTACACACTTGCAAGATTAAGCTGGAATCAGACTCTCTTGTGGTGGTCCAAAGCATCAACAATGGTATCACAAATCTTCTTGAAGTGGGGGAAGTGTTAGAACAATGCAAGAACCTCTGTAATGAATTATCAGCAACTTCCATCCATTTTGTTAGGAATCAAGCTAATAGGGTAGCACATGAAATTGCTAGGATACCTTGTTTAGTAAATTGCCAGAATGTTTTCACATCACTTCCTACGTATGAGGATGGGATTGTATTGTCAGAGTCATCTTTTTGATGAAATCTGCTTTTACTTCAAAAAAAAAAAAAAAAACCTCTATAGTTGCCACAATAATTTTAATTACAAGTCTTTAACTCATATGTTGACATGTCCTGCAACAATTAAACCCTCCTCCATCAAAAAGTTATTTTGCCAAATTGCAATGTTCTACGTTAGTTGTTTAGAAGATGGGTCTTGTAAAATTTGTAACCGTAATTCTATGAAATGAAGTGCGGGATAACAATACGAAATGAAGTGCGGGATAACAAAATATGGAGTCTATTAATCCGTATAAGTATTCGTTGGTATGTATGGAATAGTTTTTGAATTTAATAAAACTCTTATGTTATCCTTTAATCTTGATCCTTAATTGCTAACTAATTTTAATGGTGGATGTTGTGATCTCCAAGGACTCCAATATTTTGGGGTCTCCATAGAACCCAACTCTCTCTCTCTCTCTCTCTCTCTCTCTCTCTCTCTCTATATATATATATATATATATATATATATATATATATATATATATATATATTATTGGTCCTCTGTGGACATATAAGAAAATTTTACTCCCTCCCTCATTTGACTTTTTGATACAATATTTTCTAAGTTCTTACTATTGTAAAAAAATAATATCATTTTCAAAATTTATGTGAATAAATATATACATTTACAAAAAGGACACTAAAAATTATGTTTTTTGCTATGTAGTTAAAATACTTAAAAATGTGTGTCATATCAAACGATATATAAATTGCCAACCTTACATAATAGTAAAATCAACTCATATATCAACTACAAATCAATGATCAAAGGCAATGTTATTATATAACTCCTAAATTTTATTTGAACAAACTAAAATTTTTGATAGAAATAAAAGACAAGTTTATGAGAATTTTATTAATCTCTTAAAATTCAAATTGTCCGAGAACTCCCCAATCCTCGACAGTTTTAGTTTAAGAGTTTCATTGTGAATGACTCAATTGCCTCGCAAGCTGAGCCAAAACGATATTGGTGGAAACAATACAAACCTCATGGGAAAGAATAGCCTCCTTCTAAACAATAACCAAACCACTTGCAGTATCCATAGTTTCATTTGTTTCAAACTCAGTCCTAAGCATTTTCTTGTGTTTTAAAGAATGCCGATATAACTCCTCTTTTTCAAGCCCATTCACGTTTTTTGAAATGGGTTCTCACTTCTCACTCAGCAAAGTCCACAATTTTAATTAAGACCCTTGATTAACCGCATTGCCATTCTCTCCATACACAATATCCCCATTTTCCATCCCCTTATGCAAAATAAATCTTAAAATCACATTATCAAAGTCTTGAAAATCCGGAGAAACATTATCCATTTTTAATTTTGCTTCTCAGTCCTTATTGTTCTCCTCCCTTTTCCACTTGTCTTTGTCCAGTCCCCCGTCCAACATCGTGGTGCTCGTAGCCAAACAGCACATTCCTTCATACTTCACAATGCGCTTCCCCAAAAACTTCTGCTGATTCTGTTTGTTTTTTTATAGTAAACCATATGAGAAATAAATGTCACCCAAACATTCATACTTATATCGCGTCACAAACTCTGAACCATCTATTCGTGTGATCTTTTCTCTTAATAGGTTGACGAACATCCAGCTTGATCTTTATACATATACACTCCCTCCAAATATTCATACTATCATATTCAAGAGGCTCCCCAACAAAATTCTCCAATTATTTTCCAACTATCCATGACATAAAATCAGGGGGCAGTGGGTAGTTCATGAATCTGAATCCAAATATTTAGATATCATAACTGAATCTTAACTGGTTCCTCTTCCTAAGGAATCAGAAATATGAGAAGCATGTCGTTATTTGAACGTTCATGGACCCTTATTTAACACCGACATTGTATTTTCTTTATGATAACAATGGAAAAAAAAAATTTAGATCTATTTCTTTGATTAATGCTCATGGTTGGTTTCCATATATTTGTCATCTTAGACCCCATGGCTCTAACATATATGTTTTTCTCATGTAGCGCTCAAACAAACCCAGATCATGCTTATTTACCTCCTATAGCATTCCATCTCAAACGTAAAGATTTCATTCTCGTAGTCACTGTCTAGCCCCACAATTTTAACATCTATGTCTTGATATCTAGCCAGCTTGTAAAGCTATTACATAGAAAGAAATTCTACGGAGAAAAACTCAAACACTCTCGAAAGAGAGATTTTTTTGAATATTAATGTAAAGTTTATTCTTGTTAGATGTTGAATATATAATTATATTTTAATGAGTATATAAATAAACATACAATAATAGTTATAATATAAAGAGTACTGCTAGTAAATTCAAATTCAATTCAGTATCCAAATTTTTTCCAAAATGACATGATATGTTATAATTAGTGAGATGTTTAAAAATTACGGGGGTCATTACATTAAATACGTATAGCCAATTAAATTATAACTCGTGTCTTTTGAAAAATATTTTAGAAATAGATTTTAGTGTTCCAACATTTTCCTAATAGAAAAATCAATTAAAATGTGAACATATCCAAATATCGACTTTCTGTATTTTGAATTTGATTATATGATATAGATATAGAAATATTAGTAATAAAAAAATTCAAGAAAGTAAAATTGAGTGTGATTATAAACATATCTGTAATGTGACATAATTTATCTTATTAGCTATTATAAAATGCTAATTTGCTAATTAATTCCTATTTGAAACTTTTTTTTAAAAACCAATTCCTATTTGAAACTTAATTTTTTACCAAACAGCAAAACTAGTTAAATTGAATGATACTAGGGGTGTACACAGTTCGAGTTGGTCGGTTTACCGGAATTTAACAACTCAACCCAATTAAATCGAGTTTTCAAACTTTCAAACCAACCCAAATCATGTAAACCTTAAAACCAAACGAATTTATAGTGTTTCGGTTTGGATCTGTTAGTCGGTTTATTAAAATGTATAAGTTTTGAAATGATTTCTGTTTACTCATCATGACACCACAAGTATATGAAGTTTTAAAGTTCATGTAACATACGAAGTTTTGAAATTTTGATTGTTTTTATTGTTGCAGCTTGTATGATCAGGTTTTCAAGCCTAATAAACAGTTCAGGCAAAAATAATGCTATCACCAGTGAGCTCATTAGCTTGCAAAACACTCGTGTTAACAGCTCCTGCAACCCAAAACATTCGAGAAATCCGATTCACATTATCACCCCAATCATTATGGTAATCATGAAGATACTTATCAACAGGCACATTCAGTTCCATACCAACACAAAAGCACATTAGCGATTATATCCAACCCCATTAAATTGGGTTTGTCATTTTTCAATCCAAATACGTTTTGGTTTAAAATATTTCTATTTAAATCGAGTAAAAAATGATCGGTTTGGATCGGGTTGGTTTTTAACCAACCGGTGTACAGCCATGTGATAGTATTACAATTATACCATACGCTATAAAAAAAACATGGTCTGGACTGAGCTGCAGAATTGATACCTGCCCAAGAAAACAAGGCCCCATTTGAAGCAGTACACAAAGAATAAGGCCCCATAACAAAGTGTCCTCGATAAAATTTCAAATTTTGAGAGTTAAAAAGGAATATATACATACAGATATTTGTATGTATAGTCTGATTGGGTCTGAAATGAAAATATGTGCAAATAGAGGGCCAAGATTGAAACTTGAAAACAGTAAACATCTTCACTTGTGAACAGCCCAGCTGGAAAAACAAACAAAGACATCAAGAAATCAAGAAATTGATTTGGGTTAAAGGTGGGATCTTTCAGCATTTTGACTCATTTTTCATGGATTTGTAAGTAAGTATTTCAAGCTTTGTTGATTTAAGATTGAATTAGAGATGCCCAAAAACCCATATTAGTGTTTAAGCAATCTAAGTTGAAAAAAATTAGCTTGCTTTGGTTTAGTACTAATTCTTAAATCTTGATATTACCCATTTTGAAATTTTGATTTTGGGTTAGTTGAATCTGTGTTATTGGTGTATATAAAGATGCCCAGAAAGCTATATTAGTGTTTAAGCAATATAAGTGAAAGAAATTTGGTTGTTTTGATTTAGGACTAATTCTTGAATCTTGCTGGTACCCTTTTCAGTCTTTTGAAATTTTGAGGTATTTGAATTTGTGGCGTTGGTGTATTTGTGTACATATAGATGCCCAGAAACCTTTATTAGTGTTTAGGCAGTTTTAGTGGAATAAATTTACTTATTCCGGTTCCGAACTATTCTAAAATGTCCTTATTAGCCAATTCAATTTTCGAATTTTGAGGTAGCTGTATTTGTGTTTTAGGTGTAGATGTTTATTCCAGAAACCTATATTAGTCTTTAAGCAATTTAAGTGAAACAAATTTACTTGTTTAGGTTTGGAGCTAATTTTGTGTTGTTCCCTAGTTAGTAATTGCTTGTAAATTAAACTTTCATGTGTGTGTATTTCAGGTTTCGTATGCTGTGATTTGTTTCTGGGTTGATTAGCAAAATGGAGGAGTCGTCGAATAGTGAAGTTGATTTTATATTGGAATTTTTAAAAAGGAATAAGTTCTCTAGGGCTGAAGCTGCTTTACGTAGTGAGCTCGGTAAGAATCCTGATTTGAATGTTTTGTTTCAGAAACTTAGTACTAGTGATAAAGAATTTGAGACTGAGGGAGAATTGTTGGAAATTAAAAATGGGCCTGCAAGTTCGCAGAGAAGTGTGGGAGTTTCTTGTGATGAGCTTATTGTTAAAGAAATTGAGTATGGGGCCACTAGAAATGAATCTAATGAGAGTAGGTGGAAAGTTCCTGAAGAACTGATTAGTAATGGTGATGAATTTTCTATTGGAAGAAGAGAAAATAATTCAGGCTTCTCTGGGAGTTCTGAGAATAACGTGCTTGATTCACATGTGTGGAAGTTGAATCATAAAAATAGTGTTGTGGTTGCTGATTCTTTGCGTAATGAAGGAGGTAGTAGTGTGAAGGCAAAACAGACTTCAAGAGAGGGAGACGGTATCAATAATGAGAAAAGTTTTACTTCTTCATGGCTTGGGAGTACCAGTACATTCAGCAGTAATACAAAAGAAAAAGAAAATGGCTATTCTAAAGGTGATGATTTTGTAGGAAATCCTTGGTCTAGAAGTGATGAGTCCACCTTAGACTCGGGCAAAGAAGTATGGAAAGACTGTTCTGTTAAAACTGTGCTCCAGTTTCCAAAAGCAGATATTTCTACTAGTTATGATAGTTTAACTGCTGGTATTGGAGATGTAAAGGACGTGAAGAGAAAATCAAAAGAGACAAATTACGCTCGGGATGCCATAAAAGAGCAAGAAGATGAGGTTGCAAGAGGTATGTACTTTGGGAAAACACTGGAACCAAAAACTTTTGGTACCTTAGGAATTATTCCATATATACCTTCTGAGAATCATAGGGAAGAGTTCCCAAGGTTGGCTCCTGTTAAGCTTAAGTCAGAGGAGAAGCCATTAAATATAACATGGGAAGAAAAGTTCGAGCGTGATGTACCCAGTTCAAAGATTAATAATGCCGACGCTTTTCTAATTGGATCATTTTTAGATGTTCCAATTGGACAACAGACCAACTCTTCAGGTTTGTTGATGTGATAAGAATTTCAAATTAGCTTTGTTCCTTGCATACAGTTCTGGACTGTTCATTTTAAGTAAATCTGTAATCTTGTTTGCTTGCACCAGTTATATGACATCATATCGCATGACGTTTCACCCCATGTGATAATGATTTAATTTCTACACTGCCAATCAGAATAATAAAATTAGGTGCACCATTTGTATAATTTTTTTGTTAGTTTTATCTGTCACCGAACATTGCTATTGTAAGTGTCATCAATTTCTGACCAAAATCGTGGTCTTTTATTAGATAGTCAAATATATCTCAGATAAATATGCAGGTGTGTATATGTGAAACATTTAAGAAGTATATGGTTAAGTCTTTGGTTGGTTGTATCAATTATCTTTCTTGTAATACTGGAGATATACTAAAGTGTCAGAGAATATAGGATTAATTAGAAAAGTGGATGAGTAGTTTTCTAATTAAATTTTACAAAATCAACTTGTTGGTAGACAATAGATATGGTGTATGATATTGTCAGATGAAGATAAAGCTATTCTGTTTATATTGGGATTCCAATTATGCTTACATACTTGGTACTTGGGCTACTCACTTTTTGTCTGGTAATCAATGGTTAAATTGTTGGTATGTGGTCTATTTTAAGAGGTGAATGCTTCTAGTCCCTGTTGTCTATATGCTTTACTGTATAATGGTCAACATGGGTTCTGAATTTAAACTGTTATCAACCTGTTTCCAATGTTGTATTTTTCATGAGCCTATATCTGATTACTATCATAAAGTGGTTATTTGATACTTGAAATTACTGTTTCAGGTGGGAACAGGCCTGGAGGTGGCAATTGGTTATCTGTCAGCCAGGGCATTTGTGAGGACACATCTGATCTTGTTTCTGGTTTTGCAACTATTGGTGATGGATTAAGTGAAACTGTTGACTATCATAATGAATTTTGGGATTCTGACGAATATGATGATGACGATGATGTTGGCTACATGAGACAACCTATAGAAGATGAGACCTGGTTTCTGGCTCATGAGATTGACTACCCGAGTGATAATGAAAAGGGAGCAGGACAGGGGAGTGTTCCAGACCCTCAAGAAAGATGTTCAAACAAAGATGAGGATGATGATCAGTCATTTGCTGAGGGGGATTCCTATATAGCTGGTGAAAATCTTTTCCAGTCCAGAAAAGACAATCCACTTGCATCTTCAGATGATCCAATAGGGCTCTCAGCAACAGATATGTACGGGAGGACTAATGAAAGAAGATTAACTGCTCAGTATGATGGACAGTTGATTGATAAGGAAGAGCTGAATTTAAGGTGTAATGAACCTGCATGGCAAGGCTTTGTAGCTGAGACTAATGATCTTATTATGCTAGGGGACAGGAAAGTTATAGACGAGTGTGAAAGGCCTCGGCCTGATGATATTTTTATGGATGATGATCAACATGATTCAGTAAGATCAATTGGTGTTGGAATTAATAGTGATGTAGCTGATTTTGGCAGTGAGGTGCGGGAAAGTCTGCTTGGAGGTAGTAGTGAGGGTGATATGGAGTACTTTAACGATCAAGATGTTGGCGGGTCTAGATATTCTCAGCAGGATCTGGATAATAGATATAATGGCAGATCTAAGAGTGATAAAAGTAGAATCAGTAAGCATGACCCTCACAAGCCTGTAACACGACATAGCAAAGGTGCTGGCTCAAAGTCAAAAGATCTCAAAGATTTGGCATTTGCCTTCCCCCCACCAAGAAATGGACCAATTGTTCAGACAGTCTCTAGTAAAACTTTGTGGTCTAACAAAGGGAATGCTGATAATAATTTGATTGGAAGTGAAGACATGCTTTCTTCATGGAAGCAAAGAAGCAGTGATTCATCACCTGTTAGAAGCTCATGTGATGAAGATGAGGGTAATGCAGTGGGATCCACAAATTCTTCCCCTTCAACAAACTCAAAGTACGGTTATATTGAGCGGACTCATGTCAAAAAAGAGGATGAAAGACTTCTAGATGAAAGATTAGAAGATCCAGGCGCATCCTTGGAGGATGAAGAAGCAGCCGCCGTGCAAGAACAAGTAAAACAGATAAAGGCCCAGGAAGAAGAATTTGAAACCTTCAACCTAAAGATCGTGCACAGGAAAAACAGGCATGCCTTCTCTCTTCTAACTCAATCTTTATTAACTGTCGGTGCTTATGTGTAGAGCGATACTCTACATTCGTTTCCTTTTGAGGTTGTGGGTTTCTCATATCAAACTAATGTATCTCCTACATTTGCATATTTAGTTTGTCAGGCATGTCATCTTGGTAAATTATTCTATGATCCCTACAAGCCTGAACAGTGGAGATCTTATATTTAGTATCATTTGTTTGTCTTCCCTAGCGAGATTATAACTGCTCCAAAATATATGGCACTGTACGTTAAAGAAAATGTATGGGAACTGGGAAGGCTCCTAATATACTTACTTTGCATGAATTTCTCTTATTAAATCTACATCTTGAATCTCAATACACAATTAAATCCTTGGGCTTCTTGTTTACAAGTGTACTTTGCTGTTTGGCTCTTGTGCTACTGAACTGCATGCACCCAGTCGGTACTCAATAATCAGTAAGATTGGATTCAGGGAGACTAGAATGTAGTCTTTGCTCATTGCCTGTATTAAAATTCTCGTCTTTTCTTTATTGCATCCCCTTCTAGCATTGATGTTGTATCTTTAACACATGTCCAATCTAAAGAGTAAGAGTATGTAATCCTCTGCCATTTTCCCTTAGATTAGGGAACCTGTCAAGTTAAAATAGATTTATAATAGTGAAATGCTGCATAGGAAGTGCAAATTTGAATCGAAGCTTAGGGAAGAAGAGGCTCGACAAAAAAGTGGGGCAATTGCAGCCTATGTTACCCGGACTCTTCATTTTGTGCCGAGTACCCGTGTCGGACACTCGACACTCGGACATGGGTATGGACACTCAGACACCTATTATAGGGCAAAAGCATGTAACATTTCAAATTATTGCCGAGTCTGACACTCGGACACGTATCCATATTCTACACCTTTAGCCGAGTCCGGGTAACATAGATTGCAGCTATTCTTGAAAAACGCTTTCTCGACTGTTTTGTTTTGTTTTTTATAAACGTAATTGTTTTTGTTTCAAGCAATTTGTTGATGCATTGCTATGTTTAGTATGGTCAGCTTGCAAACACAAATTTTTATACTGATGTATTCTTCTTATTTTTTAAATTCAGTAAAATATAGTACATGATTCATTAGACATGAATGCAAGATTGTAATATGACCTAAACATAAAATAAGGTGCAGTAAGATATAAACAAATTTTACTAATAATAATATTAGTACACAACAAGATTCACTAGAAATACATGTAGGACCTGATGTTTGTTGAGTTTTTAGGTCAAAATGGTTGTTCGATGTTACTATTTGGCATATTAGATTGAAATTATTATTTGCATAATTATAGGTAATTATATTGTTCAAAAGCTCTGGCATATTCTGGTTTTTCTCTTTGCTTATTCTCGTTCATTATTTTTCTCTTCCAAATTCAGCACTGGTTTTGCTATTAGAAACTAAAGGAACTGCTGTTAACAATTCTATACCTCAATTGATTTTTCCAGAACCGGCTTTGAGGAAGATAAAAATTTCAATGTTGTTATAAATTCAGTCCTAGCTGGGAGATATCATGTCACAGAGTATCTTGGGTCTGCTGCATTTAGCAAAGCCATTCAAGCACATGATCTCCACACTGGTATGGATGTCTGTGTAAAGATTATAAAGAACAATAAGGATTTTTTTGACCAAAGCCTTGATGAGATAAAGCTTCTCAAATTTATTAACAAGAATGATCCGGGCGACAAGTATCATATACTGCGGTTGTATGATTACTTCTACTACCGTGTAAGTCCAATGTATCTTGCTTACTATCTGTAATAGTTAAGTTTTCTGCAGACAGTACATGTTATCATGTGATTTAGACTCACCATGGGTTATAGAATAGTATCCTTTTTTTTTTAATTACTGTTAATTGTTGCATTTTGGGGTCAGCTTCTAGTGGTCTGAGGTACCCTTTCAGTGTAGGATAGTAAAATAAGCATTGGTTTTCAGTTCATGTCTGGAGAAAGATTTTAACAAACCACCTAACAAAAAAAAAAAGATTTTAATTTTTAACAAACCCGCTGATATCTGCACAGCTATCTTTTACTATAAGATCAGACATGGGGAGATCACAAATGACCATGATGCTAATTCTTTTATTTGCCTTCATGAATCATATCTTATGCCTACTGCCTCGCGCTCAGAACATGCACCTTTAACGAACACAAACATTTTATATTACAGTCTTAATTTCTTGTAGTTGAAACCGCTCACCAGACCCTACACATAATAGTTTTTGATTATTTAAAGGTTTGAGCTCTACCTTTATGTATCTAAACTTTTTGGAGATACTATGACGAAGTCGGCTATTTCCCAAATGGTCCAGTTATTGCAGCCCCTGAAAGTACAAGTATTATGCAGAAGACATAAGTTTTGTTTCGCTTAAATCTTTGCATATTTTGTTTCATCACCTTTCTAATGTTTGTTCGCGTATCTACTTCATTAAAATAATATCAGAAATTGCATGTATTGCTTGTGTTTAATTTTGTCTTCCTAGTTCCTATCCTAAAGCCTGAGATCTGCTCAGAGCTGTTTGGTTTTAGTATGAGGAGAAAAAAGAATAAACAGATGAAGCAACAAAAATTCTATCAAGGCTACTTTATAGTTAGCTAGCTATTAATGTTCCCTAAAAAGAGTTCTGATTTACCGCATTAGCATAGGTCCCTGAATTGCCTTAAAATATGGATAGACATGACTGTATAAAAACACGTATTACTGCTAAACTTGGATAGTAATCTTGTCCTTTTTTTAAGGATGTAAGAACCCATATAATTTGCCAAAAGTGCCTTTAGACAAAGGCTGTGATACTGAATTCCATGTGGATCTTCTTGAAGCCAGATTTTCCTTCAAATTGCCACCATGGTTATTATCTGCTTTTGTGATTGGAGGTGTAGTATAATAAACCCATATGTTCATGGTTTTGTATACTACTTGTGAAAGGGAATCTGTGATGATTCTTCTTACCAATGCAAAATTAGAGCTGTACCCATCGAGTATCAGCATAATTAGTTCATATCATATTTTTTTTTTATTTCAGGAGCATTTGTTGATCGTATGTGAACTTCTGAAGGCAAATTTGTATGAGTTTCACAAGTTTAATAGGGAATCTGGAGGGGAGGTTTACTTCACAATGCCAAGATTGCAGGTTCTTTTGTATATTCTTTTTGATGAGTGGTTTCACTTTATTATCATGTTAATGTCATGTAATAATTTTAATTCTGCGTGTGTAGTCTATCACTATCCAGTGTTTGGAGGCCCTTCAGTTCTTACACGGCATCGGTCTTATACATTGTGATCTAAAGCCAGAGAACATTTTGGTGAAAAGCTACAGTAGATGTGAGGTGAAAGTTATTGATCTAGGAAGTAGTTGCTTTGAAACAGATCATCTTTGCTCCTATGTTCAATCTAGATCCTACCGAGCCCCAGAGGTCATTTTAGGACTACAGTATGACAAAAAGATTGATATCTGGTCCCTCGGATGCATATTAGCAGAACTTTGTACAGGCAATGTGAGTTTCTAACATCACTTTAATTTTTGTTGTAGTTCTGTTGAATGTTGAAGATAAACTGGTTAACATCGTTTCCTGTAACTCGCTAATATATTACTTAAGTCTTGAAGAGGATAATTTAAAGGCAAGGGTAGATATTTATAAAATAGATAGGTTTGACTCAACTTTTAAATCCAGTATTACAAAGTATATGCTGTTTTGGGTATATTTACCATCTCACTTCGCAAGGGGAAAGAAAGGGTGTAGTATCTGTTTTCTCGATGATTAAACTTGAAAACCTTGCAACATAATGGGCCTAGGTTGTGTTTTTTCATCTTCTCCATTTGGGAGAGAACTTGGTGATTAGAACTGCATACGTGATTCTCCAAATTAATTTGGAGAATCTCTTGCTTGGATTTCTTTTGGAAAGAGGTGATCAAGGGAACATGTAAATACATGTAAATAAAGGAAGTGAAAAGTGTATAGTACTCACTATTCAGTGTGGGAATGCCCTCTAGTCCTTAAAGGAACTATTACAGAAGAACCACAAAAAGATGGGAAGTTTCCTCATGTCCTTGAGTGGTTTAGAGTATGCAACAAAGCTACCATGCCGCCAAAGCATCTTTCCATCTTCTTCAAGTAACATTTCAACTTCTGTCTGGCAATCCCTAGTTTGCCAACCCCCAAGTAGAATGCACCATGAATTTGCCTCTAAAGTTAAATAAATGAATATAAGCTATTATTTCTTGCTCCAAAAGGGTGGAAGAGAGGAGTGTAGCAAGAGTTTGTTTGTAAACATGACAGGAGAACTGAGAGGCTTGATTTATCATTAGTTCATTACTGGTTTGACCACATATGTATATATATTATTCAGCATTTGGTCTGCCTTATATATTTCTGCCTATATCTCATCCTTCCCAGAACTTCCAAGCTGGACATGCCGGGTATTTTTAATTTGTATATATTGCAACGCCGCAAGGGTAACTTTTACAAGCTTAAATATTCATCTTTAATAATTAAAGATTTAGTATCTCTACTAAGGCATTCATTATTAGCATCAAGACACTGTAGAACCTGACTTTTAAGACACTGTAAGCCTAACTTTGGGTTTTAAATATTAATATTTATATAGTCTTGTACAGGTGTGATTCAGTATTTTCTACCATTATCCTTTCTGTTATTTGCCAGAGTTATAGTTTCTTACTGTGATTAAAAATAAGTTACATGTATAAGTTTGTGCAGTCGATATGCTAATCAGATTCGTGATGTGATACAGTAACGTGCTTATTGCATTTAAAATCCTTTCTTCTTTTTATCTTTTTTCTTCATATACATATATATATATAGTATTATTTTTTATCTGTATATAGATTATTGATGTATATATCAGCTAATGTACTGGTATTTGTAGGTTCTCTTCCAAAATGATTCACCTGCAACATTGCTTGCTCGGGTTATTGGAATTATAGGACCAATTGACCAATACATGCTTGCCAAAGGACGAGAAACATACAAATATTTCACCAAGAACCACATGCTCTATGAACGCAATCAGGTAATGATAGTGTAGTATCTGTTGAACTCACAGCTGTTCTGCTAATATGCATTGTCAAATTTGTTGTGAATATTAGTCATTCTGAAGCAAAATGACATTAGTAGTCCACTAAGATTTAACTTCTCTACTGAGGCGTGTTCCTTTTTTTTTTCTTCAGGATTCCAACAGATTGGAATACTTGATTCCCAAGAAGACATCACTAAGACATAGATTACCAATGGGGGACCAAGGTTTCATTGATTTTGTCAACCATCTACTTGAAGTGAACCCGAAGAAGCGCCCTTCAGCATCAGAAGCTCTAAAGCATCCATGGCTGTCATACCCTTACGAACCAATATCTTCATAACCCTGTGAGGAAATTCATCAGAGTCTAGCAGAAGGTACCCTGTTACTCAAATTTAGCTTAGATGCGAGAAAAGGAACTCCGGTTCTAAGCCGCATTTAAGTTGGCTACAAATTTGAATTGGTCTTGCCGAGGCTTTAGCCGTTCCACTCCTCCACAATGCTTAACAGGCCTTTGCATTTGTTTGATGTGATGTTGTCTGACACTTCCTTCTTTACACACAGTTTTATGTAATTTTATGGTACTACTCTGGAATATAATCCTTCACATTAGTTGTATCATTTAAGTCTTTCTCTTTTTTGCTTTGTCCTCAGTACTGGGAAATTCGTCAATCTTGTTGTATATTATGTGTGATTCTTCTTCTTGCATTTCATGATAGCTGGAATTTTAAGTGAATCTGCTGTCCTGTGTTTTTGCTTGTTCATGTCCTTTCTCGAAGTTTAGATCGGAAAAAAAGGGTCATCCTGGCCATTTTTTTTCCGAAAACAATGTCCATTATTTATTTCTCACCAGACTAAGCTCCCAAAGTGAAGGAAAAACTTATATGAACATGAAAAACAAAGTAACAGCAAGTGCATTTCAATTGAGAGGCAACATTGTCATCTTATACTAATCTCACCTACTTCAACAGAACAAACAAGCAAATGCCACAGAGCAATAGCATCAAGCGATAGAATGATCTCTACAAACAAGAACCATACACACTAGTAGTTACAAGCAGCTAACTCAAACAGAGACGGCATCACAGGCCGTGATGCTCTTCGTTCACGTCGAACATATGATCGTGCTGCGGCTGTGACTGTGGCTGCGGCTGGACCTGAGCAGTCGGTGCCACCTCGCTACTACAAACGCCTGGAACAGCTCCCTCAGTCGCAGCACACGATTCAGTGGTATTGAACTCAGGAAATGCAGCAACTCCGTATGGTGAAAGCGCAGATGCTGCAGTAGCAGCAGCAGCCGTGTTGTGAAGATGCGGAAACGGTAAGTAAACACTGTGAACAACGATCTTCAGGTTCCGAATCACATCCGGCACCTTGATCCGCACGTAATTGATCCGAATCGGCGTTGCTCTCCCGCCAGCAGCGGTCACTAACAGAGACTCTCCTTGCTCAAGCGTAGGCAACTCAGTCCCTACCGGAATCTTCTCGAGATCGAAAATCGGAAGCAACCGGTTCGGAACTATATGAAACCGGACACTACTGACATACGAATGCGAACCGGAGAAAATTGACTGATCGTCAATTGCAAAAACAGTCATACTGTTGAGACTAACAAGCTCCGCGTACTTGACTTTCATCGCCAGCGATAAAACACTGAATCCGGTGCTTCGAAGCCTTAGCATCGCGTCGCGAAGCATCAATCGCATGAGATAGAACGGAGCGGCGGAAGGATGATGATGATGAGGCTGATACGGAAACGAGAGAGAATTCATTCTCTCGACGTTACAGGAGAAGGGAGAGAGAGGCGCGAGAAAGCCTTGGATGCCGTGGATGACTAAGAGGCCGTTGTTGAAGAGATCAGGACGCGTTATCTCCACGCCGCCGATGAAGATTTTGGAGGCGTTTGTGCGGACGTCGGTGGCGGAGGTGATTGTTATGCACCGACCTGGATCCATCGTTTCGATCTTCGTGCCGAATGCGAGTTTTTTCAGGTAATCGTGCGTGAATAGACCTGGAACAATGTTTTCACCGATTAATAATGAAATTCCACGTAGACTAAAAAACACTAGAAAGCACACACTAAAAAACACGCACAAATACACACACACACACAGTTATATCTGAATTCTACGATTCATAGAGAGAGAGAGGGAGGGACCTGGAACGATGTGTTCACGGAGGAGACGAGCGACGGAGCAAGAAGCAGCGGTGCAAGCGCGAATCGAAGCGTCGTCAGGAGCGAAGAGAGTGGAAGGACCGCTCCACGTAGTGTAAGAAGCGTCGGAGAGAGACGGAACCGCCATAGCCAGCTCCTGAAAGCCGAGGTTCGTGAGAATCGGCTCCAAGAGATTGGTGACGTCATCGTGGAAGTACGGAACGGCAGAGTCCGGCGCCGGAGAGACTGCGGCGGAGGAGATAGCGACAGCACGGCCGAAGTAGAAGGACGCCAGGAGGATGACGATGGAGACGATCGTCAGTTGCAGAGGCATGTTGAAGTGAGGAGTGTGTTGTAGAGAGAGATGAGAGAGAGAGAGAGAGCGAGAGAGAGATTTGAAATGTGAAGAATGAGGAGGGAGATGAAAGAGTGAGTGTGTGTATATTAGGTGGTGGGGACATCGAGGTCGTTATTAGTTTGTTAGAGGTGAGGGATGTGATTCGCTGCGGTCGACTGTATCAGGTGAATGATAGTGATTGTGTTGAAACCGTTAGAATTGTGATATGTTATTATTGGACGGAGGAGATTAGGTATTGTTGAAATGCAGGTCGGTTGCTGTGGTGTGGCGATGCAGAGTATTGGATTCTCTATATTCCCTCCGCTCTGCTTGGATTCGAACTGTTACTACGAGACACCAGCTTTGTGCATGCATGAAAACAGTCATGCAATTTTCTTCGCACCACATATAAAATGAAATAAGATATTTTTTTTAAAATTTTTCTATTAACAGATCATTTATTATAATTAAACTTTTTATTTATGAACGAGTTAATTTTTTGAATGATCAAATGGTAATTCCAATTTGTGAATGAATCTTATTTGTTTATTTGTTTCTGGTTTATATGGATGACTATGTTATAGCACAATTTATTTTAAATATATTATTTTATTAAATATTTGGTGGTATTATGTACTTTATAAATGTTTTAAAAAAAAATAAGATAAAATATAATACGTTGTCGAAATTTTAAATATATTTATAACTTTAAAACTTTTATTATAAACTGAATTTTTTATATTATTGATGAGAAACGAACTAATATCATATAATGAAATTTTTGAAATGTTATATCAAATGTTTCTCATCAATTTAATTTGAAATTTAATGATTGTAATTAAAAAGTGATAATTAAACTTCAAAATATCCAAATATTCTTTTATTATATTATATATAGATGGCATTATTTTACAAAATAATTAATTTTAGGCGGTTGATGTTTAAAAATAAACTGTACTTTTTTTCATGAGAAGATGTCCTAAACAACTAAAATTTAATACTAAATGCCCAAAACACAATACTAAATGCCCAAAACACCGAGAGTCGGTAACAACTCCCTTTCTGCCTAACGCTACTCGCATTTCTTAGATGCGCAATCGAGAGATTCAATAGAATTCTTCTTCATATACAAGCAAATACCCTTTTAATGCATGCAGGGATTGGGTTTTAGGGAGGAAAATGGGGTTGGGGTTCTTGATTTCGTCGATCAAATTGAAGTTATGTATTAATTGGATTATGATTTGGAATGGGTATATATTAATGTGGGTGTATGGTGATGAATAGAGTGGCACTGGTATTGTGTAGCTGTTGGCGGCGTTGGTATGAAGGTATGGTGACGGTGGCGTTTAGTCTGGCATAATTGAGGAGTATGTAATGTGCGTGTGTGATATGGTGGGGTGGCTGCAGGTAGGCACGAGAAATTATTTTAATGCAAATCTTATTAAACAGATAAAGATATTTGATGATCTACTTTAATTTGAAACTGCTGTGATGAGTTTTAAGTTATGATGAATAGCGAAGTACAGCTCAAGATCACAGTTTTCAAGACTAATTAATGCGATTATCGAGAAAAGAAAACCTGATGAAAACAGAGATGAAACTGATTATCGATCAGTAAAGAAAGGTCAAAAGTTCAATCAATCGTATATTGTAATTCTTTACTATAATTTTATTATCTATTATTGTTGATTAGTTGCTGAGATTATTCGGTTTTAATTTAACGTAATAGTTCATTTGTGATTCACACACATGTTCAAATTTATTTGACAAAAAGAGCTACGAAAATGTAATTTTTCATCAGAAATTGATGATTAAATTATTCACTATCCACTATCGATACTATGAATAAATTTCTAACCACAGCATCATCAGAAAATTTCTCAAACACATATCCACCTCTGTCTTATCTCAAAATAATTCAGTTGAAATTATTTACTATGAAAGATGAGAGCTATGAGAGATTTGCAAGGCAAAATCCGCATGGAGATGGAAAAATGAACACTGATTGTCAGATCCTGATGAAATACTAATTGAAGATTAGATACTGATGAATATTATCAGATCCGACATATCTTGATATAATTAATGATATTGATGATTTTCTACTGACTGATTAAAGAATCAATGGCATGATACAAATCAAATTCTAATTCTTTCAAAGACAATTTATCAAGTGGAACTTCAAGTGATCAATGATAGTGACTGCGTGAGCAAAAACATGTAGCATCGAATGACAAATGCTATGGAATTCTATGAAGAAACTCTATCACATATAGACTGCTTATTGAGGAAATCCCACAAGAAACTTCACTTTAAAGTAGTAAAGCAGATCAAGTCAATCCTCATATCCCACAGGAACCTATGTCTCAAAGTGATGTAGCAGATTAAGCAGAAATTGGAGTATACACACAAGAACCTATTTCTCAAAATGAAACAGCAGCTCAATATTAAAACTCCAAGACACACAAGAACTTGATTCTCAAAGTGAACCAGAAGCCAGATACTATATGAACAAGACAAAGCAAGTGGTGAACATATTTCAAACAATACTTGGATGAAAATGCTGAAATTACTTTTACAAAGGTACATTACTATACTCTCAGAATGATTATAAATAGATCTTTTTGATAGTTGATTTTAACTTTCTTCGCCACTTATTTCATTGATTTGATGAGAGACTGAGCTTTTTTCATGTGAGATTGTGTGAAAAATATTCAGTGAAAAAAATTCTTAGAGAGGCAGTCTCCTGAACTGGCAAAAGGAGAGGTAGTTGTGAGAAAAGAAAGTGAGTTTTCTCAAAGACTATTAGCTATCACTCTTTACAGTGGTATAGGTATTTTTGTGAGAAGTGATTAGATCACTTAAAAAGAACAGAGAAAATTAGGAATGTTCAATACAAATTGTTTACAGGTTATATTCTTCTACTACTGATGATTGAACAACCAACTTTGGTCATTGAATGCCAAAAAAGGGGAGAAGATGTTCAAAATTATCTTAAACGTATAGAGAAAAAGAAAGTGAAGTTGAAGACTGAATACAGGCTGAAGACTGAATGCAGAAATTAGAAAGTGAAGCTGAAGACAGGATGCAGAAATCAGAAAGTGAAGAAGAAACAAAGTTTTCCGAAGAAGGAAGAAAAAATTACTAACAGAAGAAGCTATAAACAAGCTGAAAGAAACCAAGGCGAATATGAATATCAATCTTGGAACAAACAGGTATCAAGAATTCAAACTCATAATGATATAACTTACTTCACAAATTTTGAAGAAGTTTTAATCGGCATCAATAAATTAGTTGAATTTATGCTTTATTAATTCACAAAGTATAAATTGGGGGAGATTGTTACGTAGGAAGATTCATTTATGCATCAGGAGATCATCATAATGAAGTGACAAGGAACAATGCATATGACAGATGCTGATGGCCCCATCAGAAGCTGATGGAACCTCATCAGTATGCGGATACTTGATCAATATCGAGTATAATCAGTATCTGGAGATCGAGTTTGATAAGGAAAGAAAGAAATTTGATACGAAATAGCTTATTTATAAAGATATATATTTCTGATTGAATATATCAAGTTAGTAATTGTAGTAGCCGTGTACTATATAAACACAGAGATTAGGTTTTGTTATTAAGAAGCAGAGAGAACACTACACGAGTAATATCTGTGTAACCTAGAAGCTCTTGGGAACGACTGTGTTTCTTGAGAGAGTTTTGTAACAGTTCTTCTATTATCAATAAGAGTTGAGTTGATTTAAATTCTGTTGGTTGTTTATTGTGCTATATTCGACATTCAATTTAACAGTTGATAAATTCTGCTTAAGTCTACTGGTTAAATTACGACATAACAGTTTGTGTTTATTTTCGAGTAAAACATATTATTATTAGGAAGAAACATACTGGTCTGTCTCTCATTATTTATATAATTGTTTAATTTATGTTTTTAAGAAAATGATAAAAGTATAATTTAGGAACGACAAAAAATATGTGACCAAATTTTACTACTAAGTTCGCCTACTAATTATCCCCACGTCTGCTTATTATAGTATTATGAATTTATGATATAGAAATTATAGATGGTTCATGATTTGTAATACGAGAATTAGTTATTATTATGAAAAATAAAACTATAATCTGGCTATCGTTTTAGATAAGAATTGACAAAAAATTAACAAACAAAAATTAAAATTGATCATTAACTTTCTAATTCACTTTTTTATAATTATATTCGAACTTTTAGTTACCATAAATCTGTAGCAATTGCGTGTTTTACGAAAAGGTTTTCATGTATAATTCTTGATGAGACATGTTTATCACGAAATTATCCTCCACACAATAGTCTCAACCTGGTTAAGAATGATACTCTCTCCGTTCCTTATTATTAGTCGTTTTTTTTATGGAATGCAAAGTTTATTACTCCAAATCAATCATCATACACTACCTGACATTAATTGGAACAGACCTCCAATCAAAGTTACGATCAGAGTACATATGCGACACACGTGCTAATTCGTGAGCCGATATATTCGTAGATTGTTTAACAAAATACAGCTTAATGTTGTTCATACTACGAATCATACTTCGACACTCCTCTACTACCTGTCCAACTCTCGATCTCATGGCTGTTGATGAGCTTCGAATCATCTGAACTACAGCCAAACAATCCGTCTCGATAATAGTAGTGTTCTAGTCCATCGCTTTAGCCCAACTCAAAGCCTCTTTAATAGCAGTTTTCCTTTGAACTAAAGGAATATTTTTAAACTGTTCTCGATCAATTATTATTCGCTTACGACCACAATTCTTTGTTCTTCTGTGAGACACGTCTGTGACTCCATCTTTCATATTTTCCTTTCCTCGCTTCCAACTACGTTCAACTGTACGCATGGAGACAGAGAAAATTGCAGAAACTTCCCTGGTGGTATATTTCTTGAGCTTTCCATTCACACTCCTTTGTAGTAAAACCAAATAAATAGCATTTCTTTTTTCATTTGATAATACATTTATTTTTTTTTGTTGTATTTCTTCACCTAAAAAATTTTGAAAATAGAAAAAAATAAATTTTTATAATATCATCTAATCAAAATATTTTTAAACAACACACTAAAAAGGAAGATTTAATAGTCTTACTTGGAGAATGCAAATGTGCACCTAAATGATCCTGTGACCTTGTATTATTTTCTTGTGTTTCTTGATTGTCACCTATTATGATATCATGATTATAGATAAATTTATAAGAAAATATAGATGTAAAAATGTAAAAATATTGTAAAATATGAAATATTGAAATTACCTTCAAAAAATATGAATTCATTTAAATTAGCTTGATTTTCAATACTCTCATTTTCTTGAGTGAAAACATGGTGTTCTTGTTCAAAATTCGTTTCACCTGCAAAAAACATAAATATTTAAAAGTGTAATGATATTTATGGAAATAACAATTTAAAATTTAAAATGAAATAATATTACTCTCAGGAAGTATATTCAAGTCTATAAGGCTTTTAGTAGGCTGTCCTTGCACTTGCACATCTTGTTCAAATTTACGTGCACCTATAACAAAACAACAAAACAAATAATTTTAACAAATTTTATATTGTGTCACAAATTAAGATTGCAAGCAAAAATTGAAGAATATTACTGTCATAACATGGAATAGTATTTAAGTCTATTTGATTTCCGGCAAATACTTCACTGTAGTGATTTTGTCCAACTCCATATACATCTGCAAAAATAAAAGGTAAAACTATATTATAAACAAAATTTATAAATTATTTTAATATGCCGCATTTTCAATAGTACAAAAAATAAACAAATATTTTTATAAGAAAGAAAAGAAACCTGAACGGTGAATCACATCTTCTTCATTTGGAGGAGGAAGATTTAGATTGATACTGGAATTGGCAATATCCATCCACACTCACCTCCTGGCGCTCTAACATTTGATTTAGAGTAAGCTAGTCCATATTCACTGTATATAGAATATAGATAGATATAGATAATCAGGGGAGAGAAATTTTAGACGGAAACAAAATTTTAAATTTTTACTTGAAAAAAAATCAGTTTATCAAAATTGGAGGGAACTTTTGAACAAAATTAAAATTGTACAACAAAAATTCAATCAATATTGCTGCTAATCGGTTTCCCAGGATACCATAATTAATAAAGAGAGTTTCAAGGTGTAAATAAATAAGGGTAACTATGGAAATTATAATATTATTGATTACGTTCCACGTGAAAAGATAAGGTTTCTTAATCTACGTGCTTAAATCTTAAACGTCTAACAAAACCAAACAGAGGGAGTAATATATAGGAATGGAGGGAGTAGATATTTCTGTGGCTTGAAACATGTTAATCCCAGCTTCTGATGCATTGTCTGCTTCGATTGGCCCCGGGAAACTGAACATTAAAGGAAAGCTAAGAACACTACACCAAGTATAAGTTAATGAATTGTGGTACTGATTTTTCAGTGTCAATGTATATATGATGCCTAGTTATGTGATATTATCTTTTTGTGAACGCAGCTTTGAGCTCCCAGATTCTCACCCTCTTTTACAAGAGGTTAGAGTCCTGCACCATCTATTCCATAGATTTTTAGTAGCAATTTTTAATTTTTTTTAGTACTTCTAATGCAATTATTTGTTTGTCCAACTCGCGCATAGTTTGAGGATAGGGTAACTGATGATCCTTGCCCATACCTTCTTGCAATATGGACAACAGGTGCCACATATTATTTACGCGTTGATCCACAATGTATAAGCACAATAACCTTTGCAGTAAACGCTAAGTTGTTTGCAATGAATTGTGTAAGTTAAGATTTTGGCATATATATCTGTTAGGCAATTCAATGGAACTAGGAATGCGCAAAAATGGTAAAGGAGAAACAGTTAAGAGAACAATCTTGGTAACGGCAAGAGAAAGTGTTAAAAGTTTAAACATCTGATTCATAGATATGCATGCCTTCTAAAATTGCTACGTTAAACGATTTATGAACAGATACCCTGGCAAACAGCAACAAGGGGAAGTTTCCCGGTTCAGGGATCATACTTTCAGGCTAATGAGGTAACTTTCCCCTGTTTAAAGGTGTGATTTGTCGTTTGACTAAAAACAGACATAATTTGTTATACAGGTGTTTGCTGATCATGAATCTAGCGAGCACCCAATTGATGTTCCAAAGGCGTGGATATGCAATCTGCCAAAAAGAGTTTGCATTGTGGAATGACTGCAACTACAATATTTAGAGGTGAAGAGAAAGGCTATTGTAATTTTGCATGTAGGTCTATCGCAGAAAGTCTTAGCTTTTATCTGACTAACTTTAATTTCTCAATCGTGATTTCATTAATCCGGTACAACAACGGATGAGATTCAAGATTGCTTCTCGAGAGGTATGAAGCAGCTTCTTGTGTTTGATGCAACCAGTAATGTTTTGTTTAGCAAATACTTTACAAAAGATGGTAACTTATAATAGACCCGAACTGAATGCTACTTTTCTTCATCTGCACACCACCAAATTATTCGTGTACCCATCACTCCATTAGTATACCTGTATTTCAAATTCTTCACATGTTGGATTGTTAAGGGCTTCTTAAATTAATCGGTTTATTAAGTCGACAAGATACAGGACTATATATATCTCACTTCCATACTTTACATTGATGAGTTTATTAAGTAGACATATGATAACCAAACTTATCTCTGTCAAGAATATCGTGAAAAAATATTAAAAACTATCATCACATCCAGTTGCAATTGAAATGATTAATATGATCCAACAAATTTGGTGCAGGATATATTTGCTTCAGAGGATTTCATTAGAAACATCGGGCAGTAAGGAGGCTGAATGCAAAATTTCATAGTTCTCCTTGTGCTGCTGGAAATATAGGAGGTGCAACACTCTAGTGAGTCTAGATAAAATCTTCTTGTCGAATCCATCATAAGCTCAAACCACATAAAATGTTCGTACAGACTACTACGTCGTTACATGATTATATAGACAATTGATTTGAGGCGGATCATGGTTTATGAGATGGCTGAGAAATTTCAGGATAGTGTTTTAAATTATTTTGATTATTTGTTGATCTTTTCTTGTTACTAAGTGTTTTTTCATGTCAATCTATGTTATCTATATGTGAGATAACATATATTCCCCACAAATCCAAGTATATCCAACTGCTAAGCCATTGGCCCATGGAAGCTTCTGGCTCAGAGTTTCAAAAATGTATTGGATCGTAAACATTATAGGCCGGACTAATAGACAGCATTTGGCAGTATAGGAGCTCGACGAGAAGACACGAATGTAAAAATACTTCACGTATATGCTAGTATAGTTTTCCTCTGCTTATAAACAGAGGTTACCTATAGTCAGAGTACAATATGATCGTGATTCCTGGTAAGCTCCTCTCTCAACGGCTTGAGGTTTTAGAAGAACTGGTCACTTAACACCTAGCTATTCCCTGTATCTGGCTGGTTAAGCAAGCCACCAGCTTCCACCTAGAAAAGAAACAGGAGTGCCTAGCGCCACAAGTTCCTTCACTAATAATGTGGTGTGTTAGCGCGTTAGGAAGATTGGTCGTTAGTTAGGCAATTTTGAATAAGAAACGGAGCTTACAAGAAGAGAGCTACTTCCCAATATGTAACATCGAGAATTGATTACAGTTACTATTGAAGTACCGGCTAGTTGCACAAGTAATAGTTGCATAGATTAGTTGTACAAGTAGTTGATCAAATTTTACATCAAGTGGTCCTCTTATTCAATTCCATTTGTTAAGGCTCAAATACAGACTCAACTTTTTCAGATTTTAATCGAACTCTCTTAATTTTTTTCTTATTCAAGGGCTTATGGAATTTATATTTTCGCCTTTTTGGATGAGATAATGAGTTTTTATTACCTTCACTTTGTCAGACCAATAATACTCATCCTCCTTGTGTCTGTACCTGCAAATATGGATTATATATATGCTTGTATGGTTGGTTTTCTGCATAATGTTAAGGCTATATTGTTACTGTAATGGTGACAAAAACAGGATTTTGTAATAACCTGGATTAAATAGTAGACCATTAGTAGCAGTGGCGGAACCAGGATTCAAAATAGCCGAGGCTAATAGATATACTATTGACTTTTGGAGGTTTGAGAGGCATAAAATCAAATTTTTACACATTTTCGCTGAAATCACGACTTATGAAACAAATTCTACGTTGATTTTCGAAGGTCAACTGAGACTCTAGGCTAGAACGATCGCTCCGCTCCGCCCTTGTTACTGTTTGTTATATGTACTGTAGGCAAACACTTTTAACAGACCTGCTAGCTTGTTGCTTGAGTTGACATATCACTTTTTGTCCTTGAAATTCTTAATAACAAATCGAGTCTCAAGTTACAACATACACACATTCATGCTAGGCAGGACTAACTCAAATTTTCACCTATTTCTAGCAATCTCTTGACTATCAATCCCTATAATTGAACTTTCCAATAGTTAAAATACAGATGGGTGAGAATGCAATATGACAAAATTACACAAAACTCAATGAGTCTTGGCTAATATCCCTGTGTAAATGACAAAATGTGACTTGTGGTTAAGAAGGTATGCTTATGCCTAGTCCAAATTTTGGTGCCAACTTTCATGACCCCTTTGAATATAGCCAAACTTTGAGTAGTACTATCTAAATTCTGTCTATACCTATATTATATATAGTTATATATGCATACACATCTCAATTCACATAAACAGACACTACACATTCTTGTTCAGTGATAATTCATACATACTCCTGCAATGTATCATTCAATAATTATGACAATGTGACAGCCCACTGCACATATATTCACATATACAAACACAAATACATCCATATACTATACATATATAATAAACGGGTACATATATAATAAACGGGTCCTGTTCTCTTCCAAACATATAATTGTTGCACCATACCTTATCGGGTCCATATACATATAAGATAATTAGTTCGGACTTCCGAAAGATAATTGTTACACCAGATAATATCGTGTTCATATACATGTACAAAAATAAAATGTCGAAAATAAGTTGTTAAAAATAGTTTTTTCCGATGACTCCCAGGAGGATTATGTCGGAAAAATCTAATTTTGAAAGAATTTCGACGAAATTAGAGAAATTTTCTTGTCGAAATTACGTGAGTTCTTGTAGTGTTTGGACCTCTAGCAGATAATTGTTGCAAAAACTTATTATCACACGAAATAATTATGTTGCAGCAATCATCTGTCGATGTGTATATACATGTGGGGTCGGATGAGCTAGGCAATAAGGGTAAAGAAGAAAACAAAGAAGGAAGGAGATGGAGGTGAATGTAGAGACATGCTTGAAGACAGCTCCTTGACACACACAAAGACAGCTCAAGGTGAATTAAGGAAGGGAGGCAGAGAAGATTCCAAATGGGCTGGGCACCAGTGAGTAGGGCTGTTCACGAACCGAGCCGAGCCAAGTTTTGACCGAACCGAGCTGAGTTTTAATTTTTTTCCAGACGAGCCGAGCCGGGCCGAGCTTTTTTATCGAACAAAAATTGTGTTCAAGCTCGGCTCGTTAGCTAACGAGCCGAACACGAGCTTGTTCGCGAACAAATACAAGCCGAGCCGAGTCAAGTCGAGCCGAGCCGAGCCAATAAAAAAATAAGGGCAAACCGCTAGTTGACTCTTAAAATAGCTAACCAAATAATTTTAGTTTTTTTTGAAACTTTGTTTATATCACTAAAATGTATATATGTTAACATCCGTACGGTTGGATCGGTAAAAAATATTTTTAAAAATATTGAAACACTAAATTAGGATTAAACACTAGTTAGCGGTATTAGTTAACCTTCTACTAGACTGTTAAAATAGCAAACCATATAAAATTATTATTTTCCGAAATTTTGGTTACATCACTAATATACATACATACATAAATATATATATATATATATATATATATATATATATATATATATATATATATATATATATATATATATATATATTAATTATATGTTGAATTCTGAGTTCAATAACACATATAAATTATTAACCCCGAAAATATTACATTTTTTCGAGTTTTAACGAGCCGAGCTCGAGCCGAACATACTAAAAGCTCGGCTCGAGCTCGTTTACTTAACGAACAATTTTTTGTGTTCGAGCTCGAGTTCGTTAACTTAACGAGCCGAGCCGAACGAGCTCTTAACGAGCCGAGCTCGAGCTTGTTCGCGAGCAGCTCGGTTCGTTAAACAGCCCTAAACCTTGCTATGTACAAGCTTACACTATTCAATCTCATTCATTGACCAACGACCACAAAGTAGCTTAATACTGTATTTTTCATGTCTCTCTTATTTGCAAAGTAACCATCCAGCATTCGCTTTCATGTCAAAGTACAATTAATAAGTTTGTTTCAAATTAACACACCAAACACATAGCCGGAAGTCTGGGTAGGCTAGCCAGACTGAATTTTGAGCAAGAAAATTTAATGACTTTTTGTATTTACGGTCCTGTTGTATTCATAAAACTCAACACATTTTTCCATCTAAAGCGCGACTAATTTTATAAAAAATTCTTCTGCTATTTTTAGATTTCGGGTCTTATGTTAGTAGTATATGTTGAGCGGAAAAAAAAACTTTGGACAACTTAATCTAAATTTTTTATGGATATAAAAGATGCTACATTTCCAGGGCCATCCCTGCATGATTTTTGGTTAGTCGGTTGAACTTTTCGAATGAAAGTTTTCCTTTCTTTTTAGTTGCGCGGATTGCTTTTCTTTCGAGTGTTTTTTTTCGGACATCAAAATTTTTATCTAATTTTGTAGGGTTAGATGAAGTTTTTCATGTATGAAAAAGCTCTCCGATTCTTTTGGTATTGTATTCGATACAATTCAATGATGTGAAAGTTTTATGACAAAAAAAAAAAAAAGGATGCTACAAGCAAAAAATTATTTTATCCTCGGATTCTTTATTTCTAGCTTATTGTTTTTATTGGATGTATGCTAGTATCGTTCATATCTTCTGGACCATCTACCTTGTCTCTGTTATAGCTATTTTGCTTCAAAAATTATTGTATTACGGTCAAAATCGCTTATTAAGCAAAAACCAGATCAACTTGGACGAAATCGTGAGCAATAACGGAGGAGTGCAATTTAGTTACCCTTTTTGCTAGTTGAAAGAGCTCAGTGGTCACTATCTTCTGTTTGGCTAGATACTCATATTTGGTAACCCAAACAAACCATTATGATTCATTTTGGATAATGATGCTGTACTTATAGCAAAGAGGGCTTTGCTTCTAGTTTCAACTAATTGCCATTTGAACAACATTTTCTTATTCATATTTCCAGAGCTACTTATTTTTGCTTCTGTCATGTGAGGAAGTATGATTGGATAGTTCAAATGATATATGGATTGATCTCGGTCATGACTTGATGTAGCATCAACATCTATATATTTGTATTACTGCATTATTATAGTCTGTATATGCATTACTGTACTACTTGTTAACAGGCTTATTATCGCCTTATCGGCATCAATAGGGGAGTAGTATATTATTGAACACTCTGTTTTGACTCTGAATAATTTCATTTTTATCAAATTGTTTTGGTTAGTTCTGCATTTCTTGTTGCAATGGAACAGAACAATCCTGGCTATTATTTTCATATTTTTTATATATCATTTAAGAATTTCGGTTAATAAATTCGGTTTTCGATTTTAACTGAAATATAAAAATCGGTTCGGTTTTCGATAGCGATTTTTCATAAACTTCGGTTTCGGTTAAACAAAAAAAATTCGATTTCAGTTTCGAATAACCGAACGCACAACCCTACAAATAATTAGAATTAAAAAATTAAAATTCCTAACAATAATTTAAATTTAAGCCGAATATTAATATGTTTAACCTATGTTGACCCCGAATCCTTGATTCTTCCCGCCCGCGGTAGTGTACAGATTCCTAGCTAGGTCAGAAAAACGCAATGCAAGTATGGGACCACTCTACCCTAGCAGCTTTGTCCTGCGCACTGTAATTTCTATATCTGCATACTATTGTAATTTATTGTGTATGGTACTTCAATCATTATTCTGATAATTATAGATTTAGCCAGATAATCACATGTTTAGTCGTTACAAGGTTTTCCGTCGATTCGATTTTTAAAATTCAAAGTAATCCGCCTTTTTGAACATCGATTATAATACTACATTTGTCTGAAAGGTTGCGTGGATTTACAGTGTATACAACACGTTCATGAAAGTCAGCGTTGCAAGAGCTTATTAACAAAGTTGTTTCAAATATTTAATGGTGATTAACAAACTCGCAGGAGTGCACCGTTATCATCAGTGAACCAAATAATTAATGTTCGAACCAATAACACGTTATCCTTACTAGAAAATTTGGGAGCTTAAGATAAAATATTCATTTGAATTGAATAAATTGGTATGCACACAAACAATGCAAAAAAAGGAACAGCGCACTTGTACACAATAATAGAAAACTAAAAGAATACAAGCCAGAATTAACATAAAAACTCAATACATGTGTTTTTATAATTTTTTAAAATTATTCTCATAATTTTACTTTTATTTACAGAGTATATGTGTTATTAATAAAATATGTGATATTTTTTCACACATGATAAAAAAATTATTCGTAAACATATATTTTTAGAGGATAATTTGGAATTTTGAATTATTCTAGGGTTGTCGTTATCCCTTTGAGATGTGCATGTATTGGTTTTTAATAATTTAATTACATACACTTCAAAAAGTATTATCCAAATTAATGTTACGTTTTTGTCATTTTCACCTTGCCACCTTTTCATATTCCTCTCCAAAATATTGGCTTTAATGTCAGTGCAGAGGCATACAATATTAGTATATAAGTACACAGACAAGCAATATGTTTTTGGGTCTAGGGTTGTCATTATCCCTGTGAGATGTACACATTACTTGTGTGTTGTTTTGGCTTTTAATAATTTATTAAAACAGCATAATAATAGACATAATCGAATAGATATTAATTAGCATCCCAAAACAGGAATTCGATGATAGTAGGTTCTGTACAGATCAGAACTACAAATGTAAGAAAAGAAAAGACAACAATAAATCATGCCATACCTGCGTAGGAACTAGGAAGTAATATCCTGTACGGTGTTAATAGGTTTTTAATATGATATAGGCCAGTGCTTGTAGTATTTTTCAAAGTACTAATATTTTAAGCAGATAATATGGTTTTCGAAAAATACTCTTTTGCTAACTTTTTCAAATAAATAAATTATTCAGGTGATTGTTAAAATATAATTTTCATATACCCAATCAAATATGCGTATCCCGTTGATAAAAATGGTCAAAAAAATTTGAAAACACGATACTCTTATTAGAGGCCTTAATTAAAAAGTGGCATTTTATAAAAAAAAAATTAAATTATTCTCATAATTTTACTTTCATTTAGGGAATACATGTGTTTTTAATAAAATATTTGATATTTTTCACACATGACAGAAAAAATATTCGTAAACATATATTTTTATGGGATAATTTGGAATTTTGAATTACTCTAGGGTTGTGAGATGCCCTCATTATTTGTGTGTTGTTTTGGTCAAGATATATCCGAATATTATTATTAATTAGCTTAATTCCCAAAAAGGAATGGAAGTTATTTTAAACGCTATGCACAAAAATAGAAAAAAATAATAAAACAATGCTTTCTTTTCACGTTTTTGTCATTTTCACCTTACCGCCTTTTCAATAGTTCCTCTCCGTTTTTTTAGTATAAATTGATGCATGATAGCTTAAACAGTAGATTATTCACAAGAAAAATATATACTCTCTGTAGAAGAAAAATTATGGCAGCTTCAAAATCAGGCTCAGGGTCAGGGGCAGGGGTGAACATGGATGAACTCATGAGAGAGTGTTTCAAGATAGGAGCAGATGTTGAAGTGTTTGTGTTCGGCTGGTTTCGTGCTAGGGTGACCGGCTACGAGCCGGATTACTATACTCTTTACATCCGATACTATGATCGCTACGATGACAACGGCGAGCAGCTTAATGGTCAAGTTCATGTTAGTCAGGGCCGACCAATTCCTCCCAAAGAAACGGTCAGGAATTTCGAGATAGATTCGTACGTGGATGCTTTTCTTGATGGGGGGTGGTGGGAAGGTACTGTGGATGAAGTGCACGAGGGAGATAGGTACACTATTTCCTTCTCAGACTCTACGATGAAACCTTCTGTGTACAAGGCCTCTGAGGTGAGGTTGCATAGGGACTGGAAGCTCGGAAAGTGGGTCCTTGGAACAGATGCAAAGGAAATTGATGATGAGAATCAGGTAATTGATGAAGATGAATCTGCTGATAATGATGGTGATGAGGATGAGGAAGGTGGTGCTGCTGCTAACGAGGAAGGTTGTGATGCTGATGATGAGGAAGGTGCTGGTGAGGAGGAGGAGGAGGAGGAAGGTGCTGGTGCTGATGACCTAGGTGAGGTGGTGGTTGATGATGATGATGAGGAGGAGGAGGAGAGCAGCGACGATGATGATGGTGATGAGGATGAGGAAGGTGGTGATGCTGATGATGAGGAAGGTCCTGGTGCTGTGGATGATTACTTTATTAATCCGTTTGACCAGATCGATGATGATGATGATGATGATGGTGATTTCTTTAAGCCGGTTGACCGGGAGCGGAGGAGGAGGAGGAGGAGGAGGAGGAGGAGGAGGAGGAGGAGGAGGAGGAGGAGGAGGAGGAGGGTACAAACAGACAGTACTACCTAGACCCAGCCCCAAGCATCTCCACTCGATCCCATGTTTACTCCTCATCATCATCGTCGCTGCTCTCCTCCTCCTCATCATCATCATCATCAACCACCACCTCACCTAGGTCATCAGCACCAGCACCTTCCTCCTCCTCCTCCTCCTCCTCCTCCTCGTCGTCGTCCTCGTCGTCGTCCGGAGGACGACGACGAGGACGACGAGGAGGAGGAGGAGGAGGAGGAGGAGGAGGAGGAGGAGGAGGAGGAAGGTGCTGGTGCTGATGACCTAGGTGAGGTGGTGGTTGATGATGATGATGAGGAGGAGGAGGAGAGCAGCGACGATGATGATGAGGAGTAAACATGGGATCGAGTGGAGATGCTTGGGGCTGGGTCTAGGTAGTACTGTCTGTTTGTCTGAAGTTTAGTTATTATGCCTTGAAATAGAATTAAGTACTTGAAGTGTTGGTTTATGTACGTAGTAGTAGTAGTATTAGTTCTTAAGAAGTTCAGAAAGCTTAATGCATAAGCCATGTCTCTAAATTTCGTAAACACGTCCTTTAGAATATCTCTAGCTAGCCGCTATGAGTTAATTTATCCAACTCAACTCCCCTTGTCATAATAAAATCACACTGATCACTCGACTTTTCTGTTATTAGTTTCTCAACAAAACTCACCAAAACATGCATGCACGCCAAAAGACAAGTTGTGTAATTTTCAGAGCTCAATTAAGTTATGATCCATAGAGCTGGCGGGTACCCAGGTCCGTTATATATTCTGTTCAGAAGCTGCACGAAAGGCGATGCAAACATTTCTGATCCTATTAGCACCGATGCTAGAGCTGCTTCCCATTAACTGATTACTTTGTTGTACTCCCAGTGCTGTCTATCCACCCTGCATTCATTTTTGCCACCGAGAGACCAAAACAAGGTCTATCTTATTCAGTTGAACTGAACAGAGAATACCATATATAGAACAAACTGTACCGCCACACATATCCAACATCACTCGATCGAGGGCTTAAAACATGCAGCACTCAGAAATTCACACCAGACACACAACTACAGCATATATGTTTCACAAAATAGTCCATTTTTGCTGAATCACATGGAAAGCATTTAATATACTAAACTTTTTATCGATGAATAATTTTTTCTTTTTTGCAAATTAAAAACACTCATCTAGTCATCTTGTCTTGGACAATTTTTGAAGTCCAGAGCAACTCCAATAATATCCTAGAATATGCCTTATAAATATAGTAAAATATAGTGTCCTAGTGATTTAGGACATCATATACATAAATCAACTCCAGCAATATGCTTCATCCTCATGACCTATTATTAAAATAATAATATATTTTAACTACAAAGAGGGAAATAAATATGAAAGAAGTGTAGAAAGGAGGAAAACGAATTTATTATTAATAGAAATGAAATAGGGCATGTATAGTGATGCCCTACAAATAAGGCTTGAAATGGATGTTCTAGTCTTTTACATTAATATTGGAGTATTCATTTTCTGTAAATGCCCTAAATTATAGTTGAGGAACCTTGTTGGAGAAGGCCTTTATAAAGGGAATGCAGGGAGGGAGTACAATAGAGATCAGAAGCTGCTATGTTATCCAGTTTACTAATGTGATGTACATGTTAGTACTTTTGGATTTGCATGCTCAGATTAGAATACAGATCTTTTATGATAATGTGTAAAATGCCAAACCCAAACTGTTCCCTAAAATTAAAATTTGAGAAGCTTATTTTTAGCTTGTTTGACATCGTTAAGTAACTTGAATATTTTTCCCTAATATTAAATTCACATGTATTTCTGTATAGATCAAGCTGGATGTTCTAGGTGATGGTTCTGTACTCATGGATGGTGAAAATCAAAATATCATAGGAATTGAATCTTATAATCAAAGCACAAATCTTCCAGCAAGTGGAATAATGATCTCTCTACACCAGGCAGTACAATGACTGAATCACTTCAAACTGGGGAACTTATCAGCGGGTCATCGTGTGGTTCCAAAGTATGTGCATGCTCCATTATTTCCTCTTATTTTATTATTTTAACTTGAAGGTAGACACATACACATACTTTCTGTTTACGCGATCCCTGTGCACTGTAGTACAAGCTGAATATTATTTCTTATCTACTTTACAATTATTTTGTTAATGATCCTTTAATTTGTTTCTTGCAATAGAGGCATAGTGATACTTATCACTGGACTTAATGTCCACTATTACTCTCTTGGCTTGTAGGTAGGTATGTTGATGTCAGATCAGATTGACCTACTTGTTGAGCAAGTCAAAATGCTAGCAGGTGAGCTAGATTGCTTTCAGCACCAGTACCTTAAAGCGTTTAATGGAGCAATCTGCCAATGATCCTGAGGGATCAGGAACTCAGGTATTTTTATTTAAATGTGTGTAGTCATACCTAGAACACTGAGTGGTAAAATAAATCTTATAATAATTGGTAGCAAACTAGCAATGTTGTGAATTTGCATGGATACACTGTGTGAGAAGTTTGATGAAAGTTATTCAGCATTACACTTGATCTAATGCCATTTGTTGCATCATGTTCTCTTGCATTACAAACTGGTAATAGTTATTTTGACATGCTTAGCATATAGGCTTCAATCATATAATCAAATAGCTTTGCTTCTTCCATAGAGGTGTAATGATGTTTGCTGAAGCATCCTCCACTTAAGACATGTTGTGGGTGATTTTTGCCCTAGGGTTGATGACTTGATGGGCTCTATGTGGTGGCTCCGGGGGTACCAGCACCCTTGTTTTTAACTTTAGAAATTGACAATTATACCTTTTATGCAGGTGGTTTATTATTCTAATGGTATCAGCCTTGTTCACATCTATATTTTGACCCACTCTACTGTTTTATAGTAGTTGAAGATTAATGTAGCCTTCAAAACCCCTCTAATATTTCTATTTATGCTCACATCTAGTGCAAACAACGATACAAGTTGGTTTTCCTTCTAGCTGTTTATCTATATTAATTTAAAGTATTTATATTAATTTAAAGTAAGAGCTCAAATCTCTTATGACAACTTGCAGTAAGTTTTGGCATTTTAATAAAGGTTGTCTCTTATATGTGCTACTCCAGGAGAAATTTATTGCAAATTCATGCTTGTAAAAATATCAGTCTTTTAGAGAAAATTTCACCAACATTCCTGATATGCAGATTCAGAACTTAGAATGTGAGATTCAAGAGAAGACCAAGCAAATGAGGCTGTTAGAACAGAGGATAACTGAAAGTAGTGAATCTTCAGTTGCAAATGCGTCACTAGCTGATATGCAGCAGGTTTGTTTAATTTTTTTGCTATTACTATCTATGTTTTGTATGTTTGTCTTTCTGACATTCTGCACTTGGATAATGTTGTGTAGATAACTCAATGTTCATTTTATTTATTCTGATTATGTTACAGACCTTAATGAGATTGATGACTCAATGTAATGAGAAGGGGTTTGACCTAGAGGTTAGTGAGCCATCACATCTTCAATTTTCAGTTTTTTAAATTAGCATCGAAGTCGACATGCTTTTATCATGTGTTCCAGGCAAGACAATATGTCACTGGCAAATGTACAGAAAATTTGATGAGACTAAATCTGCACATCACAGTGTTTGGTCTTAAAAATAAATGAATTTTCGAAGAGTTCCATTGCTGGATTATCGTGATGTCATTCCGAGTTATGTAGGTGGATTGTGCATGTCTTGAATATGTTAGTTTGGTTACTCATTTGTTCTAAATCCATTTTAATATTTCTTATTGCCCTTTTAGTTCGACTGGGGGATAAACTATATGTTGGGTTTTGCTTCTTGATTTGCTCTTTTATTGTGCTATATGCAGATCGTATTTGAAGTATAGTTGCATTGCATTTATGTTTGCAAGAATTGCAGATCCGAAAAACTGATTTTTGGAATTTTTGAATTGAGTTGCATTTGTAGTTGCAACGGTTGCAGATCATATTTTTAAAAATAAAAATGCAGAAATTGTATCTTTGCAATTTGCTTTCAAAAGGAACCTTATTTTTGAAATTATTTTATAAAAAATTGTATTTTTGAAAAAACCTCTTCAATTTATCATTTGAGCTTCGGCCTTTGGTGAATTCTACTCAATATGTGTAGTGTTGAAGATAAAAGTCCAATGATCCAAACATAAATTATAAAATATGGGCCACAATCCATAACAATATTTGCAATATAAAAACAAGTCTACTTAATAAAATATAATACTTCCTAAGAAAGAAAAAGTAGCACTGCGTCAATTTTCGATGAGTTAATGTAACCGTACGTTGGACAACAAAGGCTTGGTTGTTGGCTATACATTTGTTCATGGTTGCTTAGATTTTTGGCTAATGTACACTTATACATTTGTTCATGGTTGCTTAGATTTTTGGCTAATGTACACTTAGTTTAGCATTAGACTCATTTTGCTGCCTATTTTGTGGGTTTGCCTTCAAGGAGATACAATCAGAAGAAAAGGAAGTCAGTTAGACTCAGTCAGAAAGTAACTGCAGCTGCAACTGCTGTTGTAGCAGCGCCTATTTTGTGGGTTTGCCTATTTTGTTAGACTCAGTTAGACTCAGTCAGATAGTGTATCTGGCAGTGTGGAGACTTAATATAACTGGATTTTCGGTCTTAGACTAATCCAGAATTGCTTTAGTCGTTTAACAAATAAAAGAACTAAAAAAGAAAGAATAGCATTAGTCAATGAACATCTGAAATGCTGATATGCCTAAATGACAATTTAAATTATGCTTTTTTTGAGCGAAAAGATGGGTGGGTTTCTTTTTAACCTGTAAATTTTGACAGGTAAGGTTGCTTTATGAGTGCCACTGCGACTCCTAGTGCTCTTGTTTTCTGGATACAATCTCCCTTATTTTCTTATAAGCTCTACAGTTTCTGCTTCTCAATGCATAACTACCTTGGAAAGTTGGTTTTAAAATACGGATTCTTTTCTTGTTCCATCTGCAGATGCCAAGGGGTATCCCAGTTGCTACAGTTGCAATAAACAATGCCACCAATGCAGGCCTTCTGACGCAGAACAGAACACTCGGATTAACAAACGTTAATCCTTATGAACACACACAAATCCGCCAACGCGAATTTGAAAGATAAATCTGGAATCCACCAGAAAAAAATGAGAAAACTCTCAAGGGTTTTGTTTATTCAATCATAAGCTGCCGACTATTTTTTTTACAATATTGTTTATATAGGGATATAAAATCTTAAAACATAATAATAAAAAAAAACAAATTCTACCTAAAAAAAAATATTAAATATAAGTGGCATGATCATGCAGCCAGTCAGCATGATCATGTTGTTGGCCTCTCTAGCCTCCGGAGCTTTTTCCAGTTTTGGCATGATCATGCTATTTTCCTCCCTTCTTCCTTGCAGGCCTTTTCATGTCAAGCTTCTCTTCAAAATCCTGAGCCTCTTGTTCTACATCACCTTCTTGCAGTAAGAATGTTGGGTGTCGGTGATGCTAACCTAAAAGCAAGGTATTTTTTACTGTTTTCTTTTGTACATACAAGCCGATATGCACTCTGGCAACATGCATGTTTATCTCTGAATCATTGTAGTTCTTTTCTTGTCATTATAATGTTCAAAACATTTACACATAAGAACGCCTCATTAATGCCAATCACTCACCAACTCTTTACAATAACGAATCATTAGCATTTCAACCATACGAAGCATCACTTTATTATAAGAGATCACCAGCAACCTTTCTTTGCAGATAGGCTCAGTGCCTCAGTATCTAGAAGACACAAGAGATACGGTCTTGGTAAAAGCAGAGAAGTTAGAAAAAGGCGGGTGGGAAGCTTACCTCAACTCTTGATTGCTAACAATCTTCCAAACCACGCCTGTTCTATTCACTGATATTACATGCACATAGTTCACAGCCAATTCAAACAAGAGCGTCGAGAAAGTCCATGAAATCATGGATGACACGCACCCTGCAGAGAACCAGAAGCCATTTGCAGAGACATTACCGGCATTCTTAATTTCCAGGGGAATTTGCCATGTAAAACTATGTATAACAACATTGATACAAGTTACAACTCATTCGATTTTGGTAGTATTAATATGTAGTGTACTAAAAATGTGTTAACGGAGGAATTTGGTAGTTAACAAAATTCGAGGTTCGTGGCCGGAATCAAGATCTGTGACAGTGGCTGAGTGGTGGTGATGGAAAATGTGGGGTGGCTGAGATTAGGGTTTCGAGTTGACTACAGATGCTCTCATCTCGTTTTATCAAACAGTTTTACGAGAAACAGCTAATTCAATCCGCTAGTCAAAACATCTAATTCAATCAGCTAGTCAAAACAGCTAATTGGATCAGCTAACCGCTAATTCCCAAACAGGGCCTTAAAGTTCCAATGAATTTTTGATTCTAGAAGATGCAACAATTATAAAAAGTGGTTCAGGTGAAGATCTTTTTCATGCTCACTTAGGGACTCTGTTCTATCAACCATAGTTGAGAACTTTGCATGAATGATGGAATTAGCATGAACGACGAATTAATAGTGGTTGCCTATGTGCAAAGCACTCTAGGTAACGCGATGATCATGTGTAGCAAAAAAAGTCATATCCGGGATAATCGTGGTGCGGATGGTAAAACATAAACTCTAAACAATGATATAAGAAAAGTTTAGTTATCAATATATGTAAGTTTAGTTCGGGAATTTAAAAATACCGGTCATGTTCTCTGACAATTGATTGTCAAGGAACGATTAACGAACAATCAATGTCCCAACTGTTGGATCGTTGATCCAACGGCTAGGATACAAGATGAATTTTTATTGTATGCATGAAAAATAACCGCGGATAATTAGTTTTTCTGAGGATATTCGTGCTTATTTAAAGCGAAGAGGCGAAATATTTTTTAAGTGTTCGCGTAAAATAAGCGCGGACAACACAGATCACTTTACCACTATTTTATAGAGTTAAGTTCTATGGAGTACAAAAAAAATTGGAGTATTGGAGTACAAAGTTTTATAAAATGTAATCTAGTCATCTAAATTTCAATTTTTTTGTCCAATAATATTTGTAAATATTTGAAAACCTACACATTATGTTCTGCAACATAAACATCGTGATCAAATGGTAGAATAATTACTTTTATAAATCATAGAACTCTATGTTCAGCAATATAACTAATAAACAGAACAATAATCTTGATATTTGTTAAAGTTGAAAGATGTTAATGATTAATTGACAATTATGTGCAAGACAACTTATAAATGATAGAATATATCAAAATTTGGATAATCAAAGATATTATATAGGATCAAACTAAAAAATTACGATTTGTACTCCAATACTCCAATGTTTTTATGTACTCCATAGAACTTAACTACTATTTTATAATCCAGAAACGATCATTTTAGAAGTTGTGCACAAAAGTCGGCATTTCAGTGGTGATAATTAAACAAACGAGGACGATATATTAACAACAATAATAATTAAACAAACGAGGACGATATATTCGAAATATCTCAAGTTGAGACTGCGGATGTCAAAGCATGCTGCAAATTGAAGTTGAGAACTATCATTTGATGAGTTAATTAATGGTTCATATTTATTTATCTAAACATATTTTTTTACTAATACATTCTCGCATACAGTTTATCTTTTGAATCCCTAAACTTTATGTGAAAGTGTGAGAAAGGTGCCAGTAAATTAAGAGATCATTAGTAACACTAATGTTTCCGACTTGATTACCATTAGAGTACAACTTATATATCCTAAAGTTTTGCTTCTTCTAATTTAATTTTTAAGTGCGTATAGTTTCTTTAGCTAATTATTTTCACACCTACAGTTAATCACGCATATATTTACGGGAGAGACTTTTTTTTTTTATATATAAAAATGTAGACTTTATAACCTTACAAATAAATTAACATTTAACGTATCCATTGTGCTCGTTAGATAGAGTTTTTCCATCAAAAAAAAAAATTAGAATTATGTACCTTACAATTAAGAATCGATTCTAAAAATTTTTCGGAATAAATCATAGTTGAAAAATGGCATGGATCAATCTATATATCATTTGAACTATCCAATCATGCTCCCTCGATAAGTTTGTTAATCACCATTAAATATTTGAAACAACTTTGTTAATAAGCTCTTTCAGACTCGGCTTGCACTAAAAAAAACAGGACAAAACCGACCGGCTAAAAAAAGTGTGTACTTAAAACCGACCGGTCGATTTTGTTTTGCTGCCAAAATGTTTGACCAAAAAATCAAACATTAAAACCAATCACGACCGGTCGGTTTTATTTTACTGCCAAAATGTTTAACCAAAAAAGTCAAACATTAAAACCGACCACGACCGGTCCGTTTTAATTGGCTCCCAAAATGTTTGACCAAAAAGGTCAAAATATTATAACCGACCGGCTGTGGTCGGTTTTATTTTCGCACGTGGCACTTGCACCCACGTGGCGCCAGATGGCAATGTAAGGCCCAACTCCACGAGTTTCTGGTAAGAATAAAACCGATTGTAATTGTGGTCGGTTTTAAGGCTTAAACACGACCAAATTATCTAAACCAACCAGGTTAAAACCGACCACCGTATATGATCGGTTTTAGGTTTTAGACCGACCGTCGGCTGGTTTAACCGACCGTTTTCTGCCGTCGGTTTTGCCCTGATTTTTGGTAGCGTTGCAACGCTGACAGCAGTGCATCTTTATCATCAGTGAACCAAATAATTAATGTTCGAACCCATAACACATTATCGTTACTAGAAAATTTGGGAGCTTAAGATAAAAGATTCATATGAATTGAATAAATTGGTATGCACACAAACAACGCAAATAAGAAACAGCACACTTTTACACAATAATAGAAAACTAAAAGAATACAAGCCAGAATTAACATAAAAACTCAATACATGTGTTTTTATAATTTTTTTAAATTATTCTCATAATTTTACTTTTATTTACAGAATATATGTGTTATTAATAAAATATGTGATATTTTTTCACACACGATAAAAAATTTATTCGTAAACATATATTTTTAGAGGATAATTTGGAATTTTGAATTACTCTAGGGTTGTCGTTATCCCTATAAGATGTGCACATTAGCTTGTTTTGGTTTTTAATAATTTAATTACATACACTGCAAAAAAGTATATCCAAATTAATGTTTACGTTTTTGTCATTTTCAACTTGCCACCTTTTCATATTCCTCTCCAAAATATTGGCTTTTCATATCGAGCCGAGCCGAGCCGAGCCGAGCTTTCTTATCGAACAAAAAAATGTGTTCGAGCTCGAGCTCGTTAACTAACGAGCCGAACACGAGCATGTTCACGAACAAATACGAGTCGAGCCGAGCTAGAGAAAAATAAGGTCAAACCACTACTTTACTCTTAAAATAGCAAGCCAAATAAAATTTTTAGTGTGTTTTGATGGTACCATGTTATAGTTAATATTCTCCTGATCGATTTGATATATTATATGTTGAATTCGGCATTTAATAACACATATAATTACGAAATTACCATGAAAATATTGCATTTTTTCGAGTTTTAACGAGCCGAGCTCGAGCCGAGCTCGAGCTGAACACACTAAAAGCTCGGCTCGAGCTCGTTTTCTTAACGAACACATTTATGTGTTCGAGCTCGAGCTCGAGTTTTTAACGAACCGAGCCGAACCGAGCTTTTATCGAGCCGAGCTCGAGCTTGTTCGCGAACAGCTCGGTTCACGAACAGCTCGGTTCACGAACAGCTCTACCAGTGAGTACTCTTTTTGCACGTAAAGGTGTGTTATATCCTTCTATCATGTGTGAGCTTAGTAAGACAATGTTAGTATCTTTTTAGGTATGTAACAAATTCCTGTTCATGCTATATATAACCACATACATATACATAAAATTCGAAATTCTCGGCTGAGGATAACAATGTAATTTTCGATAAAGCTGTGCACTGTGAATACTGTGTGTGTCAAATATAAATGGCTGTGCATGCTTCACAATTGTGGTTGCTCCAGAAACATTATTTGACCCTGTAAAGTTATTTCTTTTCAAGGTGTAAATAAATAAAGGTAACTATGGAAATTATAATATTATTATTGATTACGTTCCAGATGAAAAGATAAGGTTTCTTAATCTACGTGCTTAAATCTTAAACGTCTAACAAAACCAAACAAAACAGAGGGAGTAATATATAGGAATGGAGGGAGTAGATATTTCTGTGGCTTGAAACATGTTAATCCGAGCTTCTGATGCATTGTCTGCTTCGATTGGCCCCGGGAAACTGAACATTAAAGGAAAGCTAAGAACACTACACCAAGTATAAGTTAATGAATTGTGGTACTGATTTTTCAGTGTCAATGTATATATGATGCCTAGTTATGTGATACTCCCTCCGTTTCAAAATACATGTCCACTTTAGAAAAAGAAATTTGTTTCAAAATACTTGTCCACTTCAACTTTTAATGTATATTTATATTTCCAAAATCAACTCTCCCTCACATATTTTAAATTAATATTTCCAACATCAACCATACACCACAAATTAGGTTCATTTAATGACATAATACACCTCTTTTTTCTCAAAATCCACTTTTCTTAAACTATGTGATTTTTTGAAAGTGGACATGTAATTTGAAACGGAGGGAGTATTATCTTTTTGTGAACGCAGCTTTGAGTTCCCAGATTCTCACCCTCTTTTACAAGAGGTTAGAGTCCTGCACCATCTATTCCATAGATTTTTAGTAGCAATTTTTAATTTTTTTTAGTACTTCTAATGCAATTATTTGTTTGTCCAACTCGCGCATAGTTTGAGGATAGGGTAACTGATGATCCTTGCCCATACCTTCTTGCAATATGGACAACAGGTGCCACATATTATTTACGCGTTGATCCACAATGTATAAGCACAATAACCTTTGCAGTAAACGCTAAGTTGTTTGCAATGAATTGTGTAAGTTAAGATTTTGGCATATATATCTGTTAGGCAATTCAATGGAACTAGGAATGCGCAAAAATGGTAAAGGAGAAACAGTTAAGAGAACAATCTTGGTAACGGCAAGAGAAAGTGTTAAAAGTTTAAACATCTGATTCATAGATATGCATGCCTTCTAAAATTGCTACGTTAAACGATTTATGAACAGATACCCTGGCAAACAGCAACAAGGGGAAGTTTCCCGGTTCAGGGATCATACTTTCAGGCTAATGAGGTAACTTTCCCCTGTTTAAAGGTGTGATTTGTCGTTTGACTAAAAACAGACATAATTTGTTATACAGGTGTTTGCTGATCATGAATCTAGCGAGCACCCAATTGATGTTCCAAAGGCGTGGATATGCAATCTGCCAAAAAGAGTTTGCATTGTGGAATGACTGCAACTACAATATTTAGAGGTGAAGAGAAAGGCTATTGTAATTTTGCATGTAGGTCTATCGCAGAAAGTCTTAGCTTTTATCTGACTAACTTTAATTTCTCAATCGTGATTTCATTAATCCGGTACAACAACGGATGAGATTCAAGATTGCTTCTCGAGAGGTATGAAGCAGCTTCTTGTGTTTGATGCAACCAGTAATGTTTTGTTTAGCAAATACTTTACAAAAGATGGTAACTTATAATAGACCCGAACTGAATGCTACTTTTCTTCATCTGCACACCACCAAATTATTCGTGTACCCATCACTCCATTAGTATACCTGTATTTCAAATTCTTCACATGTTGGATTGTTAAGGGCTTCTTAAATTAATCGGTTTATTAAGTCGACAAGATACAGGACTATATATATCTCACTTCCATACTTTACATTGATGAGTTTATTAAGTAGACATATGATAACCAAACTTATCTCTGTCAAGAATATCGTGAAAAAATATTAAAAACTATCATCACATCCAGTTGCAATTGAAATGATTAATATGATCCAACAAATTTGGTGCAGGATATATTTGCTTCAGAGGATTTCATTAGAAACATCGGGCAGTAAGGAGGCTGAATGCAAAATTTCATAGTTCTCCTTGTGCTGCTGGAAATATAGGAGGTGCAACACTCTAGTGAGTCTAGATAAAATCTTCTTGTCGAATCCATCATAAGCTCAAACCACATAAAATGTTCGTACAGACTACTACGTCGTTACATGATTATATAGACAATTGATTTGAGGCGGATCATGGTTTATGAGATGGCTGAGAAATTTCAGGATAGTATTTTAAATTATTTTGATTATTTGTTGATCTTTTCTTGTTACTAAGTGTTTTTTCATGTCAATCTATGTTATCTATATGTGAGATAACATATATTCCCCACAAATCCAAGTATATCCAACTGCTAAGCCATTGGCCCATGGAAGCTTCTGGCTCAGAGTTTCAAAAATGTATTGGATCGTAAACATTATAGGCCGGACTAATAGACAGCATTTGGCAGTATAGGAGCTCGACGAGAAGACACGAATGTAAAAATACTTCACGTATATGCTAGTATAGTTTTCCTCTGCTTATAAACAGAGGTTACCTATAGTCAGAGTACAATATGATCGTGATTCCTGGTAAGCTCCTCTCTCAACGGCTTGAGGTTTTAGAAGAACTGGTCACTTAACACCTAGCTATTCCCTGTATCTGGCTGGTTAAGCAAGCCACCAGCTTCCACCTAGAAAAGAAACAGGAGTGCCTAGCGCCACAAGTTCCTTCACTAATAATGTGGTGTGTTAGCGCGTTAGGAAGATTGGTCGTTAGTTAGGCAATTTTGAATAAGAAACGGAGCTTACAAGAAGAGAGCTACTTCCCAATATGTAACATCGAGAATTGATTACAGTTACTATTGAAGTACCGGCTAGTTGCACAAGTAATAGTTGCATAGATTAGTTGTACAAGTAGTTGATCAAATTTTACATCAAGTGGTCCTCTTATTCAATTCCATTTGTTAAGGCTCAAATACAGACTCAACTTTTTCAGATTTTAATCGAACTCTCTTAATTTTTTTCTTATTCAAGGGCTTATGGAATTTATATTTTCGCCTTTTTGGATGAGATAATGAGTTTTTATTACCTTCACTTTGTCAGACCAATAATACTCATCCTCCTTGTGTCTGTACCTGCAAATATGGATTATATATATGCTTGTATGGTTGGTTTTCTGCATAATGTTAAGGCTATATTGTTACTGTAATGGTGACAAAAACAGGATTTTGTAATAACCTGGATTAAATAGTAGACCATTAGTAGCAGTGGCGGAACCAGGATTCAAAATAGCCGAGGCTAATAGATATACTATTGACTTTTGGAGGTTTGAGAGGCATAAAATCAAATTTTTACACATTTTCGCTGAAATCACGACTTATGAAACAAATTCTACGTTGATTTTCGAAGGTCAACTGAGACTCTAGGCTAGAACGATCGCTCCGCTCCGCCCTTGTTACTGTTTGTTATATGTACTGTAGGCAAACACTTTTAACAGACCTGCTAGCTTGTTGCTTGAGTTGACATATCACTTTTTGTCCTTGAAATTCTTAATAACAAATCGAGTCTCAAGTTACAACATACACACATTCATGCTAGGCAGGACTAACTCAAATTTTCACCTATTTCTAGCAATCTCTTGACTATCAATCCCTATAATTGAACTTTCCAATAGTTAAAATACAGATGGGTGAGAATGCAATATGACAAAATTACACAAAACTCAATGAGTCTTGGCTAATATCCCTGTGTAAATGACAAAATGTGACTTGTGGTTAAGAAGGTATGCTTATGCCTAGTCCAAATTTTGGTGCCAACTTTCATGACCCCTTTGAATATAGCCAAACTTTGAGTAGTACTATCTAAATTCTGTCTATACCTATATTATATATAGTTATATATGCATACACATCTCAATTCACATAAACAGACACTACACATTCTTGTTCAGTGATAATTCATACATACTCCTGCAATGTATCATTCAATAATTATGACAATGTGACAGCCCACTGCACATATATTCACATATACAAACACAAATACATCCATATACTATACATATATAATAAACGGGTACATATATAATAAACGGGTCCTGTTCTCTTCCAAACATATAATTGTTGCACCATACCTTATCGGGTCCATATACATATAAGATAATTAGTTCGGACTTCCGAAAGATAATTGTTACACCAGATAATATCGTGTTCATATACATGTACAAAAATAAAATGTCGAAAATAAGTTGTTAAAAATAGTTTTTTCCGATGACTCCCAGGAGGATTATGTCGGAAAAATCTAATTTTGAAAGAATTTCGACGAAATTAGAGAAATTTTCTTGTCGAAATTACGTGAGTTCTTGTAGTGTTTGGACCTCTAGCAGATAATTGTTGCAAAAACTTATTATCACACGAAATAATTATGTTGCAGCAATCATCTGTCGATGTGTATATACATGTGGGGTCGGATGAGCTAGGCAATAAGGGTAAAGAAGAAAACAAAGAAGGAAGGAGATGGAGGTGAATGTAGAGACATGCTTGAAGACAGCTCCTTGACACACACAAAGACAGCTCAAGGTGAATTAAGGAAGGGAGGCAGAGAAGATTCCAAATGGGCTGGGCACCAGTGAGTACTGTTTTTGCACGTAAAGGTGTGTTATATCCTTCTATCATGTGTGAGCTTAGTAAGACAATGTTAGTATCTTTTTAGGTATGTAACAAATTCCTGTTCATGCTATATATAACCACATACATATACATAAAATTCGAAATTCTCGGCTGAGGATAACAATGTAATTTTCGATAAAGCTGTGCACTGTGAATACTGTGTGTGTCAAATATAAATGGCTATGCATGCTTCACAATTGTGGTTGCTCCAGAAACATTATTTGACCCTGTAAAGTTATTTCTTCTCTGCCAGATTATATATTTGGTATTTTGGACCAGATCTGAGCACAGATCCGATATCCTTGTTTAAAAGTGTCGACGGTTGAATTAAATCGCAACAATATTACGTCAAATTTTACATGATTATATCAATTGTCGACGACATGAATTAGCCAGTTTTCTTGTAGTGCCCGATGGAAGGATGACACATAAACACGTATATCCAATAGGGCTTACGTACCATACTCGGATATACTTATCAGTGTATCGGATTGTCAATATTTGAACCCTCAACCTCCGGAAACGATGAAAATAATACTTTAACTGGAATTTTACACTTGATGTTTGAAAGTGCACTGCAAGATCAGAATGAAAACATACATATGAGCTAGCTAGAAATAAGTAAATTTTTGTGTTTATGAAAGAATTTTAAGGAGGCCTCATGATTAAGTACTTGATTATGCATAAAAGTGAAGGAGAGGAGGCAAGGTGAAAAAAGGGGAGAGGGAGGGGCAGTTTGGATTGAGAATAAGTGTGAAAGGGGCGAGACAGAGACAAGAAGAGTAACACAATAAATGAGAGTGTGTGAGTGAGTGTGTGAAAGAGAGAGAGTAGAGGGGCTTGGGATTTTGCTTATGATAAGACTCTCATGATCGTCAAGTCGTTTTTCATTCTCTTCTCCCGAGGTCCCCTAGCCTCCCAGAATTCCACGCTTCAATTCCATGCCAATCTCTCTCTCTCTCTACACCCCTCCTTTCCATCTGCTTTTCTCTCCTGTCTACTCTTTCACTTCGTTCCGCTTCCTCTCCCGTCCTCTTTTAAATGTCCATTTTGATAATTATTTTGATGATAAATAAATTGTAGTATAATAATTGACTAGTAGTATATATGGTTGTTGCATAAAATATGATTATATGTGCAATTTTTAAAATTCTTCTTGAAAGACAGGAAGATTTCTAGGTAAATCAAGAATGTAACTATCTGGTATTATATCCCAGCAGCGGCTTGCATGCATTTGTTAACTATTTGTCCAGATAAAATTCTATTTGTCCTGCATACAATAAAAATTATATAATAAACAATACAGTAATGGATGATCAGGTATAGTATATGTATACCTCCTGAGAACAGTCAACCTTCTTTGCTAACTTTGCTTCTTTTTAAACCAATATCTCCTCTGTGTCTGTTAATTTCTTCTTCACCCTAGCTTCGCCCCCCCCCCCCCCCCCCCCCCCCCCCTCCCTCTCATCCCCTGATCCACAAGTCAATAAAGAGATAGGGCTGTTGGGACTACTACTGTGTGTGTAACAGTACTAGTACAAGGCCTTCCTATTGCTTCCATAACAACTTCTTAGTTTTTTAACTCCCTATCTCCTCCTATTTATTGTTTTCCTCTCTATATATATACTTAACTAGCTACCACTAGCTCTCTCCCAGATTTACTTAAAAGTGAAAACTGAGTTCCATATTAAACATGTGGATGATGGGATATAATGAAGCTGCAGATTTTAACCTGCAAGACTCTTTCAATGGTCGAAAACTCCGGCCTTTGATTCCAAGGCCTAATCCAACTTCTACTAGTTCTCAAATTAGTCGAAACGCAGCTACTGGCTCATCTTACTTGCACCGCACTCATGACCTCCTCGCTTTCAACCATCACATGGGTTAGTTCGATCAATTTCTCCCCATCTCTTAATTTCTCCTAATTTTTCCAATCATTCAAGTAATTGTTCATCTTTTTCTTGAGGTTGCTAGCTAGATAAGTACGTTAATTAGCATGATATCGATGATATATTTGTCTTTAAAAAGTTATAGTAATTTTCGAACATGGTATAAGGGGCCTAGCAATTGATAACTTAACATGATATATGAGCTTGTTATATTTTATGTTTTTGATGAGGTCTAATTGTAAATTTTTCTCGTTTCTTATAGCCGCGATGAGTGAGCAAAACAAGAGAGATTTCAACACGCAACAAGTTATAGTAAGCTCGAGATGGAATCCAACAGCAGAGCAGCTACAAATGCTGGAGGATTTGTACAGGCGAGGCACGCGAACGCCTTCAACCGAAGAAATCCAAGAAATCACAGCACAACTGCGTCGATACGGGAAAATAGAAGGCAAGAATGTGTTCTACTGGTTCCAGAATCACAAGGCCAGAGAACGTCAGAAACGACGTCGTCAACTCGAATCATCGCAACCCTTTGAGCAGATATCCATCATGGAAGAACCAGAAAAGAAAGAATCAGGTAACACAAACTAAAAAATGAAAAAGGAAAAAAAAAAAAATAATAGCATGTGAGAAAGAGAAATATTAATGAGACAGGGACAGGAGATTGTAAATGTTGAAATGTGCTTTTCTTTATAGTTCAATTTGTCTTTTGAATTTTGTCTAATATTGAAATTATTGATTGTTTTGATTTGTTGTAAAATATGTAAAGGAGTATTCTTTTTGTTTTACTTTTTGTCCATCAGGGCTAAATAGGACAGGTTTTGAAGCTGAACAAGGTCAGACCAAGAACTGGCCACCTCCTACAAACTGCAGTACACTTGCAGAGGTATTCCATATTTTTACGTTTTTCAATTTGTCTTCTTTCTCCCATATTTAATTCACATATTGTCAAAATAACAAATCCGGTTTTTTACCGATGTAAATTTAACGCTAAATCCGTCCATCGTAATTCCAGAATTGTGTCATAAGTTAGTACAAGTAGGCCAAGTATTGTTGTAGTATATGCATAATTATAAATACTGAAATATGCTAAATTTTAGCAGACCTGAGACGACGGTGGATGAATTTTTATCACTGATAAATCCCGGCGAGTGAAGCAGTACTCGTAGTAATGATATGGTTATGATTAATAATAGAAGTTGAGAATGCAACTACCAAGCTATAGAATGTGTAGCAGTAATTAATTAACAGTTAGGTTCGGTGATAAAAAGCAAAACATTCATGATTCAGCAAAAGCTTTATGTGTTTGTTGGGAAATGAAAAGGGTTTTAAAAGCTGCAATCCTTCCTTTCTGTTGGGACTGCTGCAGTTAATTGTTTACAAACAAAGTGCTTGCTAGGGTTTTTGGGTCTTGTGCTTATTCAACTTTTTTAAATCTTGTCTCCTTTGCTCACCAATTATAGTACTGTACAATCTGGCGTGCCCTTCCTCACCAAAACAACCCCTAACCCTAATCACAACTAATTAATCATGGTCATTAATTTCATCCTACTAAATGTAAGGCGTTGGATTTCATACGGATGATAGTTACAACATATTTTACTCGATGACGGGTAATATCATAGTATATGTGAATTCAATTCATGTACTTATACATGCATCTTATAAATGTGTTCAGAAAACTGTTTCAATAGAAAGAGCAGCAAAGACAGTAACAGCATCATCAGAATTTAGAGCAGATCATGGATGGATTCACTTTGAAGAGGGAGAATTACACCAAAGAAGGACCTTGGCAGAAAGGAATGCCACGTGGCAAATGATGCAGTTGTCCTGTTCATCTCCCATAAACTACACCAATAGTACTATTAGCCCATCAACTGTTAGAGCATTGGACCCGAAGCTCATCAAATCACCTCATCAAGATCCGGTCAACTTCTTCCAAATTCCCAATATGACGACTAGTGATCATATTCGTCTCAACTACTTCTTCGGTGGTGCTGATCATGATGATCGTGGTGATGGAAAAATGGCTGGTTATGATGATGAGAAATCTCATACTCTTCAATTGTTCCCTCTCCGGAGTGAAGATATGCTTAGTGATGAAAATGGTGATGAGGATAAGGATTTGGAGACATCTATAGCTTCCATGACCAACTCAACTCCAAGCCAGTTTTTCGAGTTCCTTCCTCTCAAGAACTAATAGTACTAAAAGCTATAAGTATAGCATATTATGGTTTTCTTTCATAATGTTTTAACCTAGCTACTTAGTTAAAATGTTGACCAATGGACTCCTCTCAGCTCTAGCAGAATCTAGTAATGTTGTCATGTCCTTTTCTTGAGGAATTAAAGGTTCTCTATGAAAATGCAATTTGATTCTTGTTAATTAGTTATGTCAATTAATTATATAATTTTTATTCTTGTTAGTATGTCAATTAATTATATAATTGATATCCCTCACGTAAAGTTAATTACATGTTCTTAATTCCAAAAACGCGAAGTGTTAGAAAGCGGACTTATCAGGTCGTATTATATTCTAACAATAGGCTACCGAGTGAAGTTTGTAAATCAGTTTTTGCAGTCATTCTCAGTGTCATACATGCAATCCGCAGAAACTCCTTGTCTCTAGTGACACATTCACTTTGACTCGAAATACACTAGTGTTTCCACCCTCAAACCAAAAACTGATAAACTTACAAGGAGATATTTGAAAACTGTCTACAAATTCTGAATGCCATTCCATCAGTGACTTTTAATATAGCAGACAGACAAAATCAGATGAGTTGGTCGTCCCAATGAAGAAGCCTGAAATGGAATTGTTAGGGTTCTTCACCTTGAAATTCGAGATCTGGAAATGGACGGTGAAGTGACTTGAAATTGAGTAACGTATTTCTGATGTCTGCATATATATAGACATGTTTATAGGGTATAAATTCATACCAGGCCGTAGGCAGAGTCGTAAGAGACAAATAGTCCCTGTCTTCGCATTTAATGAATTTGAATAACTTAAAATTATTAACATGATGATTCAGTTGAGGAATTATACTTAACCTACCTCAAGCAAGTGTATTATACTTGTGCAGACGGACGGGAAAAATGTTTAAAATATACGCAGATTTTATCTCTATGCATCGATGTATCAGTAATTTCGAGTAGTGAATGATTCCAAGTAGTGCAAATTTCGAGGTGAGGGAAATTTGACTAGTACTGGTAGCAGAATTTTTGATTACGTTGCCGACATCTTTGTGCTGCCAAAAACCAAAAGGTAATTACAGTCCAGCCTTCGGTTCGGAAATAATGTTGCAGTGTCATGTACAGTTCAACATCAGCCATGGTCATAAAGCTATAACATATATCCAAAACTCTTCTGTTTTATACCATGTTTATTGTGTACAATATCAGCACAAACTTTTTAATGGCTCAAGAAAATTGATTTATTTTTGTCCAAAGTAAATTTTATCCGAATTGAGTTGACACGTAATTATTATCACCATTCAGCACCACAAAATTTCCTTCCTGCACTTGATTCTTACATAATTGCAACTCCTTAATTTGTCCTAGTAGTATTTCATAGTTGCAGCCCTAGCTCTGCAGACGACACAAGTACAAGTATCTTATAGACTTTACAAATACCAAAAAAGTCCCACCTAGCTAGACACAATATATTTAGTACTACAAGTTAAAAGTCAAAGAATTTGCTTTGATTATCTAGTACTTCATACATTAGTTCATGATTATACTTTGATTAATTAGCTCTTCTCTTCACTGAAATCCCCATCTCCATATAAGTGTGCACACTTGCATCTTTTTGTATCTGAAAAAGAGAGAAGCACAAGCACTTTTGAGCTTGACCAGTCTTCTGTTTTTTCCATTAACTGCTGATAAGAATTAGTGTTATCTTATTTACCCGCCTCACGTTCCGTAAAAGAAGCGAGAGAGATAAATTGAAAAATTATTATAACGAGGAGTTTGGGAAGACTAGTGTTGAAAAGAATAAATTTTATATATTACCTAGATTTGAGAAAGAACAAGATTCACCATTGATAACGAGAATATAAAGAAGTTTGTGTAAGTTGTTGATCAAAGCAGGGTAATGTCACATCTGCGTGTGAAGTGCACGAAAACAATATATACAATGATATGTCACATGTATTGTCAACAATTATATACTACATATGCATGTATATATCTATCTGCCTCAATAACATTCCCCAAGTCTTCCAAACACTGGGATCATACCGAATACATATATTTCAAATAATTAGAAATAAAGTGTATAATTATAACATCGCAGTTTCACATCGGACATGATAGAACCGGATTAGTTCTAATTATATCAACAAACTCTGGTTTTTGAAAAAATAAATTTCGAGTTTGTATATTAAAATTTATTTCAGCACCCCTCAAAACTTGATTTGTGAAGCTGGAGAATATAATGCGGACAAAATGAGTATTATTGTCATTTATCAGAAAATAACACAGTCATTTCTGAACATACAAATTATTTTTGTTTCTTATTAATTTCCTGAGGTGCATCCGTGCATGGGTGATTAATTATTTCTTACTCTTTTCATTGACGGGTCTAAACCTGGTCCAATATATAGTCATAGACAGTAGCTGAGGGGAGAGAGATTCAGAGAGAGGGAGAGAGAGATTTGATGAGATATGGATAGCTCAGAGTTGTTCCATTTCTAGCCTTTTACCTTGGAACAAGTGAATAAGAAGACCTTGGAAAATTTTGTCAAAATTTCACTGTAACTGCACGGATCCATACTAGCCTAGTACAGAAACACTGAATCGAATTGAATTGCCTTGAATCTCAATGCAGGATCTTCTGTCTTTTCAATCAAATGCCAATCCTTATATCATTATGGTAATAAAACTTGGTACACTAAATAAATCTTATTTTTACATGTTTCGTTTTAGCACAAGAATATTCTTACCGCTAGCTAGCTGGTTTTTATATCGATTAAAACTTTATTTTCGTCACAAAAAAGAAATTCAATTCGGAAACTTTATTAATTAATATGAGCTACTTGATGTATCTCATATTCTCATTACGAGAGAATTAATTTGATCGTTTTGTGTTGATCACTTGATCTAAACGTACAGAAAAAAAAAGTGATGCATTTTAGTTAAATATCAAATTGTATTTAGCAATCCTGATTCCGACATGGGAAGGGTCTGGTTACCAAAATGTAACGACGACCTAGTGGCTCTCCTATGGGGATGGGGTGGTAGCAGCATGAGTATTAAATTTGAAGCCCGTGTGTCTGTGAGAGAAGCAGGGAGAGAGCGGAATGTAGATGTGTTTTCGGATGTGCAGTAGCCAATTTATGGCCACTGTTTATGGAAAACGACAATACTCCTGGCCTGCCTCAGCAATTAGTACGTCAAAATACATATACATTGTTTTCTTATTAAATGGAGATGCAGACATGCACTATAATCACAAACACATTCAACTTACTCTCAACCAACCTCAGTGTGGTAAATTGTACAAGGGGTTTATATACGCATATCTATACTATACTATTAAAGCCAAAATATTAAAAAGTTTGGTCGGTCGATACGCGGGCTTTTAAGACTTTTATAATTAGCGGGCTTCAAACAAAATTAGTGGACTTCAAACAAAATATAAACAAATCAAAACATAAAACAAATATACAATCGCTTTTATACTATATATACTATTGAAGCTGAAACATTAAAAGTTTGGTCGGTAACGCGGTCTTTTATACGAACTTTGATAATTAGCGGGTTACAAACAAAATATAAACAAATCAAAACATAAAACAAATATACAATCAAAACATAAAATAAATATAAAACCTATTTGACTACCAAAACTAAAGTCAAACCTTAAAAAATACTATACTATTAAAGCCGAAACATTAAAAATTCGATCGGTCGGTACACGGGCTTTTATACGGATTTTTATAATTAGCCGGCTTCAAACAAAATATAAACAAATCAAAATATAAAATAAATATAAGATCAAAACATAAAACAAATACATGACCTATTTGACTATACCAAAAACTAAAGTCAAACCTTAAAAAATATATACGCATCCATACTATATTATTAAAACCGAAACATTGAAAGTTTGGTCAGTCGAAACTTGGGCCAAAATACGGGCATATCTAAATACCAATTATTATTTTTAACTAAAATATGTTATCTTTTTTTATATTTTCTAACTAAAAAAACTCCATTATTTAAAATAACATCGTAAAACTTAGTAATTACCTTTTTAACTAAAACGCACTATCTTTTTTATATATTCTGACTAATAAAACAAATCTTCTACAATTAACACGGGCTACATATATCATAATTTTACTCTCACAATAATATTAGTTCACTTTACTATTAGAACCGAAACATTAAAAGTTTAATCGGTCGCTACTTGGGCCAAATTATGGCCTACTTATATAATCAATTATCTTTTTAACTAAATATATTATCTTTTTTTATATGTTCTAACTAAAAAAATGGGTTAATTATTAAGTTGGTCACTGAAGTGGGCTTAATGTATCAAGTTGGTCACTAAACTCAAAACGGTATCAAGATGATCACTGAAGTGGCCATAAATATCAAATAAGTACCTTGAAATATAAGTTCAAGCAGTAAAAATATTATTTATAAAGTTTTACACATTATTTTTAAATGTTACACTACCAACTAAAAGGTTATGATTTCTAGTATTTAAAATAATATATTTATATTTTATCAAGTTTATTTATTATTTATATTTTATTATATAATTATTTTCTTTGTTTTAATTAAAAATAAATAATAAATAAACTTGATAAAATCTAAATATATTATAATAAATATTAGAAGTCATAACCTTTTACTTGGTTTTAGTAACATTCAAAAATAATGTGTAAAATTTTATAAATAATATTTTTACTGCTTGAACTTATATTTCAAAATACTTGTTTGATATTTATGGCCACTTCAGTGACCATTTTGATACCGTTTTGAGTTCAGTGACCAATTTGATACATTAAGCCCACTTCAGTGACCAACTTGATAATTAACCCCTAAAAAAATTCAATTTTCTAATAATAATATTGGACAACATAGCAACGACTTTTTTTTAACTAAAATACATTATCTTTTTCAGAATCCTAACTTAAAAATCGATTTTTCAAAAATAACACATGCAACATTCATATAAAAATAATATTATATATCTATATTATTATACTATTAAAGTCGAAACATTGAAAGTTTGGTCAGTCGGTATTTGGGCCAAAATACGGGCCTATCTATATACAAATTATTCTTTTTAATTAAAATATGTTATCTTTTTTTATATTTTCTAACTAAAAAAACTCCATCATTTGAAATAACATCGAGAAACATAATAATTACCTTTTTAACTAAAACACATTATCTTTATTATATTTTCTAACTAAAAAATGGATCTTCTACTATTCACACTAGCTACATATATAAAAATATAATATTATTATATATAATTATTAATAAATAAGTTGTGATATTTTTCAACCAAAATACATTAACATTATTTTTAAATACACTAATGGATTCACTTTAAAAGTAATATTATAAATCTATAATATACTATAATACTGTTAAATCCGAAACATGAAAAGTTCATTTAGTCGGTAGGTCAGTCGAGTTCGGTGAGCCGGTTGGTATTCGACCCACGAACCTTCTTAATTTATAACATGTTGTAATATACTCCCTCTGTCCCCTTTTACATGTCCCCATTTGACTCTTGACCAGTCAAATTGACTAAACATTACAAATTATCTCTTCATTATTTTCGAAATCTGAAAGTTGCATATTAAAATACACTAAATATACTTTCTAATGATATAATTTTTATTATTTTTTGAATTATATGATATATGTAAAATTTCAGTCAAAATATAATCAATTTGACTGGTCAAAAGTCAAACGGGGACATGTAAAAGGGGATGAAGGGAGTATGTTTTATTATCTACTAAACCAAAACATTTACGTTAGTATGATGAGTCGGTATTTGGTTGGCGTGTCTTTTTTAACTTAATATGTTCCATACTATATTATTAATTATTAATAATGAAATATTAAAAGATTGATTAGTTGATTTATATATGATTTTATAGATCTCCTTAAATTATAATATGAAAAAAACCGTATTTTAACATTCTTAGTAAAATATATATGTTCGACCTAATTTTTAATCAGCCATTTGACGAAATTAACTATTAAAAATTTAACATCTGTCAAATAAAAAGTTTATTTAAGCATATTATTCTATCATAATTTTATTCTTACAATAATATTAGTTTAAGTTAAAATATATACGATAAAATAGCAAATATTATAACCGCCCGTGCATTGCACGGGTTATAAGCTAGTATATATATATAGGGATAGGATCAAATAAAAACTTTTTTAATCTACAAACTTACAAATTTTTTTTATTCTCCCATCGTGTTAATCTTTAGTTATACAAAGTATTCATATTGAAAATTCTTGAAAAAACATCACAATTCTTGAAAATAACGCATAAATAAATCGCGCATTCAACACATTTGTAACTGGGGTTCAGCATCGGGTGTAGAATACTAATTATCATTATGTTGAATATATCTATAAAGTTACTTAAACTATACCTTTAGGGTTTGGGTGGGGTTTAGAACATACATATTAGTTATATAATACGTTTAAATTAGTTCTTACATTCAAAAATAAGTTTATGTACTTCTTTAACACAATTTTAATCGATGTTCAACAAAATATTTAAAAAAAATGTTGAACTCAAATTATATATGTGTTGAACACAGAAAGTTTATATAGGCATATATATATTATATATAGGGATAAATTGTACAAGGGGTTTATATAAGCATATATATATATATATATGGATAAACTTTTTTAAGTTACAAACTTATAAATTTTTTTTTGAATTTTTTTTATTCTTTCATCGTGTTAATCCTAAGTTATAGAAAGCATTCATGTTGAAAATTCTTGAAAAAATATCACAATTTTTAAAAATAACACATAAATAAATCGTGCATTCAACACATTTGTAATTGGGGTTTAACATCGGGTGCAGAACACTAATTATCATTGTGTTCTCTATAAAGATACTTAAACTATATATCTCTAGTGTTTGAGTAGGGTCTAGAAACATAAATATTAGTTATATAATACGTTTAACTTAGTTCTTACATTGAAAAATTGGTTTATGTACTTCTCCAACACAATTTTAATCGATGTTCAACAAAATATGTTAAAAAAACGTTGAACTCAAATTATATATGTGTTGAACGCATAAAATTTGTTAGTTTGTAAGTTTGTACCAGAACCCACCCATATTTATATATATATGTTCAATAGAAGTTTACAATATACTTGCCCAAAGAAACACAAGCTGATTATGATTTTTATTTTTCTTAAATAAGTAGAAATTAATTCGAAATTGATCGAATATGATTATTTTGACAGAAACCGGAGCAATATTAAATTATTAATAGACATAAGTGTATAGACAGAATTTTCTGTATCGCAAAGAAGCAGGGGCATTATGAGGTGATGATAGAGTAGTAGTATTGTGTTAGGTTTGTCTGTCATGTAGACAAATAGGATGGGAATGACACATAAACCTCTAAAACAGTAGTGTATGGGAATGGCAGGCCACTATCAAACATCTAGGGCCTGCATCTTTAATTTAATGCCCTTGTCATCTTACCAACAATTTGGCTTTTATTTTCCGTTTACCCCCTCATTTTTTCTTTTTTCGAACAGTTCTTGGAAGCTACTGGGACCATTTAAGCTTAAGACCTCGTCTTGACTTGGTTTAAGAGTGGCCATTTCCGCCATACCATATTATTGGGACCATTTAAGCTTAAGACCTCGTCTTGACTTGGTTTAAGAGTGACCATTTCCGCCATACGACATTAAATAGGTTATCTGTCTCACTATTTATTAATAATATAAAATAATAACTTGTTTAGGTAATTTATTTTGAGTATTAACTCCAATAATAATTTCTATATTTGTTTCATTATTATTATTTTAATAATAAATTTGAGAGAAAATGAGGAAAAGGAAATAAAATACAAAGAAAGGACGGATATGAATTTTTTATTCGTAAATATTAAATAGGTAATGGATAAGAAATTTGAGAATCTGCTAGTGATTTGGTAACCACTAAGATAGTGTTGAAGTGCCCCTTTTTGATTCGTTACCCAAATATGAGTTTAGGAACTCGTTTAGGTAACCTATTGGACCTGCTATGCAAGTTAGTTTTTTTTTTTTTTGACCAAGCTATACAAGTTAGTTGAATAGTAAATACTAATCAACACATTGATATAACAAATTACTAATATACATAATTGTCTTCTCCAATCACAATGTGTAATAAATTTTTAGCTAACCTTACTTGATCTTCTATATTAGTTGATCCATTCTCAATGTCTATAAATGTGCACCTCAGAACATCTCCAAGGTAAAATGATCATTAGCTATACTCATAATATAAAATTTTTGCTAAAGATGGAAGGCATGTGCTGGGGGGTTATGTATAATTGTGATTAGCTAATTATTATTATATAATATTTTAACTAATCAATTTATGTGATCTAGGATTTTAAAATATCTGTGCCGGTAATTTTGACTTTTTAATAATTATTAAAACACTACAAGAAACTAGTCCATCAACGACTAAAAATATCAGCGACCAAAATTTTGGTTGCTAATATCAAACAATAGTGACCACAGTCAGCAATTTTAGCTATCACTAATTTTTTGCGACCGATAGTGGTCGCTAAAAGTGCCACATCATCATCGTAACAGCGACCGATATTGGTTGCTAACTGTGGTCGCTAAAACTTTTCACCCAAAAAAATATTTTTGGCGCACCACATCTACGACTAGAATTATTAGCGACCAAATGCCATAGCAGAAAGCTCCACGTCACCATTTAACTACGGAAGTCGGTCGCAGAATATAGTTGCAGATGTAATTTTTTTAATTTTGTTAATTTCTTTTGATTTAGATGCTTTTTTTATTAATTATATCTTAATTAAATTCTCTTGAAATGATAAAAAAATAATATTCTTTTTTATATTATTAGTTATTATTTTTTGAAATTCCCTTTTTTAAATTGAAAATTAGATATTGTATATTATTTCAAATTAATTAATTATAAATTGAATATTTTTAGTAAATATAGTTTTTAACCTAAAAATAATTATTTTCTCAATATATCTTGCGTATGAATTTTCGCTACTTATAGATGATATATTATTACACTATAAATAGAAGATGCTATTGATAAAAGTATTTCGGTAATATTAGCCACAGTCTATGCAACTCAAGTCCTAAAATGCAATCTTCTAATCAAATTGCCCAATCTTAACAATCATCCTAATATGCAAAGTGCCCCTGTGGGCCACCTATCCAAAAGCAAATCAAACCTAAAATATCATCCTAATAACCAGTAGAACTTAATTAACTTAACTCCTAACATGTTGATTAAGTCATAAATTTGCATTCATGTTGCTTATGATTAAGTATATATGAATGTATGATTTATGTTGCTTATGATTAAGTATATATAAATTTATGAATTTATGATTAAGTCATAAATCATAAATTATCATAAATTTATAATATGTTTTTGAATTCATCATAAATTTTGGTTGATTATGATAATTATCATAAATTATCTTACGAATTTTGGTTGATTATGATTTATGAGATTATGAATTTGGATTAGTGGTTGCTGTTGAGCTTGGTACTTTTGAGTTGCAATAATGTTGATTCAGTAGTGGTTTTTGTGATTAAGTTATATTGCATCCCAACTAACATGTTAATTCAGTTGTTTCTAAAGTTGATTTAGTTGCTGATTTAGGATAATATCACGACCATAGTACAACATGGTGGTCAATGGAATGAAAATCAAAACTACATCAATTTTAAGGTTTGCGGATGGCTGATTCCAAGCAACTGCACTAATAATAACTTGCTAGGTCTTATTCTCAATGAGCTGATGTTGTCTCCAAAATCATCCACAACAAAAATCGTGTATCAAGTTAGAGATAATTATCCTCCATTTGATATTGCTAATGATTGTCAACTTATGTTTTATATTGAGTTGAAGAAAAGAGAGCCAGATTTTACAAGATATCCTCTGTGTTTGACAATTGGAGAAAGTAATGCCCAAGAACCTATTACGTCAACCAGGAGTGGAACAAGTGATTATGTGTGTATTGAAGCCGTGCAATCTGAAGATGCAACATCAAGTACACTTACTGAAATGGATGGCAAAATGGTTGCAAATTATATTGACTATGCAGAACTCATATCTGGTCAACTTGTGGATATCTCAAATGAGTTTGAAAATAATAGAGATGCAACTAATATTAAGAAGAAGTTTGTCATTAGCAACAAGCAACATGAACAGATTGAATTGGATCAAATATACAAAGACAGAGAAACACTGAAGATAGTTATGAGTCATTATGCAATTCGCAACAATTTTCAGTTTTATGTAAAAAAGTCTTGCCAGAAGGAGTATTTGGTTGCTTGCCTCGACAAAAACTGTAGCTAGATGATGCGAGCATCACGAAATGGACAAAAAGTCAGTTCATAATACGGAAGTTGGTTGACACTCACACTTGTGATCCAGAGTTGAGATTTAAGGATCAAAGGCAAGCCACTACAACCGTCATTGCAGACATCATAAAAAACAAATACACCAATATAAAAACAAAATACACAGTTGCGGATATAATAAGAGACATGAAGCATGATTATAAAGTGCAAGTGAAGTACGGAAAAGCTTGGAGATCCAAGGAAAAAGCGCAAGAAATTGTTAGAGGCAACGCAACCGGATCTTATGTGCAACTGGTGTCTTATTTGTATATGCTGCATCAAAAAAATCCTGGATCAATTGTTACTTTTCAAGTGGGAGACGATGGGTGTTTCTTATACGTCATTGTTGCATTGAATGCTTCAATGAAAGGATGGCCTCATTGCATATTGGTTGTCATTGTTGATGGTACCTTTCTAAAATCAGCTCATAGAGGTAAATTATTGGTGGCAGCAACTCAGGACGCAGGGGGTAAGATCTTTCCATTGGCATTCGCTGTAATCAATTCAGAAAATGATGGTTCTTGGGACTGGTTTTTTGACAAGTTTAGACATGCTTATGGATTGAGGGGAGACATGACTATAAATATATGATCATCATGAGAGCATAATAAAAGCTGTCAGCAAAGTGTATCCGGAGATACCGCATGGATTTTGCATCTTTCATCTCCTAAGCAACATTAAAAGCAAGTTCAAGAAGAACTCAAAAAAGATTAAAGAGTCTTTCTTCTCAGCGGCAAATGCATACACTATTAAAAAGTTTGAGTATCGCATGAGAGAACTTGATAAGGTTGACAGCAGAATAAGAACATTTTTGGAAGAAGTTGGGTATGACGAATGGGCAAGAGTTCATTCACCAAATAACAGGTACTCAAACTTAACATCCAACGTTGCTGAATCTTTAAATTCTGTAATCATAGCAATTCGAGAACTCTCAATTTCTACTATGCTAGAGAGTTTGCGTGCTTTGATCCAAAAATGGAGTTGGAGCAATAGAAATATAGCAAATACAACCTTAACAAGACTGAATAATAAGTTCGAAGTTATGTTGAAAGATAATTACCTATACTCCATTAATTTGATGGTAAGACTTTAAATTTTAGATTTTTTAAATATAATGAGTATTGAGAGGCACTGACTTATCTATTCATATGTTGTACAGGTGCATCCGACAAATGATGTTTTGTTTGAAGTTCACAATGGTGATAGAAAAGCTTATATTGGTTTGAGAACCTGCACATGCAATAGATTTCAACTGGACTAACTTCCTTATGGTCATGCAATTGATGTTTTACAAAAGGCTGATCATGATCCATATGATTATTGTTCACCATATTTCACAAAGGAAGCAATGATTCATGCATATGAAGAGACGGTGTTCCCTGTTGGTCACGAAGACATGTGGGAAGTACCTGAAAATTTCAAGTCAATAGCACTATATCCTCCACAAGGACGAGTAAAAGTGGGCAGACCAAAAAAAAAGAATATGCAAAGCTTCTTGGGAGATAAATGCAAAACAACGTGAACAAGTCAAATGCGGGAGTTGCAATCAGTGTGGACATAATAGGAGAACTTGTCGAAATCCTCCATTTAGAGTTGCTTGAATTAATTAGTTTACATTGATTGATTTTTCTCAAACAAAGAAAAAATTTTCGTTTTATAGTACACGGAATAGAACTACTAGTTTTATATATTTAAATTTGAGGTTAAGGTATCAAGTGACTTTCAGTTGCATTTGAAGTTGATTTCTGTTGCATATTAACATATATTGTCTATTAAACATCAGCAACACTGAATGATACACTGTATGCAACTAAACATGACAAATATTAAATTTGGACTAGTAGTTGCGATATATGTTGATTTACTTATAGCAGTTGCAATTGAGGTTTCTTTTGGTTGATGTCAAATATTTAACAACTTCATACCATGAGCGCTTTCGGGAGTCCTCAAGATATGTTTTCGGATTAAGAGCCCCTGCAGGGCCAATAATCCAAATGAATTTAAAAATATCATGCATTGGCATGATAATCCTTGTAAGACTGTATAAACCTACAATGCAATATTATTTGCAACTTAGTTCCCACTTATAGTTGTAAATTGTTAAAGTTGCTACTATTCAACTTAATAATTCAATATGCAACATCATATTCAACTTATTAAATAGATATACAACTTCATCTGCAACTTTAACAAATTATTATTTCAATATGCAACTTGCCAACCTAATATGCAACATATAATGAAACTCGGCAATATGATATAATTATGCAACTTAGTGCCCTGATATGCAAGTAACAACCAAATACAAACAAAATAATTCATAAACGAACCAAATCATAAGTTTTGAAACCATATCATTTACATAGTTCTTAATTCCATCATATCAAATCATGTTAAATCCCTAACCACTATTAACAAAGGCAAATCATTTCATAGATCTCGTCTTTCTCTTCTTTGTTGGTGTCTTTATCGCTTTCTCATCTCCTTTTTTGTCCTCTCCCTCACTTTCGTAGCCATAAATCTGCTTTGCCATGCCATATGAGTAAAAGAGAAAACCAAGTCTGCTTTTATGAGCGCCAATATCCAAGTCTCCTTGCGGAATTAACTTCTTATCAGCAAGATACTCAGCAAAAGAAACCATGTATATACCACTATCACTGTAGCAAATATAACATAATAATTATACAAATTCTAAAAAATTTAAAAAACTTAAAATAGTCATGCGACTTACATAGATGATGACTTAACGCAGTCATGATGCAATACTAGTCCAAGAGGATCAGCATCTGACTTTTTCAAATAAGCCTTGGATGAGAAATCAATATCATGACGTTCGTAGAAGCCAAAAATTTTCATATAGTAAGGCAGTAACTTGCAGAATGGACGCAGATATTTTACAAGAATCTCCTTCACGCCATCACCTTTTAAGGTGTTATACACATGAACTTCCCTATTTGCAAAACTAAGTCTTCCAAGAAGCCAATGTTTTTGCTCTCGAATGAATATAAGAAACAGGACATCAGCAACCAAAGCCCAATGAGTATTGTAACGAATGCCATCGCCCATCATAACTTTAGCAATCTCTTGCTTGATATTAATTGTAAAATTATTCTTCTTCACACATGCATCATACATGGTAAAAACTCTATTCTGAAAGGTGGAATCTGTTGAAAGAACTTCAAAGTTTTCCTTCACCTTCTTCCTTAAATGGTAAAAGAACACATCAACATGCTGCACAAAAGAATAAAAGGACATTTTATCATTATAAACTAGAAAATTATAGTACAATTTGAGCAATGCAACCTCATATTCAACAATCATTAAAACTTACAGAGTTCGTGAGACCTTTGCAACCGTACTCCAAAATATGAAAACAAGTTTTCTGGGATACCAAATCAACCCCTAAATTCAGAGCCGGGTCGATCTTGTCGTCTTCTTTTGAATAATATGTTGTCGTACTACAAAAATATAAAAGACATAAACATTAAAATCAACCTAAAACTCAATATACCATCATCTTGTATCCTGCATGACATAATGTATAATATATTGGTGCACTTAAATAATATCACAATAATTCAATAGGAAGAAAAGAAATAAGATGTTGCAACCTTAGCTGCCACCTCTCTATCAACTGCAGCAACTTGTACTGCAGCATCAGCAACCTTAACTACAGCATCTTCATTTGCAGCAACCTCTCTTGCAACCACATTTTGGAGCCAAGGGTCACATCATCTTCTATCCTGCATGACATAATGTATAACATAATCATGCACTTATATAATATGACAATAATTCAATAGGATCAAAAGAAATCAATAATGCAAACCTGATCAAATTCATTTGTAATTGGAGCATCTTATTCAGGAAAGCTAGCACGGCAAAATGATTCATTTATGGGATTGGACAAATCATTTCCAGTGTAATTATTATAAAAAAAAACATCATCATCATTTTCATTCTGCCTCCTAACCTGAGAAATTCAATTATTTTTGCATAAAATATCATCATTAGTAGAGTTTTTGAAACAAAAAAGACATTCCATATTAACATAAAGGATCAACTATATTGATTTAAAAAAGGTCACTGAAACTAAAAAACACGATACGTACTTCCGTCATGATAGTTTCTTGCAGGTTTAAGAAGACCGATAAAATATGAACGCATCTCAGTCATAGTTGTCTTCAAAGAATCAACCTCGGCAGTGAGATTATTATGATGAGTTTCAAACGTGCAAATTTTCCTCTGCATTTCAGCGAGAGACATGTTACCTTCAGGTGCATTTTCATGTGAAGAAGACAGCCTCAAAAGTGGGGTTGGAGGGTTGACAAAGTCATCATCGCTGTTGTCATTCCCTTGAACACTCCGTTGATTGGAAGTTGGAAACAATTCCTCCAACTTAAGTTCCTTGATCTCAGTTGCAGTAGCCGTTAAGTTTCTCAATCCCAGCTGCACAAATAAAAACAAATGAATAAAACATTATCTATATAATTATAACGAGAGGAAGGTAAATTTAGTAGTTATATCTCCTTTGCGCTCAATGACAGTGTGGTATAGACATCCTCAAACTTGACATTACCATCATTTGACAAGCTAAGCATACGTGGAATACATCCACTATTTGCAACAGAGTACTTTCTATTTAAATATAGGCAGCACTCGTAAAGAGCGTATGGAAAACGATTCAAACGATAATAATTTTCTTTGCAACTAGTTCTTGCATTGCATTTGAGTGACTCCAAGGTTGTCTTATAAACTTCCCTACCCCATGGAAACTGATCAAAAACTCCACTATCCAGCATATCAAGATCACTCCTAGGAATTACAGAATCACTACTGGAGCTAAGAAGAAAATGGTGAAGTACATACAATTTCGAAAACTTAATTGCATCCTCATCAGTTTTCCATTCTTTCTGAAAAAAGGACTGTTTCATGCGACTCTTGGTTATACTATTACCACCATGATAATATGACTTGACAAACTCATTCTCAGACCTCAAAAACCGTGTCTTATCTAAAGCACCAACGCAACCAAGACCGGTAATAAGCGCAAATTCATGTATGCTAAAACGAAGTTTTGTCCCAGCAATACCAAACCAGATTTCAAGAGGGTTTGGCTATTTCAACTGTCTAAGCAATAAATTGTGAATAAGTTGGTATTAGATTTTGAAAGGTCTTAAATCGGTGAAATTGCCAAAACAGGAAGCACGAAACTCAGCAAGCTACTTTATAGATAATGTTTCTACTAAATCACTAATTTGCTCATACTTGTTATTCGTGTGAAATTTTGCTGTCTCGTGCTCTTTAACAGGAATAACATATAGCATCCCCTGTAAAATACAAAACAGTGAATACAGATGTATAATCAACATCATTACTAGTTTGCGAGAAAAATGCAGTACCTTAGGAGGTGCAATCACATTATCTTAGACTTTTTCCCCTTTAACTTCGACTTTTTCATTGCAACTTCCTTCGGGCTCATCTTAGATTCCCCTTTGAAGCAGAAGCACACTTTGAAGGAGACCTAGACACCGAAGAGAACCTCGTATGCACCATTATAAACCTACAATGCCACAACACAAGCAACACAGTACTATAATTTGCAACATTACATGCAACTTAGTACACACATTGAGTCATAAATGTAACTTAATTAAAAGAGGCAAAATCCCAACAATTTTCAACACATATAAATCTCAACAATTACAATATACTTAAAGCATAAATTGTATTTATTCTTTTTGAACAAATTGTACAATATGTCTTTCTTATCTAGCATAAAACTATTGAGTTGCCCTAATTACATTGTTAATTGAAATAACTCCTAATTGATCTAAATGATCCATTACATGAAAACTAAATCTAGATCTAAATCCCTCAACCGAAGGTGTCAAAGTTTTCCAAAAAGTGAAATTGATCCAACATTTATGGATTCTTAGAGCTCTTCGCAGATTATTGTTAAAACGAATCTGGATTTCTATAATATCCAGATTCATGTTAAATGGCCTTTGTAGATCCCTTACTACTCTGAAATAAAGAGGGTTTGGAAAATCCCAAATAAAAATCCCACTCATGCACTGAGAAAGAGTCAAATCTTCAAGAGTTCTTTCATCCATTACTTTAAAGTGCCCTGCATATTAGCATTATAATGTTGATTCAACATTAGCCACATTCTGTGCAATTCAAGTCCTAAAATGCAACCTTCTAATCAAATTACTCAATCTTAACAATAATCCTAATATGCAAAGTGCCCCTGCGGGGCCACCTATCCAAAAGCAAATAAAACCTAGATTATAATCCCAACCAGTAGAACTTAATCAACTTAACTCTTAACATGTTGATTAAGTCAACTTAATCAACTCAACTCCTAACATGCAACCTCCTAATCAACTTAATCAATTTTAACTATCATCCAGGTATGCAATAAGTGCCCCTGCGGGGCCACCTATCCAAAAGCAAATCAAGCCTAAATTATCAGCCTCAACAGTAGAAATATATGCCTAAAATGCATGCAACTTCATCTGCAACTATCTACTTCTTGTACAAAATCAAACAGTACATGAAAAATCTACAAAGAATAATACTACATGATAAATCAAGAGCTTAGGAGTTTATAACATTCCATAACTAAAATATACAAAATTAAACACATATACATATTCAAATTCATTTAAATCCAACCACACAAATTATCATACGAAGAGCAACAATTATCAAAAACAAATGTATTTAGGATTTTAAAAACAAAAATCGAACAAATCGAACACAAACTTCACAACAGCTCAGGAGTGAGATTACAAAGCATCACCTGATTAAGCAACTGAACAGAGTGAAGAAGCTTCGCCGATGAAGAAGCTGATGAAGATGAGAGACGTTGTGAAGAAGAGAGACGTTGTGAAGAAGAGAGAGGTGCTCGAAGAAGACGCTCGAAGAAGAGACAGGTGCTCGAAGAAGATGTTGTCCAGACCAGTACTGCTAAGCCCAATACCCAACATATTTTTTAAAAAAATTCTCAACTGTATTGTATAAATGGTATTAAAAGCTTGTGGTTTTAAAAGAGGTAGTAAAAGTGAAAATTCTATTAATTGGGGTAGTAAAAACAGAAATAAGATTGAAAAAACCATATATAGAACAAATACCCTAGTTTTTAAAGTAATTTATTCCCATTGCTACAACTTATTATTTTACGGAATAAATTATTTTAATCTCTCAAAAAAAATTCCTTCAAAATTCAAAATACTTTATCTTCTGGGAAATATATTTCAAAATGTTTACTCAAGTCAAAATATTAGCCAAAGTTCTGTTCAAACTCGCAAATAGCTAATCGTATTCAAACCCGGAGACTGGTTTTTATCGTTTTAAATCCAAATAAAATACTTCTACTTGTTAGAATGACTTGAAACTTGATATGGATCATTTGAATAATGGTTTTGGTGCATAGTAAAATTTTCATAATTTTCTGAGAAGTTTGGTCCAGACACTATTTTTAGGGGCTGATTAGGATCTTTGACTGGACGTTTGACCAAGTCAACATCGACCAAAATTGACCAAAATTTTCAGATCACCATGTTCCAATATTCTATGATTTATTATATCTTTGGTGTAATTTATTGGAGGTTGCAAAAAATCGTCGCATTTAATAACGATACAAAGTTACGTTATTAATCAAATTCTCAAGAAGCATGTTTGTCTTTTAGTGAACAACTCAGCTGAGAATTCTCCCATAAAGTTTTTTGACTTATTCTACAAGTGGACAAATAACACAACAAAACCACAATCCACACATTTTCAATCTTCACCATTTATTTTCCTTTCATCTCAACCATTCATTCCACCCACTTCTCTCTGTAAATACCCACCTCCTACACACCAAATACTTCTATGCTAAGAGCCAAGAAAGTGCTGAGATTTAGAGAAGTTATCAAGAAATTCAAGTTTATACTCTCTCTAAAATATTTCTCCACCAAAACCTTCTCTCTCTCAAATATATATTCATACATTCAAGGTTTTGATCTACAAGCTTTCTTACACTAACTAAGCTCAACCACAACCACTTCCAAGCCTTTGTCAGGGCTGCCCAAGTAAGTTCCAAGTGCCAAAATCCGGCCGAACCTCCTGCGAACTTTTCCGGTCATCTCTCGTAAGTGGTTAGTACTTAGCTTCTTATTTGTGTCTTAACCGACCATTTTGTTTTAGAACTTTGTACTTAAATTCTCTTCATCTTACAAGTTCTTCTATAAGGTTCTCTAAAAGAGACCAAAAGATTCGGATTTGTTAAGATATAAAAGAGATATATCTTTCTCTTTCAAAGAGAACAAAGAAAGAACAAAGAAAGAACAAATATCCGTACTTGAAAAGAGGCATTTATTTTAACGAAAGTTTCAAGAGTACTTATCTCTTCAAGAGATTTATTTGACAAAGAGTCAAATTTGTGATAAAAGAATCATCGTCCTCCCATCTATCACCATAGTGTTGTGTGGGGAAAAAGATGCGACCAAAAAGATCTTTTATTCACAAAAGCTTCGAAAGAAAAAGTTTAGCAACACTATCATTGTTGTTATCAACTTGGCCAAACTCTAAAGAAGCAAAAGAAAGCTTATTCGATCCCAAACTAACCTAACTTCATTATCTCGGGAAATATATCGAATATTCCGAACTTTGTTCGTGAAAGCTTTCTTATATCCTCAACTTCCAAAAGTTTGTGTAAGAAGTTAAAAGAGAGGATATTTTTACAATCTCCGATATTTCCAATTATATCTCAGAAAGGAGTTTTGTAAAATAAGTATTCTTTGATCATAGAATTGATCGGAAAGAATACAAGTGAAGTCCTAAGCTATTAAGCTTATAGAGGAAAGACTTCTTTGATTACTCCCCAATTAACTTTTCTTGGAGTAATCACTCGTATGCTTGATCAAAAAGAATAGATCAAAAGAAATTATACTTAATTCACTCGACTTTAATATTCATAATTTAAATATTATTGTCACTCCCAAACTAGTACAGTAACATACTAGTTCAAAACTAATATGTTATAAACTGTTTGTTTTTCGTAGATATTGTATTCTAACTTTTGCAGTGAGGTGAGGTGAAGTGATTCTTGTTCTAAGACCCAAGTCTTAGACGTACTGAACGTGGAGTTAGTCGTCTTCGCACCGTGAAGAAAAGAAAAGATCCAAGACCTAAGACCTAAGATCCAAGACCGGCAAAAGCGTAGAAGTACAAAGACTACACCTAGGTTCTACACCGACTTTGAAGAAGGAACGAGGAGTTACGTTCTAAGATAAGTCACGTAGAGGTTGTAACGGGTAGTTACGAACCAAGATAAATATTTGTAACTATAGATTGTAAAGGCTTCTCCGCCGGCTATAAGGAGTACATCTTTCTTATAGTGAAAAATCTCGAGTCCGGAGAGGAGCTCGGGGATTGGACTAGTGGTGAGAGAATCTATTAGAGGTTGCTCCATCGCGAACCAGGATAAAATCAACCGTCATATTTGCTTTCTACTTCCGCACATATTATTGCTAAACAACACGGTAAAAAATATTTAAAACTTGGAAAATATTTTTAAAAGGGAATTATAATTTTTAAATTGGACACTAATCAATTCAACCCCCTCCCTTTCTAGCTTAATTTATGCCTTAATCAGGACCTAACAGAAATGAGCAAGTTAGAAAGAACAAAATGCAGTTGCTGATTCAACAATATGAGTCATTCCATTTCAAGGCTGGTGAAAATTTGAGTGACACATTTAACATATTTCAAAAGTTGGTAAATAGTCTAAAGCTTTATGGAAGAGTGTACCAGGTCAAGGATTCAAATTTGAAATTCTTAAGGGCTCTTCCTAAGGAATGGAAACCCATGACAGTCTATGTAAGAAACACTCAAGAATTTAAAGACTATACTCTTGAGAGACTGTATGGAACTTTGAAGACTTATGAGCTTGAAATGGAACAAGATGATGAGATTGAAAAGAATCAAAAGAAAGGGAACTCATTTGTGGCTCTAGTTGCATCTGGTGAAGTGTCAGTCAAGGACAAGGGAAAATCTCAAGTTAAAGAAATTGAGAAGTTGGTCAAAGAAGATAGCTCAGAATCAAGGAAAAGAAAAGCAAAAGTGAAAGAAGAAGCTGATTCTGGTGAGGAAAGTGATGGGATTGATGAGCATTTGGCCTTCTTGTCAAGGAGATTCTCTAAATTAAAATTCAAAAAGAATTTTAATTCAGCAAAGCCATTCAAGGGCAATCCCAAGTCTGACAAAAGCATGGTGGATATATCCAAATTTAAATGCTTCAACTGTGCGAATGCATGCCACTTTGCAAATGAATGCAGAAAGCCTAAAGCTGAGAAGAGGTCCAATGAAGGTGTGGATTACAAGAAGAAATATTATGAACTTCTCAAGCAAAAAGAAAGGGCATTCATTACAAAGGACGATAGGGCAGCTGGAGAAGATTCTGATGAGGAGGATGAGTTTGTCAATCTTGCTCTTATGGCCAACTCCACAGATCAAGAAGAGAACACTACAAATAGCAGTCAGGTATTTACCACTAACTTAGTTGAGTTAACTAAATATGAATGCAATGCTACTATCAATGAAATGTCTACAGAATTATATCAGTTGCATGTTTCTTTAAAATCTCTCACTAAGGAAAATAATAGGATCAAGGAAGCTAACACATTTCTAAGTGATAGAAACAGTGTGTTAGAGGCTCAATTTATTGAGTTTGAGAAATTGAAAATTGAGTGTTAAACATCCAAAGATGATATTTTGGTTGTTTTGAAAAGAGACGAAGCAATCAAGAAACAGCTTAACAAGGAACAAGAGATAATTGCCAGATGGAAATTTGGAAGAGATGTCTCTGCTAACATCATCAACATCAAAGGCAGAGAGACCTTTGTTGAGAATGAGTGGAAGAGAGACAAGAGAGTTTTTGAGATTTCAGATACCAGTTCAACTGATGAGAATATGGATAGTGATCATCCATTGAAAACAAAAAGTTCAACGGATGAAAGTTATCCGTTGAAAAACAACTCATTAGTTAACAAGAAAATTGTCAAGAAATTAAACAAGAAATATGGTCCTGTTAACAAGAATTTTGTTAAGGGGGAGAGTAATTCTTCTGATACTAATGAGAGTGTGAATAAAAATCACAATCCTAATAAAAAGCTTGAGAAGAAATTGGATGTCAGTGAGACTAAACCAGATGAGGCCTAAAAGAAAAGAGGCAATAGAAATGGTAAAATTGGAGTTAACAAACACACTAATTACACTCCCAATGCTAGTGCTCCTAAGAAAACTTGCAGTAAATGTGGTAGTGTTAATCATTTATCTGCCAATTGTAATATTGTGATTGCTCCTAATTTATACATGCCTATGTATATGCCATCTGTTTCAAACTTGCATTTATCTACTATGAACATGATTCCTGGTTTATTACGTCACAATCTATACTCTCAATCAAGCATGCCGTATATGTTCAATCCATATTTTAATACCTTTAACTTGCCTCAATTTCACTCAAGCATGCATGGTATGAACAATGTATGCATGCCTCAAATGCCTATCATTAAGAGTAATGTTGATATCCCAAATTCTCAACCAAAAACAAAGATTGAGCCATCTCAATCCAAGATGTTGAGACTGAGGGAAAAGTTGTTAAGACTAACAAATCTGGACCCAAAGTAATTTGGGTACCAAAATCAACTTGATCTGTTTTGATTATGTGTGCAGGGAAACAATAAGAAGAATTTGTGTTACTTAGATAGTGGATGCTCTAGGCATATGACTGGTGATTCTTCCCTGCTCACAAAGTTTGTAGAGAAAGCTGGCCCTAGCATTACCTTTGGAGATGACAGCAAAGGATATACTATGGGATATGGCTTGATAGCAAAAGAAAATGTCATCATTGATGAAGTTGCATTAGTGTCTGGTCTTGAGCATAATTTGCTTAGCATCAGTCAACTTTGTGACAAAGGTTTCAAAGTTAGTTTCACTCCTGCAACATGTGTTGTCACCAAGGGATATGACAACAATGTGGTTCTAGTTGGACATAGAAAAGGAAATGTGTATGTAGCTGACTTCAACTCTTTTAAATCTGATTCCATCACTTGTTTATTCAGCAAAGCAAGCTCAGATGACAGTTGGCTATGGCACAAAAGATTGTCTCATCTAAATTTCAAGCAAATAAATGAATTGGTTAAGAAAGATCTGGTTAGAGGAATTCCAAAGTTGGAATTTTCCGAAGATGGCATGTGTGGAGCATGTCAGCAAGGAAAGCAAAAGAGAAGCTCTTTCAAAAGCAAGGTTCTTTCATCTATTGTGAAGCCACTTCAATTTCTACATATGGATTTGTTTGGCAGTTAATATCATGTCCATTTCCAAAAAGAGATTTTATCTAGTGATTGTTGATGATTTTTCAAAGTTTACTCGGACTTTCTTCTTACACTCTAAGGATGAAGCTGGGAAAATCATTATCAATCACATCAAGGCATTAGACAACAATCCAAATGTCAATGTTGAAAGAATCAGAAGTGACAATGGAACTAAATTCAAGAATTCAGTGATGAGGGAATTTTGTGAAGAAAAGGGAATTACTCATGAGTTCTCTGCACCAAGAACTCCACAGCAAAATAGAGTAGTGGAAAGAAAGAACAGAACTTAGTACACGGGAATTTCTTGAAAATATCCTTGGGCAGTTTCTTTTGATATTTGCACATAAATAGGTCCCTATGGATATATGAATTTGGTCACGACCATATTTGGGGAGGTCGGGACTGAATCGGAGCAAATATAATGAAGTTCGATTTTTTGACGAATTCTCAAAGGGGTTAGTACACGGGAATTTCTTGAAAATATCTCCGGGCAGATTCTTTTGATATTTTCACATAAATGGGTTCCTATGGATATATGAATTTTGTCACGATCATATTTGGGGCAATCGAGACTGAATCGGAGCAGATATAATGAAGTTTGATTTTTTGACGAATTCTCAAAGGGGTTAGTTAGTACACGGGAATTTCATGAAAATTTCACCGGGCAAATATTTTTGATATTTTCACATAAATGGGTCCCTATGGATATATGAATTTGGTCACGACCATATTTGGGGCAGTCGGGACTAAATCGTAGCTGATATAATGAAGTTAGAGTTTTTAACTAATTCTCAAAAGGGTTAGTACACGGGAATTTCTTGAAAATATCCCCGTGCAGTTTCTTTTGATATCTTCACATAAATGGGTCCCTATGGATATATGAAATTGGTCAGGACCATATTTGGGGCAGTCAAGACTGAATCGAAGCAGATATAATGTAGTTCGAGTTTTGACGAATTCTCCAAGAGGTTAGTACACGGGAATTTCTTGAAAATATCACCGGGCAGATATTTTTTATATTTTCACATAAATGAATTCCTATGGATACATGAATTTTTTCACGACCATATTTGGGGCAATCGGGACAGAATCGGAGCAGATATAAACAAGTTCGAGTTTTTGACGAATTCTCAAAGGGGTTAGTACACAGGAATTTCATGAAAATATCACCGGGCAGATATTTTTGATATTTTCACATAAATGAGTTTCTATCGATATATGAAATTTATCAAGACCATATTTGGGGCAATCGGGACTGAATCGGATCTGATATAACGAAGTTCGAGTTTTTGACGAATTCTCAAAGGGGTTAGTACACGGGAATTTCATGAAAATTTCACCGGGAAAGTTTCTTTTGATATTTCCACATAAATAGGTCCCTATGGATATATGAATTTGGTCACGACCATATTTGGGGCAATCGGGACTGAATCGTAGCAGATATAATGAAGTTCGAGTTTTTAATGAATTCTCAAAGGGTACACGGGAATTTCATGAAAATTTCACCGGGAAGTTTCTTTTGATATGTCCACAGAAATAGGTCCATATGGATATATGAATTTGGTCACGACCATATTTGGGGCAATCGGGACTAAATCGTAGCAGATATAATGAAGTTCGAGTTTTTGACGAATTCTCAAAGGGGTGGTTAGTACACGGGAATTTCATGAAAATTTCACCGGGATGTTTTTTTGATATTTTCACATAAATTGGTCCCTATGGATATATGAATTTGGTCACGACCATATTTGGGGCAGTCAGAATTGAATCGTAGCAGATATAATGAAGTTCGAGTTTTTGACGAAATCTCAAAGGGGTTAGTACACGGGAATTTCATGAAAATTTCACCGGGATGTTTCTTTTGATATTTTCACATAAATTGGTCCCTATGGATATATGAATTTGGTCACGACCATATTTGGGGCAGTCGGGACTGAATCGTAGCAGATATAATGAAGTTCGAGTTTTTGACGAATTCTCAAAGGGGTTAGTACACGGGAATTTCTTGAAAATATCCCCGGGCAGTTTCTTTTGATATCTTCAAATAAATGGGTCCCTATGGATATATGAAATTGGTCACGACCATATTTGGGGCAGTCAGGACTGAATCGGAGCAGTTATAATGTAGTTCGAGTTTTGACGAATTCTCAAAGAGGTTAGTACATGGGAATTTCTTGAAAATATCATCGGGCAGATATTTTTGATATTTTCACACAAATGAGTTTCTATGAATATATAAATTTTGTCACGACCATATTTGGGGCAATCGGGACTGAATCGGAGCAGATATAATGAAGTTCGAGTTTTTGACGAATTCTCAAAGGGGTTAGTACACAGAAATTTCATGAAAATATCACCGGGCAGTTTTTTTTGATATTTTCACATAAATGGGTCCCTATGGATATATTAATTTGGTCACGACCATATTTGGAGCAGTCGGGACTGAATCGTAGCTGATATAATGAAGTTCGAGTTTTTAACTAATTCTCAAAAGGGTTAGTACACGGGAATTTCTTGAAAATATCCTTGGGCAGTTTCTTTTGATATTTGCACATAAATAGGTCCCTATGGATATATGAATTTGGTCACGACCATATTTGGGGAGGTCGGGACTGAATCGGAACAAATATAATGAAGTTCGATTTTTTGACGAATTCTCAAAGGGGTTAGTACACGGGAATTTCTTGAAAATATCTCCGGGCAGATTCTTTTGATATTTTCACATAAATGGGTTCCTATGGATATATGAATTTTGTCACGATCATATTTGGGGCAATCGAGACTGAATCGGAGCAGATATAATGAAGTTTGATTTTTTGACGAATTCTCAAAGGGGTTAGTACACGGGAATTTCATGAAAATTTCACCGGGATGTTTCTTTTGATATTTTCACATAAATTGGTCCCTATGGATAGTCAGGACTGAATCGGAGCAGTTATAATGTAGTTCGAGTTTTGACGAATTCTCAAAGAGGTTAGTACATGGGAATTTCTTGAAAATATCACCGGGCAGATATTTTTGATATTTTCACATAAATGAGTTTCTATGAATATATAAATTTTGTCACGACCATATTTGGGGCAATCGGGACTGAATCGGAGCAGATATAATGAAGTTCGAGTTTTTGACGAATTCTCAAAGGGGTTAGTACACAGAAATTTCATGAAAATTTCACCGGGCAGTTTTTTTTGATATTTTCACATAAATGGGTCCCTATGGATATATGAATTTTATCACGACCATATTTGGGACTGAATCAGATCAGATATAATGAAGTTCGAGTTTTTGACGAAATCTCAAAGGGGTTAGTACACGGGAATTTCATGAAAATTTCACCGGGATGTTTCTTTTGATATTTTCACATAAATTGGTCCCTATGGATAGTCAGGACTGAATCAGAGCAGTTATAATGTAGTTCGAGTTTTGACGAATTCTCAAAGAGGTTAGTACATGGGAATTTCTTGAAAATATCACCGGGCAGATATTTTTGATATTTTCACATAAATGAGTTTCTATGAATATATAAATTTTGTCACGACCATATTTGGGGCAATCGGGACTGAATCGGAGCAGATATAATGAAGTTCGAGTTTTTGACGAATTCTCAAAGGGGTTAGTACACAGAAATTTCATGAAAATTTCACCGGGCAGTTTTTTTTGATATTTTCACATAAATGGGTCCCTATGGATATATGAATTTGGTCACGACCATATTTGGGGCAGTCGGGACTGAATCGTAGCTGATATAATGAAGTTCGAGTTTTTACTAATTCTCAAAAGGGTTAGTACACGGGAATTTCTTGAAAATATCCTTGGGCAGTTTCTTTTGATATTTGCACATAAATAGGTCCCTATGGATATATGAATTTGGTCACGACCATATTTGGGGAGGTCGGGACTGAATCGGAACAAATATAATGAAGTTCGATTTTTTGACGAATTCTCAAAGGGGTTAGTACACGGGAATTTCTTGAAAATATCTTCTGGCAGATTCTTTTGATATTTTCACATAAATGGGTTCCTATGGATATATGAATTTTGTCACGATCATATTTGGGGCAATCGAGACTGAATCGGAGCAGATATAATGAAGTTTGATTTTTTGACGAATTCTCAAAGGGGTTAGTAGACGGGAATTTCATGAAAATTTCACCGGGCAAATATTTTTGATATTTTCACATAAATGGGTCCCTATGGATATATGAATTTGGTCACGACCATATTTGGGGCAGTCGGTACTGAATCGTAGCAGATATAATGAAGTTCGAGTTTTTGACGAATTCTCAAAGGGGAACGTACACAGGAATTTCTTGAAAATATCACCGGGCAGATATTTTTGATATTTTCACATAAATGAGTTCCTATGGATATATGAATTTTATCACGACCATATTTGGGGCATTGGGGACTGAATCAGATCAGATATAATGAAGTTCGAGTTTTTGACGAAATCTCAAAGGGGTTAGTACACGGGAATTTCATGAAAATTTCACCAGGATGTTTCTTTTGATATTTTCACATAAATTGGTCCCTATGGATAGTCAGGACTGAATCGGAGCAGTTATAATGTAGTTCGAGTTTTGACGAATTCTCAAAGAGGTTAGTACATGGGAATTTCTTGAAAATATCACCGGGCAGATATTTTTGATATTTTCACATAAATGAGTTTCTATGAATATATAAATTTTGTCACGACCATATTTGGGGCAATCGGGACTGAATCGGAGCAGATATAATGAAGTTCGAGTTTTTGACGAATTCTCAAAGGGGTTAGTACACAGAAATTTCATGAAAATTTCACCGGGCAGTTTTTTTTTGATATTTTCACATAAATGGGTCCCTATGGATCTATGAATTTGGTCACGACCATATTTGGAGCAGTCGGGACTGAATCGTAGCTGATATGATGAAGTTCGAGTTTTTAACAAATTCTCAAAAGGGTTAGTACACGAGAATTTCTTGAAAATTTCCTTTGGCAGTTTCTTTTGATATTTTCACATAAATAGGTCCCTATGGATATATGAATTTGGTCACGACCATATTTGGGGAGGTCGGGACTGAATCGGAGCAAATATAATGAAGTTCGATTTTTTGACGATTTCTCAAAGGGGTTAGGACACGGGATTTTTTTGAAAATATCTCCGGGCAGATTCTTTTTATATTTTCACATAAATGGGTTCCTATGGATATATGAATTTTGTCACGATCATATTTGGGGCAATCGAGACTGAATCGGAGCAGATATAATGAAGTTTGATTTTTTGACGAATTCTCAAAGGGGTTAGTACACGGGAATTTCATGAAAATTTCACCGGGCAAATATTTTTGATATTTTCACATAAATGGGTCCCTATGGATATATGAATTTGGTCACGACCATATTTGGGGCAGTCGGGACTGAATCGTAGCAGATATAATGAAGTTCGAGTTTTTGACAAATTCTCAAAGGAGTTAGTACACGGGAATGTCATGAAAATTTCACCGGGCAGTTTCTTTTGATATTTCCACAAAAGTAGGTCCCTATGGATATATGAATTTGGTCACGACCATATTTGGGGCAATCGGGACTGAATCGTAGCTGATATAATGAAGTTCGAGTTTTTAACGAATTCTCAAAGGGGTTAGTACACGGGAATTTCTTGAAAATATCCCTGGGCAGTTTCTTTTGATATTTCCACATAAATAGGTCCCTATGGATATATGAATTTGGTCACGACCATATTTGGGGAGGTCGGGACTGAATCGGAGCAAATATAATGAAGTTCAATTTTTTGACGATTTCTCAAAGGGGTTAGTACACGGGAATTTTTTGAAAATATCTCCGGGCAGATTCTTTGGATATTTTCTCATAAATGGGTTCCTATGGATATATGAATTTTGTCACGATCATATTTGGGGCAATCGAGACTGAATCGGAGCAGATATAATGAAGTTTGATTTTTTGACGAATTCTCAAAGGGGTTAGTACACGGGAATTTCATGAAAATTTCACCAGGCAAATATTTTTGATATTTTCACATAAATGGGTCCCTATGGATATATGAATTTGGTCACGACCATATTTGGGGCCGTCGGGACTGAATCAGATCAGATATAATGAAGTTCGAGTTTTTGACGAAATCTCAAAGGGGTTAGTACACGGGAATTTCATGAAAATTTCACCGGGATGTTTCTTTTGATATTTTCACATAAATTGGTCCCTATGGATAGTCAGGACTGAATCGGAGCAGTTATAATGTAGTTCGAGTTTTGACGAATTCTCAAAGAGGTTAGTACATGGGAATTTCTTGAAAATATCACCGGGCAGATATTTTTGATATTTTCACATAAATGAGTTTCTATGAATATATAAATTTTGTCACGACCATATTTGGGGCAATCGGGACTGAATCAAAGCAGATATAATGAAGTTCGAGTTTTTGACGAATTCTCAAAGGGGTTAGTACACAGAAATTTCATGAAAATTTCACCGGGCAGTTTTTTTTGATATTTTCACATAAATGGGTCCCTATGGATCTATGAATTTGGTCACGACCATATTTGGAGCAGTCGGGACTGAATCGTAGCTGATATGATGAAGTTCGAGTTTTTAACGAATTCTCAAAGGGGTTAGTACACGGGAATTTCTTGAAAATATCCCTGGGCAGTTTCTTTTGATATTTCCACATAAATAGGTCCCTATGGATATATGAATTTGGTCACGACCATATTTGGGGAGGTCGGGACTGAATCGGAGCAAATATAATGAAGTTCGATTTTTTGACGATTTCTCAAAAAGGGGTTAGTACACGGGAATTTTTTGAAAATATCTCCGGGCAGATTCTTTGGATATTTTCTCATAAATGGGTTCCTATGGATATATGAATTTTGTCACGATCATATTTGGGGCAATCGAGACTGAATCGGAGCAGATATAATGAAGTTTGATTTTTTGACGAATTCTCAAAGGGGTTAGTACACGGGAATTTCATGAAAATTTCACCAGGCAAATATTTTTGATATTTTCACATAAATGGGTCCCTATGGATATATGAATTTGGTCACGACCATATTTGGGGCAGTCGGGACTGAATCGTAGCAGATATAATGAAGTTCGAGTTTTTGACGAAATCTCAAAGGGGTTAGTACATGGGAATTTCATGAAAATTTCACTGGGATGTTTCTTTTGATATTTTCACATAAATTGGTCCCTATGGATATATGAATTTGGTCACGACCATATTTGGGGCAGTCGGGACTGAATCGTAGCAGATATAATGAAGTTCGAGTTTTTGACGAATTCTCAAAGGGGTTAGTACACGGGAATTTCTTGAAAATATCCCCGGGCAGTTTCTTTTGATATATTCACATAAATGGGTCCCTATGGATATATGAAATTGGTCACGACCATATTTGGGGCAGTCAGGACTGAATCGGAGCCGTTATAATGTAGTTCGAGTTTTGACGAATTCTCAAAGAGGTTAGTACATGGAAATTTCTTGAAAATATCACCGGGCAGATATTTTTGATATTTTCACATAAATGAGTTTCTATGAATATATAAATTTTGTCACGACCATATTTGGGGCAATCGGGACTGAATCGGAGCAGATATAATGAAGTTCGAGTTTTTGACGAATTCTCAAAGGGGTTAGTACACAGAAATTTCATGAAAGTTTCACCGGGAAGTTTTTTTTGATATTTTCACATAAATGGGTCCCTATGGATCTATGAATTTGGTCACGACCATATTTGGAGCAGTCGGGACTGAATCGTAGCTGATATGATGAAGTTCGAGTTTTTAACAAATTCTCAAAAGGGTTAGTACACGAGAATTTCTTGAAAATTTCCTTTGGCAGTTTCTTTTGATATTTTCACATAAATAGGTCCCTATGGATATATGAATTTGGTCACGACCATATTTGGGGAGGTCGGGACTGAATCGGAGCAAATATAATGAAATTCGATTTTTTGACGATTTCTCAAATACACGGGATTTTTTTGAAAATATCTCCGGGCAGATTCTTTTGATATTTTCACATAAATGGGTTCCTATGGATATATGAATTTTGTCACGATCATATTTGGGGCAATCGAGACTGAATCGGAGCAGATATAATGAAGTTTGATTTTTTGACGAATTCTCAAAGGGGTTAGTACACGGGAATTTCATGAAAATTTCACCGGGCAGTTTCTTTTGATATTTCCACAAAAGTAGGTCCCTATGGATATATGAATTTGGTCACGACCATATTTGGGGAGGTCGGGACTGAATCGTAGCTGATATAATGAAGTTCGAGTTTTTAACGAATTCTCAAAGGGGTTAGTACACGGGAATTTTTTGAAAATATCTCCGGGCAGATTCTTTGGATATTTTCTCATAAATGGGTTCCTATGGATATATGAATTTTGTCACGATCATATTTGGGGCAATCGAGACTGAATCGGAGCAGATATGATGAAGTTTGATTTTTTGACGAATTCTCAAAGGGGTTAGTACACGGGAATTTCATGAAAATTTCACCGGGATGTTTCTTTTGATATTTTCACATAAATTGGTCCCTATGGATAGTCAGGACTGAATCGGAGCAGTTATAATGTAGTTCGAGTTTTGACGAATTCTCAAAGAGGTTAGTACATGGGAATTTCTTGAAAATATCACCGGGCAGATATTTTTGATATTTTCACATAAATGAGTTTCTATGAATATATAAATTTTGTCACGACCATATTTGGGGCAATCGGGACTGAATCAAAGCAGATATAATGAAGTTCGAGTTTTTGACGAATTCTCAAAGGGGTTAGTACACAGAAATTTCATGAAAATTTCACCGGGCAGTTTTTTTTGATATTTTCACATAAATGGGTCCCTATGGATCTATGAATTTGGTCACGACCATATTTGGAGCAGTCGGGACTGAATCGTAGCTGATATGATGAAGTTCGAGTTTTTAACAAATTCTCAAAAGGGTTAGTACACGAGAATTTCTTGAAAATTTCCTTTGGCAGTTTCTTTTGATATTTTCACATAAATAGGTCCCTATGGATATATGAATTTGGTCACGACCATATTTGGGGAGGTCGGGACTGAATCGGAGCAAATATAATGACACGGGATTTTTTTGAAAATATCTTCGGGCAGATTCTTTTGATATTTTCACATAAATGGGTTCCTATGGATATATGAATTTTGTAACGATCATATTTGGGGCAATCGAGACTGAATCGGAGCAGATATAATGAAGTTTGATTTTTTGACGAATTCTCAAAGGGGTTAGTACACGGGAATTTCATGAAAATTTCACCGGGCAAATATTTTTGATATTTTCACATAAATGGGTCCCTATGGATATATGAATTTGGTCACGACCATATTTGGGGCAGTCGGGACTGAATCGTAGCAGATATAATGAAGTTCGAGTTTTTGACGAATTCTCAAAGGAGTTAGTACATGGGAATTTCATGAAAATTTCACCGGGCAGTTTCTTTTGATATTTCCACAAAAGTAGGTCCCTATAGATATATGAATTTGGTCACGACCATATTTGGGGCAATCGGGACTGAATCGTAGCTGATATAATGAAGTTCGAGTTTTTAACGAATTCTCAAAGGGGTTAGTACACGGGAATTTCTTGAAAATATCCCTGGGCAGTTTCTTTTGATATTTCCACATAAATAGGTCCCTATGGATATATGAATTTGGTCACGACCATATTTGGGGAGGTCGGGACTGAATCGGAGCAAATATAATGAAGTTCGATTTTTTGACGATTTCTCAAAAAGGGGTTAGTACACGGGAATTTTTTGAAAATATCTCCGGGCAGATTCTTTGGATATTTTCTCATAAATGGGTTCCTATGGATATATGAATTTTGTCACGATCATATTTGGGGCAATCGAGACTGAATCGGAGCAGATATAATGAAGTTTGATTTTTTGACGAATTCTCAAAGGGGTTAGTACACGGGAATTTCATGAAAATTTCACCAGGCAAATATTTTTGATATTTTCACATAAATGGGTCCCTATGGATATATGAATTTGGTCACGACCATATTTGGGGCAGTCGGGACTGAATCGTAGCAGATATAATGAAGTTCGAGTTTTTGACGAAATCTCAAAGGGGTTAGTACACGGGAATTTCATGAAAATTTCACTGGGATGTTTCTTTTGATATTTTCACATAAATTGGTCCCTATGGATATATGAATTTGGTCACGACCATATTTGGGGCAGTCGGGACTGAATCGTAGCAGATATAATGAAGTTCGAGTTTTTGACGAATTCTCAAAGGGGTTAGTACACGGGAATTTCTTGAAAATATCCCCGGGCAGTTTCTTTTGATATATTCACATAAATGGGTCCCTATGGATATATGAAATTGGTCACGACCATATTTGGGGCAGTCAGGACTGAATCGGAGCCGTTATAATGTAGTTCGAGTTTTGACGAATTCTCAAAGAGGTTAGTACATGGAAATTTCTTGAAAATATCACCGGGCAGATATTTTTGATATTTTCACATAAATGAGTTTCTATGAATATATAAATTTTGTCACGACCATATTTGGGGCAATCGGGACTGAATCGGAGCAGATATAATGACGTTCGAGTTTTTGACGAATTCTCAAAGGGGTTAGTACACAGAAATTTCATGAAAATTTCACCGGGAAGTTTTTTTTGATATTTTCACATAAATGGGTCCCTATGGATCTATGAATTTGGTCACGACCATATTTGGAGCAGTCGGGACTGAATCGTAGCTGATATGATGAAGTTCGAGTTTTTAACAAATTCTCAAAAGGGTTAGTACACGAGAATTTCTTGAAAATTTCCTTTGGCAGTTTCTTTTGATATTTTCACATAAATAGGTCCCTATGGATATATGAATTTGGTCACGACCATATTTGGGGAGGTCGGGACTGAATCGGAGCAAATATAATGAAATTCGATTTTTTGACGATTTCTCAAATACACGGGATTTTTTTGAAAATATCTCCGGGCAGATTCTTTTGATATTTTCACATAAATGGGTTCCTATGGATATATGAATTTTGTCACGATCATATTTGGGGCAATCGAGACTGAATCGGAGCAGATATAATGAAGTTTGATTTTTTGACGAATTCTCAAAGGGGTTAGTACACGGGAATTTCATGAAAATTTCACCGGGCAGTTTCTTTTGATATTTCCACAAAAGTAGGTCCCTATGGATATATGAATTTGGTCACGACCATATTTGGGGAGGTCGGGACTGAATCGTAGCTGATATAATGAAGTTCGAGTTTTTAACGAATTCTCAAAGGGGTTAGTACACGGGAATTTTTTGAAAATATCTCCGGGCAGATTCTTTGGATATTTTCTCATAAATGGGTTCCTATGGATATATGAATTTTGTCACGATCATATTTGGGGCAATCGAGACTGAATCGGAGCAGATATAATGAAGTTTGATTTTTTGACGAATTCTCAAAGGGGTTAGTACACGGGAATTTCATGAAAATTTCACCAGGCAAATATTTTTGATATTTTCACATAAATGGGTCCCTATGGATATATGAATTTGGTCACGACCATATTTGGGGCAGTCGGGACTGAATCGTAGCAGATATAATGAAGTTCGAGTTTTTGACGAAATCTCAAAGGGGTTAGTACACGGGAATTTCATGAAAATTTCACTGGGATGTTTCTTTTGATATTTTCACATAAATTGGTCCCTATGGATATATGAATTTGGTCACGACCATATTTGGGGCAGTCGGGACTGAATCGTAGCAGATATAATGAAGTTCGAGTTTTTGACGAATTCTCAAAGGGGTTAGTACAAGGGAATTTCTTGAAAATATCCCCGGGCAGTTTCTTTTGATATATTCACATAAATGGGTCCCTATGGATATATGAAATTGGTCACGACCATATTTGGGGCAGTCAGGACTGAATCGGAGCCGTTATAATGTAGTTCGAGTTTTGACGAATTCTCAAAGAGGTTAGTACATGGAAATTTCTTGAAAATATCACCGGGCAGATATTTTTGATATTTTCACATAAATGAGTTTCTATGAATATATAAATTTTGTCACGACCATATTTGGGGCAATCGGGACTGAATCGGAGCAGATATAATGAAGTTCGAGTTTTTGACGAATTCTCAAAGGGGTTAGTACACAAAAATTTCATGAAAATTTCACCGGGAAGTTTTTTTTGATATTTTCACATAAATGGGTCCCTATGGATCTATGAATTTGGTCACGACCATATTTGGAGCAGTCGGGACTGAATCGTAGCTGATATGATGAAGTTCGAGTTTTTAACAAATTCTCAAAAGGGTTAGTACACGAGAATTTCTTGAAAATTTCCTTTGGCAGTTTCTTTTGATATTTTCACATAAATAGGTCCCTATGGATATATGAATTTGGTCACGACCATATTTGGGGCAGTCGGGACTGAATCGTAGCAGATATAATGAAATTCGAGTTTTTGACGAATTCTCAAAGGAGTTAGTACATGGGAATTTCATGAAAATTTCACCGGGCAGTTTCTTTTGATATTTCCACAAAAGTAGGTCCCTATAGATATATGAATTTGGTCACGACCATATTTGGGGCAATCGGGACTGAATCGTAGCTGATATAATGAAGTTCGAGTTTTTAACGAATTCTCAAAGGGGTTAGTACACGGGAATTTCTTGAAAATATCCCTGGGCAGTTTCTTTTGATATTTCCACATAAATAGGTCCCTATGGATATATGAATTTGGTCACGACCATATTTGGGGAGGTCGGGACTGAATCGGAGCAAATATAATGAAGTTCGATTTTTTGACGATTTCTCAAAAAGGGGTTAGTACACGGTAATTTTTTGAAAATATCTCCGGGCAGATTCTTTGGATATTTTCTCATAAATGGGTTCCTATGGATATATGAATTTTGTCACGATCATATTTGGGGCAATCGAGACTGAATCGGAGCAGATATAATGAAGTTTGATTTTTTGACGAATTCTCAAAGGGGTTAGTACACGGGAATTTCATGAAAATTTCACCAGGCAAATATTTTTGATATTTTCACATAAATGGGTCCCTATGGATATATGAATTTGGTCACGACCATATTTGGGGCAGTCGGGACTGAATCGTAGCAGATATAATGAAGTTCGAGTTTTTGACGAAATCTCAAAGGGGTTAGTACACGGGAATTTCATGAAAATTTCACTGGGATGTTTCTTTTGATATTTTCACATAAATTGGTCCCTATGGATATATGAATTTGGTCACGACCATATTTGGGGCAGTCGGGACTGAATCGTAGCAGATATAATGAAGTTCGAGTTTTTGACGAATTCTCAAAGGGGTTAGTACACGGGAATTTCTTGAAAATATCCCCGGGCAGTTTCTTTTGATATATTCACATAAATGGGTCCCTATGGATATATGAATTGGTCACGACCATATTTGGGGCAGTCAGGACTGAATCGGAGCCGTTATAATGTAGTTCGAGTTTTGACGAATTCTCAAAGAGGTTAGTACATGGAAATTTCTTGAAAATATCACCGGGCAGATATTTTTGATATTTTCACATAAATGAGTTTCTATGAATATATAAATTTTGTCACGACCATATTTGGGGCAATCGGGACTGAATCGGAGCAGATATAATGAAGTTCGAGTTTTTGACGAATTCTCAAAGGGGTTAGTACACAGAAATTTCATGAAAATTTCACCGGGAAGTTTTTTTTGATATTTTCACATAAATGGGTCCCTATGGATCTATGAATTTGGTCACGACCATATTTGGAGCAGTCGGGACTGAATCGTAGCTGATATGATGAAGTTCGAGTTTTTAACAAATTCTCAAAGGGTTAGTACACGAGAATTTCTTGAAATTTCCTTTGGCGGTTTCTTTTGATATTTTCACATAAATAGGTCCCTATGGATATATGAATTTGGTCACGACCATATTGGGGAGGTCGGGACTGAATCGGAGCAAATATAATGAAATTCGATTTTTTGACGATTTCTCAAATACACGGGATTTTTTTGAAAATATCTCCGGGCAGATTCTTTTGATATTTTCACATAAATGGGTTCCTTTGGATATATGAATTTTGTCACGATCATATTTGGGGCAATCGAGACTGAATCGGAGCAGATATAATGAAGTTTGATTTTTTGACGAATTCTCAAAGGGGTTAGTACACGGGAATTTCATGAAAATTTCACCGGGCAAATATTTTTGATATTTTCACATAAATGGGTCCCTATGGATATATGAATTTGGTCACGACCATATTTGGGGCAGTCGGGACTGAATCGTAGCAGATATAATGAAGTTCGAGTTTTTGACGAATTCTCAAAGGAGTTAGTACACGGGAATTTCATGAAAATTTCACCGGGCAGTTTCTTTTGATATTTCCACAAAAGTAGGTCCCTATGGATATATGAATTTGGTCACGACCATATTTGGGGAGGTCGGGACTGAATCGTAGCTGATATAATGAAGTTCGAGTTTTTAACGAATTCTCAAAGGGGTTAGTACACGGGAATTTTTGAAAATATCTCCGGGCAGATTCTTTGGATATTTTCAATAAATGGGTTCCTATGGATATATGAATTTTGTCACGATCATATTTGGGGCAATCGAGACTGAATCGGAGCAGATATAATGAAGTTTGATTTTTTGACGAATTCTCAAAGGGGTTAGTACACGGGAATTTCATGAAAATTTCACCAGGCAAATATTTTTGATATTTTCACATAAATGGGTCCCTATGGATATATGAATTTGGTCACGACCATATTTGGGGCAGTCGGGACTGAATCGTAGCAGATATAATGAAGTTCGAGTTTTTGACGAAATCTCAAAGGGGTTAGTACACGGGAATTTCATGAAAATTTCACTGGGATGTTTCTTTTGATATTTTCACATAAATGGTCCCTATGGATATATGAATTTGGTCACGACCATATTTGGGGCAGTCGGGACTGAATCGTAGCAGATATAATGAAGTTCGAGTTTTTGACGAATTCTCAAAGGGGTTAGTACACGGGAATTTCTTGAAATATCCCCGGGCAGTTTCTTTTGATATATTCACATAAATGGTCCCTATGGATATATGAAATTGGTCACGACCATATTTGGGGCAGTCAGGACTGAATCGGAGCAGTTATAATGTAGTTCGAGTTTTGACGAATTCTCAAAGAGGTTAGTACATGGGAATTTCTTGAAAATATCACCGGGCAGATATTTTTGATATTTTCAAATAAATGAGTTTCTATGAATATATAAATTTTGTCACGACCATATTTGGGGCAATCGGGACTGAATCGGAGCAGATATAATGAAGTTCGAGTTTTTGACGAATTCTCAAAGGGTTAGTACACAAAAATTCATGAAAATTTCACCGGGCAGTTTTTTTTGATATTTCACATAAATGGGTCCCTATGGATATATGAATTTGGTCACGACCATATTTGGAGCAGTCGGGACTGAATCGTAGCTGATATAATGAAGTTCGAATTTTTAACTAATTCTCAAAAGGGTTAGTACACGGGAATTTCTTGAAAATATCCTTGGGCAGTTTCTTTTGATATTTGCACATAAATAGGTCCCTATGGATATATGAATTTGGTCACGACCATATTTGGGGAGGTCGGGACTGAATCGGAGCAAATATAATGAAATTCGATTTTTTGACGATTTCTCAAATACACGGGATTTTTTTGAAAATATCTCCGGGCAGATTCTTTTGATATTTTCACATAAATGGGTTCCTATGGATATATGAATTTTGTCACGATCATATTTGGGGCAATCGAGACTGAATCGGAGCAGATATAATGAAGTTTGATTTTTTGACGAATTCTCAAAGGAGTTAGTACACGGGAATTTCATGAAAATTTCACCGGGCAGTTTCTTTTGATATTTCCACAAAAGTAGGTCCCTATGGATATATGAATTTGGTCACGACCATATTTGGGGCAATCGGGACTGAATCGTAGCTGATATAATGAAGTTCGAGTTTTTAACGAATTCTCAAAGGGGTTAGTACACGGGAATTTCTTGAAAATATCCCTGGGCAGTTTCTTTTGATATTTCCACATAAATAGGTCCCTATGGATATATGAATTTGGTCACGACCATATTTGGGGAGGTCGGGACTGAATCGGAGCAAATATAATGAAGTTCGATTTTTTGACGATTTCTCAAAGGGGTTAGTACACGGGAATTTTTTGAAAATATCTCCGGGCAGATTCTTTGGATATTTTCTCATAAATGGGTTCCTATGGATATATGAATTTTGTCACGATCATATTTGGGGCAATCGAGACTGAATCGGAGCAGATATAATGAAGTTTGATTTTTTGACGAATTCTCAAAGGGGTTAGTACACGGGAATTTCATGAAAATTTCACCAGGCAAATATTTTTGATATTTTCACATAAATGGGTCCCTATGGATATATGAATTTGGTCACGACCATATTTGGGGCAGTCGGGACTGAATCGTAGCAGATATAATGAAGTTCGAGTTTTTGACGAATTCTCAAAGGAGTTAGTACACGGGAATTTCATGAAAATTTCACCGGGCAGTTTCTTTTGATATTTCCACAAAAGTAGGTCCCTATGGATATATGAATTTGGTCACGACCATATTTGGGGCAATCGGGACTGAATCGTAGCTGATATAATGAAGTTCGAGTTTTTAACGAATTCTCAAAGGGGTTAGTACACGGGAATTTCTTGAAAATATCCCTGGGCAGTTTCTTTTGATATTTCCACATAAATAGGTCCCTATGGATATATGAATTTGGTCACGACCATATTTGGGGAGGTCGTGACTGAATCGGAGCAAATATAATGAAGTTCGATTTTTTGACGATTTCTCAAAGGGGTTAGTACACGGGAATTTTTTAAAAATATCTCCGGGCAGATTCTTTGGATATTTTCTCATAAATGGGTTCCTATGGATATATGAATTTTGTCACGATCATATTTGGGGCAATCGAGACTGAATCGGAGCAGATATAATGAAGTTTGATTTTTTGACGAATTCTCAAAGGGGTTAGTACACGGGAATTTCATGAAAATTTCACCAGGCAAATATTTTTGATATTTTCACATAAATGGGTCCCTATGGATATATGAATTGGTCACGACCATATTTGGGGCAGTCGGGACTGAATCGTAGCAGATATAATGAAGTTCGAGTTTTTGACGAAATCTCAAAGGGGTTAGTACACGGGAATTTCATGAAAATTTCACTGGGATGTTTCTTTGATATTTTCACATAAATTGGTCCCTATGGATATGAATTTGGTCACGACCATATTTGGGGCAGTCGGGACTGAATCGTAGCAGATATAATGAAGTTCGAGTTTTTGACGAATTCTCAAAGGGGTTAGTACACGGGAATTTCTTGAAAATATCCCGGGCAGTTTCTTTTGATATATTCACATAAATGGGTCCCTATGGATATATGAATTGGTCACGACCATATTTGGGGCAGTCAGGACTGAATCGGAGCAGATATAATGAAGTTCGAGTTTTGACGAATTCTCAAAGGGGTTAGTACACGGGAATTTCTTGAAAATATCACCGGGCAGATATTTTTGATATTTTCACATAAATGGTTCCTATGGATATATAAATTTGGTCACGACCATATTTGGGGCAAGTCGGGACTGAATCGTAGCAGATATAATGAAGTTCGAGTTTTTGACGAATTCTCAAAGGGTTAGTACAAGGAAATTTCATGAAAATTTCACCGGGCAGTTTCTTTTTGATATTTTCACATAAATGGGTCCCTATGGATATATGAATTTGGTCCCGACATATTTGGAGCAGTCGGGACTGAATCGTAGCTGATATAATGAAGTTCGAGTTTTTAACGAATTCTCAAAGGGGTTAGTACACGGGAATTTCTTGAAAATATCCTGGGCAGTTTCTTTGATATTTCCACATAAATAGGTCCCTATGGATATATGAATTTGGTCACGACCAATTTGGGGAGGTGGGGACTGAATCGGAACAAATATAATGAGTTCGATTTTTTGACGAATTCTCAAAGGGTGTTAGTACACGGGAATTTCTTGAAAATATCTCCGGGCAGATTCTTTTGATATTTTCACATAAATGGGTTCCTATGGATATATGAATTTTGTCACGATCATATTTGGGCAATCGAGACTGAATGGAGCAGATATAATGAAGTTTGATTTTTTGACGATTATCAAAGGGGTTAGTAGACGGGAATTCATGAAAATTTCACCGGCAAATATTTTTGATATTTTCACATAAATGGGTCCCTATGGATATATGAATTTGGTCACGACCATATTTGGGGCAGTCGGGACTGAATCGTAGCAGAGATAATGAAGTTCGAGTTTTTGACGAATTCTCAAAGGGGAACGTACACAGGAATTTCTTGAAAATATCACCGGGCAGATATTTTTGATATTTTCACATAAATGAGTTCCTATGGATATATGAATTTTATCAAGACCATATTTGGGGCAGTCGGGGACTGAATCGTAGCAGAATAATGAAGTTCGAGTTTTGACGAATTCTCAAAGGGGTTAGTACACGGGAATTTCATGATGAAATTTCACCGGGATGTTTCTTTTGATATTTTCACATAAATTGGTCCCTATGGATAGTCAGGACTGAATCGGAGCAGTTATAATGAAGTTCGAGTTTTGACGAATTCTCAAAGAGGTTAGTACATGGGAATTTCTTGAAAATATCACCGGGCAGATATTTTTGATATTTTCACATAAATGAGTTTCTATGATATATAAATTTTGTCACGACCATATTTGGGGCAATCGGGACTGAATCGGAGAGATATAATGAAGTTCGAGTTTTTGACGAATTCTCAAACGGGTTAGTACACAGAAATTCATGAAAATTTCACCGGGCAGTTTTTTTTGATATTTTCACATAAATGGGTCCCTATGGATATATGAATTTGGTCACGACCATATTTGGAGCAGTCGGGACTGAATCGTAGC